>NW_016107741.1:1936802-1955505 GCF_001604975.1 Cebus imitator | reverse complement strand
TTGTTCTGTTGCCCAGGCTGGAGTACAGTGGCACAATTTTGGCTTACTGCAACCTCTGCCTCCCAGGTTCAAGCGATTCTCCCAGCTCAGCCTCCAAAGTAGCTGGAATTACAGGGTTGTGCCACCACACTCAGATAATTTTCATATTTTTAGTAGAAACTGGATTTTGCCATGTTGACCAAGCTGGTCTCAAACTCCTGACCTCAACTGATCTGCCTGTCTCAGCCTTCCAAAATGCTGGGATTACAGGCATGAGCTACCAGACCTGGCCAGATATTTTATAATTCTCTGATGAGATCACAACATCAGAATCAAGCATTATTGTGATACTGAGGACACAACCCTCTACCCACCCCACATTCTAAATCATTTTATTTTCCACTCAGCAAATATGCGTTCACAAATATGCTTCTAAATAAAGACTTACACCTCATCAGCTGTCTTCGATTATTCTAGTCAGGGCAACACCAAATGTAGGTCTGTAACTTGAGATTTTCATGGTAACAACTCTGAAAATGGCCATAGATTTGAGAAAGTTACTGGATTACTGAGCAGCCACATCCTGATATTGATGGCCAGGAGTTTATTTTATTTTATTTTTATTTTTTGTTTTTTGAAACAGAGTCTTGCTTCATCATGCAGGCTACAGTACAGTGGCGTGATGTTGGTTCACTGCAACCTGCACCTCCTGGGTTCCAGTGATTCTTGTGCCTCAGCCTCCCAAGTAGCTGGAATTACAGGCACACACCACTATGTCCAGTATTTTTAGTAGAGACAGGGTTTCACCATGTTGATCAGGTTGGTCTCGAACCCCTGACCTCAAGTGATCCACTTGCCTCAGTCTCCCCTCTGTAATCCTAGAGGGCTGGGATAACAGGCATGAGCCTCCATGTCTGCGATGGCCAGGAATTTATACTGGTGGCTTAGAACCAGCAGCAGTTCCTTCCATGACTCATCTTCTTATGATTTTTATATATCAAGGTCTTTTTTTTTTCTAACCTCACAGAGGATTGAAAACTTCTGTGACCACTCAGGAGGCTGAAGAGTAGCTAGTTGGGATATAGAGTAATCTGTAAAAGATTCAAATCCTGGCCAGTTCTAGGAAAATCACCCAGGTGCTTGCTAAAAATGGAGGTTCTTGGGCCCCTCCTCAGATCAGTGAAATATGAATCTCTAGGGTATGATCTTGAAATGTATAGCTGTAAGCAGCGAATCAGATGGTCAAACTGCTTTGGCAACCAGTGGGTAGAATATTGCTCCAGAAGAGGCAAAATAGCGTGTTTATTCTTCATATAATTTGGATACGTGTCCCCGCCCAAATCTCCTATTGGATTGTAATCCCCAGTATTGGAGGTGGGGACTGGTTGGAGGTGATTGAATCATGGGGGTGGATTTCTCATGAATGGTTTAGCACCATGCCTTTGGTGCTGTCTTTGCAATAGTGACTTCCCTCAAGAGCTGGCTGTTTAAAAGTGTGTGGCACCTCCCTCCCTCTCTCTCTCTCTCTTGGTCTCTCTCTCACTCCTGCTTTTGCTAAGTGATGTGCCTGCTTCCCCTTTGCTTTCCACCAGGACTGTAAGCTTCCTGAAGCCACCCCAGAAACTGAATAGACATCGGCACCATGCTTTCTGTACAGCCTGCAGGATCATGAGCCAATTAAATCTCTTACCTTTATAAATTACCCGACCTTAGGTATTTCTTTATAGCAATGCAAAAACAATCTAATACAGTCCTCAACCATCTCTTGGGTCATCTTGGTCTGGCCATCTGTGTTCCTAACAGTGCTGCCCCTCTTTCTTCAAGATATGCACATAAATCATCGTGTTAAAAGGCATGCTCTGACCCAGCAGCGTGGGGTTTGAGGTTCTGTGTTTCTACCAAGCTGCCAGAAGATGCTGATGCTGTTGGTTCATGGGCTATATTTTCAGTAGCAACGTGCTGGTCTTCTCCTCAGCCTCACTCCTTTTTAGTAATGACATCTCTGCTTGGCCCATTTGTGCCTTCCTCTTCCATGTAGTGTCTACAGTTTATGAGTGTCTTGGAAACAAAACTCTTTCAGGTCTTGTCAAATATCAGGGAAGAGTCACCTTGATGGAAATTTCAGACAAGGTTGGAAGAGAGGATAGGGAAATAGTGAACTATTAACAAAGGCATTTCTGTCAATTAAGATATACAAAACCCTCCACACTATGCAGTGCAACTATGCACAAGGATGGCCTTAGAAACTTCCAGAAATAATATACTCTGAAGAAATGAGAAATATGTATCATTCCAGAACTGACTGCAGGGAAGCAGTAGAAAGAAGGGATCCTTAAAATAGCAGTAGCAAAGACTATTTTGCCTTATGAGAGCATCTGTGTGTGTCCCCCCACCCATAACACTGACATGCTGTCATAGGTTTCTCTGGCATAGATTTAATTAATGAAGTTTAAAGTACTAGGGGCCAGACCCCTGCTTAGCTTACAACCCATTATCTACTGCACACTGTAGATGAAGTTATTCTTCTTTGGGATGACATTGCATACGTGCTGCACAACCATCAATGGATATATTGATAACCTTGAAATTAGTTTTACATCTCCCTGAATGCTACTTTGTTTTCCATTCAATCACTTTACCATAATGGTTACAGTTCCCACTAGCTTTCAGGGTTGGGTTAATTCATAAAGATAAATTTCTCAGGTGATGACTTCCCAACATTATAGTCAATTCATATAACTTAAGAGAAAAGTTTACCTCAATGTAAAGACATCAATAACCTATAAATATGCACTTATCTGTAGCTCAAACCTTTTCCTGAGTTGGTTGGAATATATAAACCTGTAATGCCAGCAATATAGACGTGAACTGTGTTGACTTGTTTCATTTTAGACTCCACAAAATATACCTAATAAATCAAAGGTGAGTTTTCATATTTAATTGTTCTCTGTCTTGTGGAAGAGTGCTGGGAATTGAATCTGGCCCTGCTGCCACTGACTCTGTGTCTGAGCATCATGACAGCCTGTTAGATGGGCTGAGGCCTGAGAACAGTAGAGTTGCTTGGAGGGAGGCCCCAGGGATAATAAACAGGAGACAGGCCAGCTGGGTGGGAGAAGCTGGAGCCAGTTGTCAACAAAAATATATTAGTCCCGGGACAGCAAGACTATATAAGCTCCTAATGATTTGGGCTGCTAGAATCTCATGAACTATTATCATCTCCAGCTCACTAAATGGATCCCAGAAGCTCAAAAATTGACATGCCTAGAAAAAAAAAAAAAAAAAAAAAAAAAAAAAAGAAATCACTCTTATTTCCCCGGTATGATCAGACCTAGTGTTTGTAGCTTATGGTTTTGAAGGAGCACAGATACTATGTGAGGAATTGTTAGAAGGCGATTTTTCACAAATTTGGGGTTGGAAGGAACACATTATAAGTGGATTCTAAATACACACAATAGGGAAGTTAATGAGATAGGAAGACTTCCATTCATAAATGAGTTTAAGGCCTAGGAGAAAATTTTTAAAAACACACAACACAAATTGTCATTTATTAGGTAAATGGAAATGTATGTCTGCAGTAAATTAATAGGCTACGACAAAGATGAATTTGAGATCACAAAAAGACCTAAGAAAGTTCTAGTGACTGTCTTAAATAGTCAAACCAGATAGACTTCTAAAAACTTAAAAGCATGTGAAATAATATTCAAAATGGATTTCAAAAGTCACCAGCCACTGACTGAGTTTATTACTCATATCCTTTCCCCGATTAAGAAAATGTGTGCATCATTTAAATGAGCACATGAGGTTGTAACTTTGGAAGGATGGCTCTCCCTTGAAATTCACAAATATTTGAATTGAAAATGAACTGTGAATATTTTTGAATCCTCTGACTCATAGATTTCTATAGAACTCATGTTCTAGCTGCCACTGCATGAGCTCTCACTGTCATACTAATCCTCATCAATTATGTCCTCAACTATTATGAATGGCCTCTGACTGCTCTTCCCTCAGACTGCTCTTCCCTCGGACTGCTCTTCCTTCATCTAGTCTCTCCCCCATCACATCCAGTCTTCAACCTGTCTTCATGCTGACCCCACTAACACATGAATTGAACGCCAAACTCCCAAGTTCCAAAGTTTTCAATGGCTTCCCTCCCTCTGCTTAGCTGGATATCAACAGCATTGGCTGTGCAACCATGGCTCTCTCCCAAGCCGTTTCTTCTTTTCATCACCTTTCACCTTCTCCATAGCAACTCATACTATTTTCATTTAGTAAATTTTGCCTTGTCTGTGGAGTGATGGAAAACTTGTGATTACCTTTGTAGGTATCAGAATTCGTATTAGAGAAATATTTTTAATAAGCTGCCTAGGGTGGACAGTGAGATCCAAAATGCCTGTTCAAACAACAAAAATTCATTTCTAAACCACTGGGCATGAGACAAGTGGAGGAATAGGTTTTACCCCTACATGGACAGAGGATAATTCCTCTGCATCATACAGCAAGAAGTATTTGGATTCCAAAGGACTCTATAATGGGAAATGAGTGAGTGTGGCTAGGAAAATGGTAGAAGCCTGCAATTTGACAAACCAAAATCTTCAGAAAAGACTCCTACACTCAGGAATGTCAGTTAAGGTATGTGAATGATTTTGGAAGGTACAAAATTTCAGGCAAAAAGCAAAGAGGCAATGTTCAAATGTGCATGATCCAGAGAGCTGAACAACCTTGGAAATAGTAACCCACTGGAAATTCCCAGATATCTTAATTTAGGATTTATACAAGCCTAAAAATTTGTAGTGGGTGTGGCCATAAGGTATTGTGTCAATTGTACTGAGGTGTCAAGAAGTACAACAGCCCTTAGCTATGTCTGTTCCAGAAGAAGATTAGAGCTACTACTTTAATACATCTTGTGTTTTAGCCACAATCCACGTTGTCTCTCTGGCTCTTCACAAGCATACCCTGCACTTTACCACCACCTTGACTCCTTGAGCATAATTGTCTCTGCTCAGGAATGCCTCCCTCCTCTACCCAGTGAACAGTCAAAACCCATATCAAATATTAACTCTTTCGTGTCTCCTTCCCTGGCCTCCTCCCAGACTTAAGTCATTGTTTCTTCTTCTGGGATTTCATTGCTCTCTTAGTTCTCATCTCTGGGTCTGTTTTGGTGAACAGACTCTGAACATCACAAGAACAGTGGTTGTAACACAACCACTTGTGTTACAATCCAGTGTAACACACAGAAGATGCTGAATATTTTAACTGATAGGCTCTTTGATTCTACCCTCTTCTTTACATGTGTAGAAATGTCCCCAGTCACAAAACCAATTCTTCTCTACCCCTCTAGGAAAATAATAACAATTCATACATTCTCAAGGTCACTACAGTTCACACATGTCAAAAGATGGGATCTTCTCAAAAACACTATAAACACACAGGGAAAACTCCCCATTTCTACCACTTCTTAAAAGGCTACTACAAACATAATGCTCTGCCTTTAACTTACAAGTGGCAGAAGCAGGGCCAGAACCTTGTCTTTGTAATGCTTCTGTCGAACGCTTCTCTTTTTGCTGTTTGCATTTAATTTGATGAAAACTGGAATTCTTTACTGCTAAGAATGAGGCCATTTGGAGACTGCAGTCAGGTGGTAGGATAGGGTGATGTCTGCTTGTCAACAATGCCACTCGGCTGCAGATCACCACTCTGCAGTCACATTGTGCCCCCTTTCCTCCATCCTGGGCATGCCGCTTTCTGTGAGGCTTAGTTAATAAATGGTGTGGCGGGGAGAAGCAGCTTTTTCCAAGAACTTTTTCATCCAAGCATGAGAGAGGAGGAATGATTCTCTCCCACTCAATAGTAATAATTTAAACATTTATTAAATCCTCTGTACCAGGCATTGTACTAAACACTTTACATGCATTTTATTATCTAAATATCATCTAGATCTTTGGGAGGTGAGAACCAGGATGGTCCTGGAGAACTCAGGAACTTGAGTCAGATATTCAAATGACCTTAAGAGTTTCTTTCTTTCATTTTTGCATGTCTTTACTTGTCACTGTCATTCTCTTCCTCTGTAGTCCAGCTTGATCCACCGAGAGGAAATGTGGTTAACACTAGCTCTGGCAGCTTCACCACTGGGAAAAAAGTGCTTCCCTTGATCATACTTGAACTTTTATTTCAATCCAGTTTTTAAATCCCAATGGCAGGATTCTGATCAACCTGGTCTGAGTCATTGCCACCCATCGGACCAATTACTGTAGCTGAAGTAGAGTGGGTTTTGGTCAGGGTGTTTGTATTCTCATTGGCAAACCCCTCTGGAACCATATGTTGGCTGGGGATTTCCCTAAAGTTAGAGAGGGGAGTATGTTGCTAGTAGAAAGGGAGAAGCGGCATCAGGCTAAAAATAAGCATGCATGGAGGTTATATTATTCTGCCCCTGTTAAACACAATCAGGACTCCAAGGCTTAAGAAGTCCATGTAACTCACCCAAGGTCACCAACTAGAAGGATTAGAACTTGCATCCAGACCCCAGAGGCTGCACTATGGACTTCTGGGCTGTGCTGATTATGTCAGTGGCATGATACGTCTATATTATGGCTGTTTGGGGCTAGTTAGCTCACTTGGTCAGAACTAAAGTCCCTTTCTCCTTTTGTTGAGAACTGATTAAGTCAAGAACAGGGGTTGACTCATTGAATCCTGATAAATGAATTCACAGGACCTAGGTCTTTCAAAGAAGAGCTGTCAGCTACCAGGTGAGCAAGTAGCAGCATGTGAATCATTCCTAATCCGATCCACCTTCATTACTAGTGGAAAATAACACAAAGCATACCTTTTCCCTCAGGGCACCTGTAGCACCATCTCAGTGTGGGAAGGGCCTCAGGTTTTCATTTCCCTTTCCAGGTCTTCTTAAATTTTCCCTAACAAGACTGCCTTCCTTTTCATTTTACCCACAGCAGTGGCCCCTGCTGGGCCAGGAGGCAGAGCTATCATGGCCGATGTTATCACAGCTCACACCCCCTCTGGCCATTATTAAGGGGCAGCCTGTGTTCAGTTGCATGTTTCTTAGCAACCACCATGCGCCATGTCCTCTCCTTTCATTTGTGTCTTCCTTCTTTAACCTAGGGGGCAAATTTACTAAGAAATGAACCCCTGCCTTCTCAGATTTCTAAGCCATGGAAACCAGAAAATTGACAATGATTGCATTTTCAGTCTCTCAAAATGACCGACTTTAAGGGTTGGTGGGGTGCGGGGCAGGGGTAGAGCAGAATCCTTTTCTTACATACTGGCAATGGCTTCGCAAAGCATGTGTGATTTATAGCATGTATAAACTCATCTTTACGGAAATTGATTCAAACTGAGATTCTTCATAAGATCAAACATGTCTACTTCGTTGTTGCTTGCTGAAAGGCTAAACATGCATTTAAGCCTAAACATTTGAAAACAGGAAGACTGCTTTCTTGCAAATTTCTATAACAGTAGTTCCCCTCGCCTATTTGCTTTCATATGGTATGCACTCAGTACGGCTCTGTTTGAAAGGAAGCCTCCAAGACAGATGCTTAATTCTTACAAGCAGCCAACTGCTTGTTCTTATTCCATGTACATGTGAATAAATAACTCCACACCCCCTGCCTTAAACACAGTTGTTAGGATCCTAGAACATGGAACAAAGGCTAGAATTCTTTATCCCTTGAAGTATAGAGTCTTGGCTTCAATTTATATTAATCTGGTTTTGTTAGCTTGCTTTTATTTTGCATTCTTAATGCCACTGTTTCATATTTATTTTTGGCTAATGTGTTTTTCTCCCATCACAACACATTGCCATAATTCAATCTTGTTTTGTTTATGGCTATAACCATTGAGGTTGTTCATACCTACACACATTTGGGAAGCTGCAAAATAGTTTATCACATGGCTTTCCCAATGCAGATCATAAAAACAGTCACCCAGCCCAAGAATCAGCCGCTGTAACGCATCATGTTCCTTCTAAGCCACAGTGGTATTCTTCGTCTAGACGCAGTCTGTTCTCTAGAACAGATGATTGTAATTGAATATGTCAGTTTGCAGGGAAGACTTGCTTCTAATAAGCTTTTAATTTGAAGTAACAAAATTTTGCAAAATCCAAAGATGTCATATTGTTTAAAGAAAGATTTTTGAAATGGATGTTTTTGGCTTGGCTCTAATAAACTGTTGTGCAACCTTTCCCCTGAATGTAACCTGAAAGAACCAGAACAGTCAAGTCCACCTCATTTGTTTGAATGCCCCCAATAGGCTTATCTGTAGACCAAATATTCAAACACACCCAGTTTTAGTTCATTTGATAGGTTGGAGTTAATGCATTAGTCATGGAGACTGCCAAAATCAACCAATTGTTCCAATGACTGGAGATTTGAAATGCAACAGAGCCACTTATGTTAGCATGTTATGTAGTCTGTCTCATAGACTTGTGAAGAAAATGAGTCTAATTTTTCTACTGAGAATAATTTGTAAGTATTTGAAGAAATCAAAAAGTTGAGGATATAGTATCTTGCCCTCTGTATGTTTAAACCACAAGCAATTTCTCTTTTACCATTTAAAGTGTTTTTAAGATACTAGCAAAGAAAAACCATAATAAGGGTATTGCAGAAAATCGTCTTTCTTTGCTATTTGAGAAATGCAGATTTCATTTGGTTGGTGGTTAGAAGGACTAAATTCTACCTTCTGAAGTAAGCATAGTACCCTTGGTGCAAATATGTAGAAAAGGGATTTTTTTTTAACGTAGTATGTTTTCATTAAGACCCTTTAGTTGATCCTTTCCTTGTCAAACTCCCTTTCCTCCATATTCTCACTTTCTGGCCACAATCTTGAATGCCATGTGAAATCATTACCTTAGCATTAATCTTTGATCTTTATTAAAATGCAATTCTGGAAATGGGAAGGTAAAATATGATCATCTCATATCACTTTTAATAACTCTAAGTACTGGAGTTTCAGACTCCTATATGAGATTGGGAATTAATGAATACAGAAGGAAGAAGGAATATGAGGGAATTGAGCCACAGGGAGAGGTGGGGTGAGGGAGGGGCTGTGGTAGCAACATGAATAGAAATGGAGAAAAATGACTTGAGTTGGAAAATTGAGGTCTCCATATCAAATAACTCTTATTTCAAAATGTTTCCTAGGTTTGCTTATTCCTACTGGTTTTTATTACCAAGAGCTTTATAGAAACATAATATACTTTTTTATTACTTTAAGTACAGCTAGTTTCGCCACTAATACCTCCAGACATGCCACTCAACTGTGACCTTGAATATCATGTATTTGTAAACTAATTTTCTTAGAGTGATGAAGCATCTACATTTCCTAAGTTACATATCACTAGTTATTTTTCTTGAGACATCACTTTATATGACTCATTTTACGAGTTTACAAGTCGCTTCTTTACTAGAATGTTTCCCCATCCCCAACGTGGAATTAGTCTTCTACTTAGTTTAATTTTATGGTGTTCCTGCTGCAAGCTCATCAAATTATAAACAGTTGTCTCCTTTCCCCAGTGGACAGGCATGGGACAATTCCGTTTCTCCTCTCTCCTCTTGGTTCTTAATAGGTAGAAAAAAAAAAAAAAAAAAACACAAAAATCCAGTCTGGGTGACAAAGCAATACTCTGTAAAAAAAAAAAAAAAAAAATGAGCGAGAGAGAGGGAAATGAAAAGAAAGCATGCCCTCATCCTATGTTGTTATCACTTTACTTAATTCAGGGTTCAGCTGAGAGCCCAAGGCTACTGTCTTGATCTGCACTTCCTGTCTGCACACAGATCCCTGGTGTATAGGCCTCGCATGATCTTAAAACGTTTCCAGAATTTCTCCTTGCTCTGACCCTCTTAGTGTTGAAATTGGTAGTCTTAATTTATTTCCAAAGTCTATCTTTTCTCTCCAAATTAAATAACAGTGTCATGAAATGCTTCATCTTCTAATATCCTATCAGCAAAATCCTAGCTTTAACAATACAAGGTTATCTCCTAGGCTTTGGAAATGTAAAGACATTTACATGAAATTGATGTTGACAAAGCACAGATACTCCTTTGCAGGATCACAATGAACATTTTCTCTTTTTTGCACATTTCCTGCAAGCCAAGCTATATCAGTTGCTAATATGCTTTGTTCCACATGTCACACTTGATTTTTGATCCTTTTACCCACTTCTCAAAATGGTTAGGAAATATTTGTATGGATTTTTTTGGCTAGACTTTAAGACAAATTACTTTTTGGTGAAGTTCTTAATCCTTTTTTTTTTTTTTTCAAAGTGCCTGATTTCTTAGAGCAAGCTTACAAACAAAAGCCCACAAGCAACATCCTAGACTAATGTGCAAGTTAACAGTGAAGAAGAATTAGACTCCGTGCCTAGATACAATAATAATAAGTGTAGGTAGGGAATTGTCTATAATTAGAATGTTACATATATGAATATATTCAATCCTCACAACAGCCTTGAAGAAAATATTATTATTAAACCCATTTTACAGTTCAAAAACACTAAGGCTGAGAAAGGAAAGAAACTGGTCCAAAGTCATACAGCAAGTAAATGATGTGATGGAGCAGGGATATGATGCCTCAACTCAGTAATTAATTGCTGTGTTGCAATTTTTTCCCTTTTTCATGAGGCTCTGTAACTTGTCTGGGGACAAATTAAGGTTGTAAAGATCAGTTTACTTTCTGTCAGTCATATGACATCACCAAGTCACCTCTGGTGGAGTGAGAAAAGCATGAAACTTTAACGTCAGAATCCCTGATACTGGTCCCTGACTGGATCTTCACTTCTTGAGTTCCTGTTCCTTATCTCAAAAATGTTATTAATATTCCTACCTCATAGCAATGTTGGGAAAATTCCACATGGACGTGCAGCCAACCCCAAGTCGTATGTAACGTCTGAAGTACCACGTAAATGTAGAGTAACATCTGTGCATGTATTGGATTTTCTTCATTTATCTTTCCCCAGATGCTATATTGCATCCCAATTCTCAAAAAAGAAAAAGAAAAAAAAATGTGATGGTGCATGGTTCTAGAATATCTTTAACTTATATGCCAAGGGTACAGAAGATTTATTTTCACGTATGTAAGCACTTGTATAAGCATTTTCTAGATCAATATATCTTCTGGGGTTGCAGTTTGGAGCCCTCTCTGACAGGAGGTCAGTGCCTACACTTGGGGCATTGAAAGTATTCGAAACAGATGCAGCCCATTCTCTAAGGCCTAGGCTCTGGCTAATTCTTTTCTGAGTTCTAAACTGTTGTGGCTACATGCCCACGAAAGAGACTCTACATTTTGGAGAGAAGGAGCAGCACACATTACACTCCACCTTAAACAATGCTCCATTCAATTTGGGATTGGTTTTCTGTTTCTCAATGGTGTCAGGACACTGTTTGCCCAGTTATTTTTTTTAATCTTCTTCATTTTACATTTTCACTCTTCCATTGATACATTTCCATAACTGTATCCTTCTATTTGTAACCTCCACATTCCACCCAACCCATTGGCACTTCACCAAGAGATGATTGAATCATTCCAAAGCCCAGATAGTGCCCTGATATTCTATGAGAATATTTCCTGGAAAGTATAAAATTTTAGCCTAGTCATTTTCTTTCATTCCCAAGTTTCCTGTGCTATTTTTTCTGAGAGCAGATAGGATACATTCTACAAAAGGATGAAGCTCTATGACAGAGTTTTTCACTGGACTACAGAAAAGGCTCTTAATACACATAGGTCCATTTTTAAAATCAATGCCAGAAAAAGGTTTAAGTTAGATGGGATCTTAGAGATCATTTGTTCTCACTTCTTACTTACCATTCCTCCAGGAAGGCAGTGATATAGCTCCTTCCAAATGCTTTTGGAGACAGGGGATCCATGCCACCCACACACAGGACACACACAGGAACAGGATATCTAATTGTGCCATCTCATCTCCCCAACTGCCCCTCCTCAATCTCCTTTCCGCTCTCTGGATCTTCACTCAAAAATTTATTCAACCAATTGACCCACTTCTCAACACACACCAGGTTTTCTGTTATTGAAAGAAGGAAATGCATTACTTTTCCTTCTAACGAAATATTGCTTGAATCAAGGAAGGTGCTCATATGAAAGCAAAATAAAACATAATAAACCTTGGTACACAGAATGAGAGTTTAGTAATTTTTCTTTTTCTTTTTCTTTTTTTTTCCATTTAGTAGAAAATTGCTATGTTGTGAGGATGAAATCCTAGTATCTACCATTAACCAATAGATAGAAAAAGCGTGGATGAAATAATGAAATTAGTAAAAATAAGTTAGAAAAATAACTTACGGGGAAAAATAGACCTGAAACTATGACTACCAGATAAAATATAGGACACCAAGTTCAATTTGTGTTTCCGATAAGCAAATAACTGTAGGGCTGGGCGCGGTGGCTCACGCCTGTAATCCCAGCAGTTTGGGAGGCCGAGGCGGGTGGATTACAAGGTCAAGAGATTGAGACCATCCTGGTCAACATGGTGAAACCCCGTCTCTACTGAAAATACAAAAAATCAGCTGGGCATGGTGGCACGTGCCTGTAATCCCAGCTACTCAGGAGGCTGAGGCAGGAGAATTGCCTGAACCCAGGAGGTGGAGACTGCGGTGAGCCGAGATCGCGCCATTGCACTCCAGCCTGGGTAACAAGAGCAAAACTCCGTCTCAAAAAAACAACAACAACAACAACAAAAAAAAAAAACAAATAACTGTAGTATCAGTATGTCCCGGTGATTGCATTTGTTTGTCTCTGCTACTCTGTCTCTCCTCCCCATCTTATTTTACCACCCACCTTTTAGAGTTTCTCCCTTCCTCTCTTTGCACGGGATATACTTATCCTAAAACAGTATTTCTTTTACTAAAACTTTATTCATAATTTACCTAAAATTCAAATTGAACTGGGCATCTGTATGTATATTTGCTAAGCCTGATAATTCTAGTTGAAATGTCCACAGGCTGCCTAGAGAAAAAAGACTCCAGATGAAGAGTCCTGATCTCAGAGCTATTGTCATTTGTTTTTCATGACTGGGTCTTCCTCCTTCCTGGGCGGGACCTCCTTCTGTTTACCAAAAGGAGATGGTGTGACTGTGACCTTAGGAAAGGAGGTGAGAACCGCTGTGGGTGGCTCTGCTTTAGGATTACAACCTCTGCTTTCCACCCACGCCCTCCTTGGCTTTACTGGAGCATTTCCTGTTATGTGTTTGTTCCTTCTTCTGGAAACCTGAGCCCTAACAGAAGAAAGAAAACGTAATGTTTTCTGCAATTCATCAAGGGTGCAAGAGGGCCCTTGTGCTGAGATCAGAAAGGCAGCCTGGTGATTAGGGGGATGACTCCTAGCTGCCTGAGCCTGGCCCTCTGAGATTTGCATTTTCTGAGAGGACCAGCCCCCAGCCCTGGGACTGATGACAGGGGTACCCAACCTCATAGTACTGGCCATGTCAATGCTGCTCTGAGATGCTGCCCTGGGCCCCTGGCTAAGCTGCTAGCAGGGTCCACACAGATGTGCACAGCCTCCCTCTTTCTCCTCTTTTCTATCCCCCCTTTGTCTCTGTCATTCTGCAATTCTCTTCCTCTTTATCCATCTCCCTCTTCTTTAAGAGTATCCTTGTCTCCTCATCCCTCTCTTTGTTCTATTTCTGTCTCTCTGGTCCCTTTCTACTTCTGCTTTCTTGCATCCCTCTTCTCCCATCTTTTTGCCAACCCTTTCCCTCCTTTTTCTTTTCCAGCATTCGCTTTCCTCCCTCCTCTCTAACACCCTTCCCTCCACTCTATTCCTCTTCTTCTCTTTTCTCTGTTTTTAATTTCCTTCTCTCCCCTGCCTTCTTTCTTTGTCCCTTCCTCCAACTGCCTTTCACTTTCTTCTTTTCTCCCTCTCTTTCCCACCTGTCTCATGCATTCCCATTATGCATCTCGTGTAGTGAATCACACTAGGGAGGTGGCATTTCTGAAACTGTGACACGGACCTTCTGTGATATTTGCTCTTCCAGGCTCTGCCATTAGGCACAGCCGGCATGTTTCAGCATGGGGTTGGCCCAAATCTATGAATCAAACCTGCTAACTTAGGCAGCAAGATCCATCCAAATGGAAGGAGATTTGAGGATACAAAGTACTGAGTCTTTGCTAGCATCCCTTGAGCATCAATAGTGCCTTGTTTTCCAGGAACCTGCTGTATATATTTGATGCATTGGCTTGGTTCTGCAGAAACCAGTTTTGCAAGAATTGAGAAAGTTTGTCAAATCACTCTCATCCTTGGAGCTTCTGTTTGTTCCTAAGCATATTTTTGAAGGGATCAAAGTAAGATTTTCATTAGCTCTTTCTAACTTCTTGGTTGAGAATGAAAAGCAATATTCTAAGACTATTACCCAAATCTTGAGATAAACTACATGGAGTTTTTATAAGAATGCGCATATGTATTTGTGTGAGACTACAGACACACACAGTGTAAATATAATAACTATAAATGTACTTCTGCAAAAATATATCTTATATATATAAACTATATATAAGTGTGACTCTATATTGTGCACATACACATACAAATCTTCGAAAGCCTGTGGTTGCATATAAATACCTAACTATGTAAAGAGAATGTTTAGGATGTTATCATGAACCATGGTTAAGGATAAAAAATGAGGAATTTTGGCATTTCTGATTTTATTTAAAGACACTATGCCACCTCTTGGTTTAGGTTTAAGTTAGATTTAAGCCCTTTCATTAAAAGTAGCTCTCACAAATCAGTGAAGAGGAAAATAAGCCATAGCTCAAAGAAACCTTTAGTTAGTTTCAAGGAAAGGAAGGTAGGCCTTGCAAAAACAAAAAAAGTAAGTTCTTGTCATGAATGGACTAAGTCTACATGTCAACATGTCTCTTCCACTTTCTGCCGTGTGTCCAAGGGCTGAAGACAGCCTAGTGACCTTGAAAGTAACTCTCCCCTCATCATCAGACCCAGACAAGTATAAACAGCTATACGTCTGAGTGTCTTTGGGGCAGGGAGTTGCAGTATTGAACAACAACAACAACAACAAAATGCCATATGAACATCATGGACAAAACGTTCCTTTGTTCTTTGCAAAGAAAATCGTAATAATAGAGATCCTGTGAAGTGTTGCTTCAAAAACAACCCCTCCCATTCACTCCCCTGAAACCCTCAGGTTTCAAACGCAGTGTGAGAATAGTAGTTAAAGATAATGTTTTTAGATTAAGGATATCATAACTAACTCTTTGACAACTGATTTGAATTAATGTACAATATTACTCCATGGTAGAGGCTAGGAAAATGTTAGAAGTTAACACACTCTGACAATGTACCTTCAAAATTATAAATAACTATATAGGCTGGTGCAATGGCTCATGCCTGTAATCCCAGCATTTTGGGAGACTGAGGCAGGAGGATAGATTTTAAAAACTTAACCAGGATGTGGTGACAAATGCCTATAGTCCCAGCTACTCAGGAGGCTGACAGGGCAGGATTACTTGAGCCTAGGAGGCTGAGGCTGCAGTAAGCCATGATCACTCCATTGCACTCCAGCCTGGGTGACAGAGCAAGACCCTGTCTCAAAAAAAATAAATAAATATAAAAATACATATATAGAAGTATATGCAGGAATTCTTTGTTTTTGAAGGCAGAATATTTTGAAGTTCGAAGAATACGAAATTTAAACAGAACTTCAAATTGATACTCACCTATACATAAAATTGAACAAAAATTCCCTAACCTAGTTTATAAAGAACAGATAAAAGATTTTCTTTTAGTATGAGAAAAAGGCATAGGACAGAAACAACAAGAACAAATAAAGAGAGAAACTACGTTGGGTTAAAGCCTACTACCTTACTGTGTAGTGTGTTTAAAAATCCCTATAGGCTGGCGCGGTGGTTCAAGCCTGTAATGTCAGCACTTTAGGATGCCAAGGCAGGCGGATCACCTGAGGTCGGGAGTTCAAGACCAGCCTGACCAACATGGAGAAACCCCATCACTACTAAAAATACACAATTAGCTGGACGTAGTGGTGCATGCCTGTAATTCCAGCTGCTTGGGAGGCTGAGGCAGGAGAATCACTTGAATCTGGGAGGCAGAGGTTGCAGTGAGCCAAGATCTCACCATTGCACTCCAGCCTGGGCAACAAGAGCGAAACTCCATCTCAATAAATAAGCAAATAGATAAATATCCCTAATACGTCTAATTGACTCTTGGTAGAAAGTGGGAAGGAAGAAATACCAAAGGGAAGTCAGTTTTGTTAGCAGTCGACTCCTGAGCTTTCTCTGTTGAATTTCAAATAACCAGGCAGTGACTGACAAGTCACCACTATGAGAAAGATGCAGCCAAAGCCACCCCTGAGCTCAGAAGAACAGTCTAGGAATCACCAAAACATGTTGAGGGAAAATTGACATAAGATGAAATACACAGATCCTAAGTGCACAATTTTATGAGTTTTAAAGAATGCGTATGCCCATGGAACCACAGCCCCAACCACTAGGACGTTGTTATAGCTCCAGAAAACTTTATTTGTGTTTCCTCCTCCTCACTTTCACCACCATAGACATGGACTCATACCTATGCATTCTTTGTGTCTCACATCTTTGGCTTGGTGTGATATTTTGAGATTCATCTATGTTGTTGCCTGAACCTGTTGCTTCCTCCTTTTCATGGCTGAATAGTATTCTGTTGTATGAAACTACCACAACTGGTTTAGCCATTCACCTTTTTTGTTTTTAACTTTTATTTTAGGTTCAGGGGTATATGTGAAGGTTTGTTACATAGGTAAACACGTGCCACGGGGGTTTGTTGTATTATTTCATCTCCCAGGTATTAAGTATTAAGCCCAATACTCAATAGTTATCTTTTCTGTCTCTCTCCCTCTTCACACCCTTCCCCCTCAAGTAGACCCATGGCTGTTGTTTCCATCTTTCTGTTCATGAGTTCTCATCATTTAGCTCCCACTTGTAAGTGAGAACATGTGGTATTTGGTTTTCTGTTCCTGCATTAGTTTGCAAAGGATAATAGCCTACAGCTCCATCCATGTTCCCGCAAAACACATTATCATGCTTTTTTATGGCTGCATAGTATTCAATGGTGTATATGTATCACATTTTCGTTATCCAATCTACTACTGATGGGCATTTAAAATGATTCCATGTCTTTTCTATTGCGAATAGTGCTGCAATGATCATTCACGTGTGTATGTCCTTTCCATTCACCTTTTCATGGACATTTGGGCAGTATACAGTTTGGGGCTATTAGAAATTAAGCTACTCTACACATTTGTATACAAATATTCATGAGGACATATATTTTTACTTCATTTCGGTAAATACCTAGGAGTGAAATTTCTAAATCACAGCATACGTAAGCATTTGAATACAGCAGAAACTACAAAACCATTTTCCAGTCTACTTATACCATTTTATTCTCTCACCAGCAATGTATGCAAATTATTCTGGTTGCTCCATATCCTCGCCAACATTTGGTGATATCAGTCTTTTTAATTTTTGCTATTCCAGTGAATATGAAATGGTATTTCCTGTGGTTTTAATTTACATTTCCCTGTGCTTATTGGTAATTCATATGCCTTCCATTGTGAAGTTTCTGTTTACATGTTTGCTCATTTTTATTGCATTGTCTTTTAATTATTGAATTTTAAGGGTACTTTATATATTGTATATCCAAGCTCTGTGTCAGATATGTGTGTGTATGTGTGTGTGTATGTATGATGTTCTTCCCAATATTCTTTTCAATGTATAGCTTGCCTTTTCATTTTTCAAGTATATTTCAATAAATAGAACTTCTAAATTTATAATAAATACAGTTTCTATTTTTCCTTTTATGTTTACTTTTTGTACTCTATCTAAAAAATATTTTTCTGCCCTATGATTGTGAGATAATTGCCTCTGATTTTTTTCTAGAAGCTTTATAGTTTTTGCTTTTAAGTTTAGGTCTGTGATCTATCTCAAATTAATGATTGTGTGTAGTATGAGGTAAAGGTCAGGGTTCGTTTTTTACTCAAATAATTATCTAGCTATTTCAGCACCATTTATTGAAATGATGATTCTTTTTCCATTTAGTCACCTTGGACTCTTTGTTGAAAATAACTTACGATGTATGTGCAAATGTATTTCTGGACTCTCTGTTTTGTTTCCTTGGTCTCAATCTGTCCTTAAGCCAAAAATGAACTGTGTCAGCTACTGTCATTTTATAATTGGTTTTTAAATAGAGTGGGTTAGGTTCTTTATCTTTGTTTTTCTGTTAAGGATTGTTTGGCTGTTCTAGTTCTTTTACATTTTCACATAAATGTTGGAATCAACTTGTCAGTTTCTACAAAACAACTTGTAAAGTTTTATTTGAAGTTGTCTTGACTCTATAGATCAATTAGGGGACAATTGACATTCTAGCAATATTGAATTTTCTAATCCCTAGTCATGTTATATTCCTCCATTTATTTCTACCTTTTAAAATTTCTCTCAGAAATATTTTGTAGTTTTTCATCTACATTTTGCCTATCTTTAGTTAAATCAGTTCCCCAGTATTTCATGCTGCTACAATTATATAGAAATACAATGATTTGTATATTAATCTTGCATGCTGATGTGTTAAAATGTCATTATTACTGTGAGTAGTTGTTTAGTAGAGTCCTTAGAATTTTTCACATGAACAATTACGCAATTGTTTTTAAAAAGGTTAAGCTTACTTCCTTTTAAATCTTTTTATTTGTCACTTATTTTTT
>NW_016107741.1:1931752-1935942 GCF_001604975.1 Cebus imitator | reverse complement strand
CAAAATTAGGTTTTATTTTGTTTCACTTTGCTTTTTATCCAGTCTGACACTCTCTGCCTTTTCACTGGAGTGATTAGTTTCTTTATATTTAATGTAATTGTTGGCATTGTTAGAATTAGACCTACTGCTTGGCAATGTGTTTTCCATATGTCCCCTCTGTTGTAGAGGCTTTTAACTCCTTTATTGCTTTCTTGAGGGAATAACAGACAGTCACAAATAATTACAAATATTCTTTTCATCTCAAATATTTTCCAGATTTAAACTCAATATTTTTTCTGTGCTGCTGTGTGCTTGAGACATTATATACATTAAAGTTACATTAATCATATATAGATAACACAAATTTCCATATTAAGGGCTAATAATTATAAATTGTTATTCTGATTTTAGTTAGACTTAAATTATCTAATTTCCATGAGATGTGATTTCTTCTCACAAGTATCTGATCTGAAAGGTTAGTTGAGGTACAATTTGAGTGATGGGATATTATTTGAGTGAAGGTTACACTAAAAGCCCAGACTTCACCACTACACAGTATATCCAAAACTACACTTTTTCCTCTTAAATTAATACAAATTTTAAAAATACAAGTTTAGTTTGTCAGAAGCATTTTCAATCTTCTTGATCTGGGCATCACATACTTTGACTTAACGCTTTTTTCTTGTAAAAGCAAATAGCTTTTAAAATTAGAACTTGATTTTTATTTTGATGCACTTACATATCCCCATATTCTTCTTGTCATGTACAGATCATGTAATTTAAATATTCAGAAATTGGGCATCCAGATTTGTATTCAAATCTATATTCTACATAACAAATACATCTACTAGGTTAATTGTATTATACTTGTGTTAACTGTAAAATATAAGAATTTTTTAAATCTTTAGAAACATCTAGAATCTCTAAAGTACCATTTCCAGAAATGAAAGAAGTCTTACTATAAAATCTATTTTGATTATTTTAATGAGTTCCTGTCCAAGTTCTATAACATTAATAGTGTTGCTTTGAAATTAGCATTTTGAAATGACCAGTTGAGTGGTTTAGAAAAGTCCATTATTTTATTAATAATCACAGATACCTTTTTCTAAGATGGAGTAGGGTATCATCTAGATGAGGCTTCATTATTATAGCTTCATTTATAAAATTTAAGGATTAAATATTTAATGTTTAAGTGTATTTTTTTCTTTTCAGAAAGTCATAGAATCGCATATATTTGGATAAGCATGTGATTGCTTTAATTTTTAAACAAATTTTCAATGTATTTCCCCTTTAAAATCATGACTTAAGTAACGATTAGCATTCAGTAGCCAAAGTTTAAGAATGCACCATTCATTTACCACGGCAGACATGGTTTTGGAATTTAATTTGGTCAGCCTCTGCTTTAGCAGGACAAAGAGAGGGGAAGGTGATAGCATGCCTTGCATTAGTTGTTGTTGGAAATGTGACCCTCTCCCTTAGAACGGTTCCCAGTTTGTCTGCAGGAGCAAGCCCCTATGACACAGGAGAGCAGTCAGGAAAGGACAGTGAGTGAACATGGATGACAGAAGTGTCTGTGCCACCCATTCATTAGGGACTCACAAAGGGGCATAGAAATTCTGGGCTTTTGTGGGGATTGAGAAGTCCCTATCAAATGTCTGTCGAGTAATTTAATTACATGGGCATGGTAGGAATGACACAGTGGTTACATTAATAAACTGAAGCATTAAAGAATAATAGCCCAGTTATTGCTGAATTACGGGAAACACGCTGCCTATTCATTGCTGGTGATATTAGAAGGGAGAAGGCGGGGGCTTCCTACTTTACACTCGCAATGCATAAAGAAACAGTTTCTCGCCTTTCCAGACCTGTGGAAAACAGGGTACAGAGGAAGGCCCAAAGTCATGCCCAGTAGCATAAATATTGCTTTGTTTAAGATGCTTAAAATATCATAAGTGAACTCTGTTTTATGGTGCTAAATAAAATTGACTTGGGCCAGACATAGTAATGAGCATGTGCTGCACAAACATCTCCAAATAGCCTTTCCAACAGATCTCAGTCCTGATCATTTCCGTTCGTTGTTCTGTTCTTCTTGTTAATGGAAGCCACTTTATAGGAACACAGGCTACTAGTTTAGTAGTTTAAAAGAAGTAGCTTCTTAATATAATAGAAGCAAACATTATTTTTCATTCTCACTCATCCCTCTGGCCGACTAGAACAAAATGCCTTTTTCCCTCCTGCAGGAGCAGGGGAAAAAGGAGCATATATTTGATTTCATATTATTTTTCAATAAACGTTTATTGAACTATACCAACACTGCTCCAAGAAGTGTGATGTGGAAGGAGCGGGTAGAGATGAGGATGAGCTATGACTTCCAGATTCCGAGAGAGGAAGTCACAGCTCAGCAGCTGGCTACCCATTTCCGTGGAACTCAGGAAGATCTTCCTGCGTAAACTCTTGTAGGTGCTATCTTGTGGCCTACATTGTTTTTCTGGGTTAAAAAAAAATGTTGATGAGTTTTAAAGATCTATCCACCTCTAAAATTCTTTGAGCCTATTAAATATTTATTTCTAGGACACAATAAACACTTCACTTACACAGAAACCAATTACCATGTGCAGAAGATGGTCTAAACAACCACTCAATAATACAAATTATATTTTGTGCTTTGGGGTTTTAAGAAAATATTTCAGAATTCAAGTTTGAACAAGTCAAATAATAGAATTTGAGATAGCAGATCACTTATTTTCTTCAACTAAACTAGAGTGTTTTGATTTAATGGGCAAAATACAAAGTTTAAGTGTCCCTGGTAACACATAGCAAGCTGCACATTTCCAAGGAAAGGCCAGCACTGCTTATTCTTACATAAGTCACCCCTGCAAGGCTTCTTTAGATCAGTGCTTCTCAAATTGAGCATTCAAGAGCATTCCACAGAAGGCTTGTTAAAATACAGGTTGCTGGGCCCCAGCCTCAGAGCTCAGATTCAGTAGGAGTTGGTTAGAGTCTGGGAATCTGTATTTCTATTCATCCTTTCTCCCCCTCCTGCTGCTACTGCTGGTCCAGGGACCACACTTTGAGAATCACTGCTTTGGATATTAGAATAATGTTGCTCTCAACTCTTGAAAAATTGCAAAGTTCCTTCTAATTTAGCAGAGTTAAGACAAATTTTCATTTAATTTGCATCTATAAATAGCTCTGATGAACTAGTCCTTTATAATTTAAAAAGAATAATTTGAAAATCATAATGATGAGGCTGGGCACAGTGGCTCACGCCTGTCATCCCAACACTTTCGGAGGCTGAGGCAGGAGGATCACCTGAGGTCAGAGGTTCGAGATCAACCTGGCCAATGTGGTGAAACCCCATCTTCACTAAAAAAAGAAAATACAAAAATTAGCCAGGCATGGTGGCAGGCGCCTGTGGTCCCACCTACATGGGAGGCTGAGACAGGAGAATCACTTGAACTCGGGAGGCATGGGTTGTAGTGAACCAAGAATATGCCATTGCACTCCAGCCTGGGTGACAAGAGCGAAACTGCATCTCACAATACTAAAAATAAAGAAATAAAAATCATAATGATGAGATAGAAACAGCATGGATCTTTGTTCTGCCACATAACAGAGACATTACATCAATGGAGATTTGACTGCTAGCTTTGTTCTTTGCTTCAGCTATTCAGAGCATTCCATCTGAATCAAGAAAGTAGTCTTGGAACATTTGCTAACTGTATCCCTTCCCAGTCCCACTTTGTCATGTGCTACAGGAAGAGAAGAGGAATCCAATCTTTGCCCACTGATTCCTGTGTAGCCACAAGCTTCAGAAACAGTTTAGTCAGCAGTTCATGGCTCCTTGCCCCACACTAACCACAGTTTGACCACCAAAAATGTGGATCAGCAAGTTGCCAGGATGCTGGAGTATAGTGGTTACAGGGACCAGGACGCTAAAGTTGGAAACATATGATGCCAACACAGTTCTTAAGATGGGAAATGAGGGCAAAGGTAAACCCTGCTGTTCTTGGACTTGGTTCTGTTATGCCATCCTTTTTGAAAGCCAAGTGCCACTTACACAGTTTTATTTTGCTCTCATAAATTCTGCCAGACAGTGGTTGCATTCAACCAGGACTGGCTATAATTTTTAGTTAGATGTATCTCTTATTCTGTTCTTTTTTATTTTATTTTATTTTATTTTTATTTTATTTTATTTTTTTTTTTTTGAG
>NW_016107741.1:1924085-1930946 GCF_001604975.1 Cebus imitator | reverse complement strand
ACCTTCTACCTTGTTCCATTAGAATTGAGGAGGCTAAGGTCTAGAAATATAGAACATCTTAAGAGTAGCTATGAGGCAATGAAAGAATGAAAACATATTTGGTACTCAGCGAAGTTCATTGGCTGTATTATTTCTTTTGTGCAATAAGTTCTTCTTTTTCTTTCTTTCTTTTTTTTAATGATGGAGTCTCACTCTGTTGCCCAGGCTGGAGTGCAGCAGTGTGATCTCAGTTCACTGCAACCTCTGCTTCCCGGGTTCAAGTGATTCTCTTGACTCAGCCTCCTGAGTTGCTGGGATTACAGGCACCTGCCACTACACCCAGCTAATTTTTGTATTTTCAGTAGAGATGGGGCTTCACCATGTTGGTCAGGCTGATCTTGAACTCCTGACCTCAGGAGATCCACCCACCTCGACTTCCTAGAGTGCTGGGATTACAGGCATGAGCCACTGCCACCACACCAGGACTTTTTTCTAAGCATATCAACCCTAGGCATGTATTGTGCTTACGTTCACTGATATACACAGATTTTTTAAGTGTACTAATCTTTTAATATGGAATATATAACCTGGCCAATATATTTTAAAAATCAATTTTTAAAAAATGGTTAAATGCAATTTTTCCCTCTTGAGAAGAATATATTTACAATTTTTACATCATATCTTAGAGAACACTATTGTGTTCTCTTTGCTTTCATCAAAACCAAATCTCTGAAGGGGAGTGTTTACTGGGAAAGCCCTTGAGGAAATTGAGAGATGCAATCTTGACCTCAGCGTACAAAGAAACATAGCTTTTGACTGGCACCTGATTTTACTCACTGAGCTTCTTTTGTGCCCTGAAGTGAACACAGTTGGATTTCTGGATAGGAATTTGCTACTCTAAGTGTCACAGTGACATCATTGCCGGTAGGAAAAAAGCTGCTGTTTTCTTCTGTATTCCAATGACATGATTGTCCCTCTTTGCAGGGACATGTGCACTGAATGGCTTACACAGTGCTACAGGTTTGGAGTTCAGAGCCATTGCTCTGAACTAATAACTATGAGGCTAGAACACAATGGAACAACCCCTTTAGAAAGTGAATACCCCCATGGGTTTCATCTGACATCTTGAATGAGGCTTGCAGAGAGACACACAAATTGAATCTGTCCCCAATTTAAAAAATTCGCCCTCATTCTTTAGGATCTAAAGCATTGCAGGAATATAGTGTAGAAATCAATCTCCAAACAAATTATTTTCTCCATGGAAGATCACAGTTGGTGATCAATGAGTAAAAAAGCATTGGAATCCTATGATTAAAACTTCAAAATCACCTACGGTAACTCAGAAAAACAGTAAAACCACAAGGTGGGCCAGATGAAAAAAAGGAAAACCTCATCTATTTATTTTTTAAAACAGAAATAAATACTAAAATGTCTACTTGAAAGTCCCAGCTCCAGTGACACCCCATCCAAGTCGTTTAGAGTTTTTCCCAGCTGGGAAAGATCATGCCATCATCCTCTAAACTACAGAGAATCCAGATCTCTTTTATTGAATTACTATAGTCAGCTGCATATACTATAATCAATTCTCATCGTTCCCATACATGTCTATTCTTCTTTCTTAGATTATAAGCTCCTTTGAGATGAACATCATACTTTAGATAGACATCACTGTCTTCCCTGGAAAGCCCAGCATCTTACTCTGACAATGGTCAAAAACAACATGGGCCCAGTGGCTCACACCTGTAATCCCAACACTTTGGGAGGCTGAGGCAGGTAGATCACTTGAGCCCAGGAGTTTGAGATCAGCCTGGGCAACAAGGCGAAATCCTGTCTCTACAAAATACAAAAAATTACTGGGTGTGGTGGTGTGTGCCTATAGCCCCAGCTACTTGGGAAGCTAAGGTGGCTGAGGCTTGAACCTGGTAGGTTGAGGCTGCAGTGAGCTGAGATCACACCACTGCACTGCAGCCTGGGCGACAGAGCAAGACCCTGTCTCAACAAAATCAATGAATAACAATAAACAGATGTTTCCTAATATCTTACAGGGTAGTAGACGCCACTGAAGATGGTCCAGCCAATAGTATGCTTTTGACTAGAAGTGCAATTAGCATGCAATGCATGACCACAGTCTCCTTTTACTGCCCTTTAGTTATTTTTTAGCTACTTTAAGTTACAGATGGTTTAAATATTTCAGCCGCGGATCCAGAATTGGTAAATGAAGTAAAGAAACTTACCTTTAATGAAATAGTGCAGTTTTCCTGCAGTTTTCCTGAACTTCCTGAAATGACTTTTTAAAAATCGATTTTTTAAATGCTTACTGTGCATTTCTAAGGAGCCAATGAATGTCAGTGTGATGTGTACTTTTTGTGACAAATTCCTTTTATGATTCTTTTTTTTTTTTTTTTTTTTGAGACGGAGTTTCACTCTTGTTGCCCAGGCTGGAGTGCAATGGCGCGATCTCGGCTCACCGCAACCTCCGCCTCCTGGGTTCAAGCAATTCTCCTGCCTCAGCCTCCGGAGTAGCTGGGATTACAGGCATGCGCCACCATGCCCAGCTAATGTTTTGTATTTTTAGTAGAGACGGGGTTTCACCATGTTGACCAGGATGGTCTCGATCTCTTGACCTCGTGATCCACCCGCCTCAGCTTCCCAAAGTGCTGGGATTACAGGCTTGAGCCACCGTGCCCGGCCCTTTTATGATTCTTAATAGCAGAATTACGGAATGTCACATGGGGGCTCAGCCTCATAGCATCTTTCATTCTTGAGTGAAGCTTGTTTATGCAAGTCTACATGAGGAGAGCTCTACAAAAGGAAAATGGGAAGGCAAAGTCGGCCCTGAAAAATTCAGCCGCTGGAAATGTGGTCTTGTCCAGATAGTGAGAAAATAATTGTCTCCAGGTTTGATGAAGGGTTTATAGCACTAACATTTTAGGATGAAATACAGCTGGTTTCAGATTCCAGTGTCAACTCAGAATCAAGCTAATTTCATGTGGTTTGGGGTTTTGTAACTATTTTTTGCAGAATACTCCTTGGAACTTTTTGTTCCAGAAACACCCTTGAGACCCCTCCACCAGCACCTAAAATTACTTCAGGCCCAGTAGAAAACTTCCTGCGCAGCATTACTTATTCTTCCCAGCAGAGGGCAGCATTATACCTCCATCGGTACTAGACGTACCCATAACTTCAGCAAAGAGGTTCTTTAAATTCTCAACCAGGATACACAATCTCTCTGATAAGAGAAAATAGTAATAATAACAAACCTAGCAAGAAAAAGGTACTCATACTTTCGAGAGCCAGCAGCTTCTGCAGTTCTGACCGGGGCTCCCAATGTCAGCAATTGCAACAGAGGATTCTGCCCGGAAAGCTTAATTTCAGGACATGATTTGGGCTGGGTTTCTGATGGCCTACCCTCCCTTTGTTCTTGTCCATTTTCTGAGCTAATTCTTAAGTCATCTCAGAAATTTCTGCTGATATACATACACACATACATAAATTAGTGTGATAAAATAAATTTCAATTTTCGTCTTGAAGGCCGATATTCATTAACCCAGCAATTTAAATGACAGGATGTTTCTCAACTAGGGAAGGTATTTTTTGTAGCTTTTATCACTGGTTTGGTTGGGTAAAAACAATTAACAAATTCCTGTTGGTCTTAGATTTTTGTTTTCCCCACTGGAATAACCATCTGTGCCCTTGGGGACTATTTAAAGATACAATATCTCTAGATGACTTATAACAAATAAGTAGCCAGTATTGCTAAATATCCAGGCACATCACACACCCTTAGATGCACTTTTGAGACTCCAATTTCAATACTTTGCTGTGTATTTATAATATCAACATGTACACCAATAGAATAAGGTAGTGAGGCAGATTGTTTCATACAGCAAAAGAAAATGTTAGAACTAGAAGGAGCTTTAGAGAAATTTATGTCTCCTGTCTCCCAGCCTCTGTGTAAGTAGCATCATCTATTATGTGATTTTTAATGGTCATATGCTTGTTTTTAAAATTATACTTGGCATAGGATAGCATAAAAATACTTTTTCTAATCATGCATTCGTTCAGAGGTATAAGGAGATGGCCAAAGAACTATGTGGGTAGCAATTTGGAAATATTTCTATGCATAATCTCCCAAAATGCAAGCCTATGCCCTGCAGAAGGTCGTTTTCTTCTTTTTCTTCTCTTTTTGTAGTGACGGTAATCTCGCTATGTTGTCCACACTGGTCTTAAACTCCTGGCCTCAAGTGATCCTCCCACTTCATCCTCTCAAAGATCTGGGATTATAGGCGTGAGCCACCATGCTCGGCTGTATTCTTCTTTATTGAGTGCAAAACTAATGATTTAGCTTTAATTTTCAGAAAGATGTGTTTTTAGATTTAAATCCCCTTTGCCAGAGAAAACAGTTTTTGGGTTTTGCTAGCATCATTTGTTAAGCAAGTTTTTGGCCCCCACAGTCCTTACATTCCAGATTGTACTGTAGGTGGGAGAAATTTGATTCTGTGTTTTGGGCACAGAATGACCATAGAATACTTACTGATAGATGAATGTTACTGAAACATTATCAAAGAATGCTGTGTCTTTAGATCTGATAAGCAAGAAACCCACAAAATTACACCCAAAGGATATGGTACTGTATTAATTACTCTTTAATTCACACTGGAGAAATCTGACCTTTAGTTCTGATTACATACAGAGAAATGTATCTATTCACATGCACACATATATATGGAAAATATTCTATTTAACACAAGAAAACCCCTTCATACCCAACTTCATTTTTAAGAAGAGAATAACTTTCTAGTGCATGCAAATTAAATTATTTCTTTAAAAATTGCAATATGTACAATATACAAAAGGGAATATTATGTCTTGAATGGAATGAAATTAGAACAATAAACACTTTTTGAAATCGTCATATGTTAGTGGTAGAATTTTATTTTTTTAAACAAAGCTTGGCATTCTACATATTGTCACTAGTTGCTTTAGTAATTTTTTTTTTCTTTTGTCTGATGATATTGTTCCCTTATGTTAACATTTTGGCAGGCTCCTTGGATATAAAATATTTTCAAGTCCTACCAGACGTTGCTTCATTTTCATTCTCTTTTCATTATGTTTGGAGTATTATCAAATGAGACGATTGGCGTGCTACATGTGACTTTTATCCATGGCTATAAGTAAGCATAAGCTACAGTTAAATAAGCAATACCGCTGATACAATTGAAATGTAAACCATGTTAGAATGTTCTAGATTCGATGAACAAAAGTAGATCTCACACGAATCTTAAAGAGGCTCTACTAGTGCTACACAAGATCAGGAATTGTCAAAGATGAATCTTTTAGAAAAGGAATTCTTGACTTTGGCACACAGGCCACAGTGAGCTCGACAGGTTTCCAGGCTCAACAGCCATAGGACTAGGACTCCCTTTGGAATTGAGGGTCCTCCATACCCTCTCCCACTCAACTTTAACCCGTGCTTCGCTCTAAGCTGTTCTTCCAGGAAAGCATGCTTCATCCAGGGGCCTGGGCTGCTGGCATGCTAATGAACATTTCTGATTATTTGGGTTCCAAAGGACCAGCACAAAGAAGCCTTTCTCACCACCTTTCAATTGTATTTTATTTTAAGAATCCTTTTTTTTTTTGAAAATGCAAAGGAAAAGCATCTTGCTATGGAGGCTGTAAGAGGGAATTCTGCCAAAGTGTAAAATTCCAAGTGTTGTGAATGCAGTGGAAAAATGGATGATTGAAGCAGAGGGGCACTGCAATGGTACTGAAACAGGACATTTGCTTTCCTCCATGTTCTCAGTCCCACTGTCATAGGGCACATAACTGCCGATATACATGCTGGTGTTTCTTCAAAGCTTGAGACTGAGATAAATTTGGAGGTGATAGAAAGAATTAACTATGGCCTTCTTTATCATGAAAGGAGTAAACTTGCTCAGGGTACTTCATCAGGAGAGGATACCCCATCTCTCCCTGGCCTGGCACTTACTAGATGACAACACGTAGGTTCTGAGCCTCTTTAGACCATCTCAACTAGTGGGCTTGAACTCTAGATATCTGTGAGACTCAAAGTGAAACTCTAACCCAAGCTGTTTATCTTTAAAGTTGTTGAGTTGAAGGATTATCTTGGTTTGTTGTTGAGTAATGCAAACCTAGAACTTCCTTTAAAAATTCTCCTTGAGGCGCAGTGGCTCACACCTGTAACCCCAGCACTTTGGGAAGCCAAGGCAGGAGGATTAGATTGAGCCCAGGAGTTTAAGACCAGCCTGGACAACACGGCAAAACCCCGTCTCTGCAAAAAAAAATTTTTTTAACATTAACTGGATATGGTAATGCATGCCTGTAGTCCCAGCTACTTGGGAGGCTGAGGTGGGAGGATTACCTGAGTGCTAGAGGTCTAGGCTGCAGTGAGCCATGATGGTGCCACTGTACTCCAACTTGGACAACAGAGTGAGACCCTGTCTCAAAAAAAAAATTCTCTTTCTCTGTGTCCCTCCCTATCTCTCTACCACTTTTTAGCTAAAGCAGTGGTTTTGAACTTGGGCATGTTATCAGCATCACCCGGAAGATTTAAAGTATACTGTACCAGTAAGGTTTAAAGCACAATGAACTAGGCCAGGTGCAGTGGCTCACACCTGTAATCCTAGTACTTTGGGAGCCTGAGGTGGGTGGATCACAAGGTCAGGAGTTCAAAACCAGCTTGACCAACATGGTAAAACCCCGTTTCTACTAAAAATACAAAAATTAGCCACGTGTGGTGGTGTGTGCCTATAATCCCAGCTACTCAGGAGGCTGAGGCAGGAGAATTGCTTGAACCTGGGAAGCGGAGGTTACAGTGAGCCAAGATCGCACCACTGCACTCCAGCCTGGGCAACAGAATGA
>NW_016107741.1:1902915-1924070 GCF_001604975.1 Cebus imitator | reverse complement strand
AAAAAAAATTAGCTGGGGATGGTGGCGCACACCTGTAGTCCCAGCTATTCGGGAGGCTAAGGCAGGAGAATTGCTTGAACCTCGGAGGCAGAAGTTGTGGTGAGCCAATCGCATCACTGCATTCCAGCCTGGGCAACAGAGTGAGACTGTCTCAGGAAATTAAATAAATAAATAAATTACATTGAACCATACCTTAGAGTTTCTGATTCTTTATCTCTGGAGTGAAGCTCCAGAATCTGTATTTCTAACAAGTTCCCAGGTGATCCTCCTGCTGAGAAAACCACATTTTGAGAGCAGGAGTGAAAGTTTAAAGGCTTTAGAGAGCAGGAATGAAAGGAAGCAAAGTACCCTTCGAAGAGGAACAACCGTGTGACTCCAGAGATCCCAGTGCCCCATTTGGCCCTTGACTTTCATACATTGGTTTGGTTCCAGGGTTTCCATTTCATCTCCACTGATTCTTCCTTTGGAGTGGGCTGTCTGCATCCACGGTGACATGCAAGCACTTGGAGGGCCATATATGCAGTGTGTTTGCTGAAGTTGTGCGCATGCTCACTTGAGGTGTTCTTCCCTTACCAGGCCAGCATTCCTAGAGGAAGGTCGTATACCCATTAAACTCCACCATTTTGCCTCTTATTGCGCATGCTTGGGCCCACTTGCCCAACTCCTGAGATCTTATCAGGAAGCGCTGCTCATCAGCCTCAGGTGTTTTCTATCTATTGGGAGACTATGTTTCCCTGCTGCCAGTTGTGACCAATTATCATTTTAGAGAGACAGTTAACAACTGCCTGACCATCACCTGATGATTACCTGACATTTCTGGGGGTAAAGGGAACGCTCTCCTAGCCTATTCATGTCTGACTACCTACTTTTAACAGTCACTGCTGATAATGCTCGAAATAATTATTTAAATATGAACTTTGAATCTAACAAACCGAATCGGAAGTACATTAAATCAGAGTTTCTCAACCTTGGCATTATCGATAATTGGAGCTGATAATTCTTTAGTGTGGGAGGCTGTCCTGCGTATTGTGTAGCACCATGTCTGTACTCTACCCACTAGATGCCAGTAACACTCTTCTCCCACTGCACTGTGTTAACCAAAAATGTTCTAGACATTGCCAGATATCCTTTGCAGGGAAAAATCACCCCTTGTTGAGAACCACTACATTAAATCATTCACAGGTCACTAAAATGTAGAAAAGCATTAGAAGATACATCAGTAAGAATGTGCCACTATAATGCACTTGAGCTTCACTTTCAACAGTTGGCCACTAAAAACCTTCATACACTGCCTATTGCATCTTGATTCTTTAGTTCATCAACTTGATGATTCTAACGTTTGCTCCTTCTCTTTTTTTGTAAGAGGGGAAATTCATGAAAAGAGATGAAAACCACAATTGAAATACAGTGTAATTTTACTTTAGGCTACTTGAAAGAGGCACAGCCAGAATTCCTAAATTGTCAATATTGTATATGGGGTCAATATGGCTGGGAGTGTTTTAATCATGTTTCATGTCATGTACACCTCAATGTGTTTTATTAACTTACAATTATTGGAGCAGTTTGCTTGACTTTAGTAGTCACTATAAAAGCCCAAATGTTACTCGGGCCTGAAAGAGATCCATTAGTGATTTGAAACTTGTCAAAGTATTCTGGAACGAGGGTAAGCTCTGAAGTTCCTCTCTAATTGAAAAGCTATTTGGAGGCTTTTCTACTTAAAACAATACAGAAAACCTTCATTAATTGACTGTCACTTTCCTTGACAAGAAGGCCGCTGTTCATCCTGGCTTCTTAAAGCACCATGACAATAGCTCATTAATACAGAGTCTGAAGTAAGGGAGGAAGGGTACTAAAAGGTTCCACTGCATAACCCATGCATTCTTATCTCTTCATGGCCTACACCTGAGGTTGGGGGAGTGGGGCTGTGGAGAAGATGCATCATAGTACCATTATTGAGGAGGAGAAAAGAGGAAGAGCCATTTAATGAGTGCAGCAGTCAGGTTAAAGACGAGACGTGGCTGGTTTCTGTCTCCCACACTTATGGTGACAATATTTCCAGAGAAAAATCAAGGACCATGGTCTGACACAAGAATTTGTGTTACTTCCAGATGTGAGAAGCATCTGGGAAAGGGGAATGGAAGTCAGCATGTTGGAATCTTCTAAGATATTTATATGGATTATGTAAGAAGGCAAAGTAAGAGAATGAAATTCTTATTCTCCCCACATGCTGACTAATGTGATCGAAGACTTTGTGTCCAGTGCTTGAATGTGATCAGTCAATGTTTGTCAGTGAAAGGGAGGGATAAAGGAAGAAAGAAAAGAAGGAATTTGGGGAATATGCCCTGGTCTCCTCCAAAGTAAGAGTGGCCTGGCTGGAATCTCTGAAAACAAACTAATAACTCTCATTTGGTTGGTGGAATTGCAAATAGGTGCGAGGTTTTTAAAAAGTAATTTCCCCATCCATTTTTTAAAAATCCCAAAACCATATTCTATGACTAATCAATCCTACTTTCACGAATTTATCCTAAGGGAATAATTTGACAATTCTGCTAACATGAGTATAAAATGCTGTTGATAACAATCTTTATTCAAGTCAAAAGATTGTAAACAATCTAAAGAACCAATAGAAGTGGATTGGCTAAAATAATATATCGTATATCCATACACTGGAATACTATTCAGTAGTTGAAAATGATAATAATAATATAAAAAGGGAAGATCCTGGAGTGATATGGACAGAATATTCCCACTTTAGACATACACACATATATATGTACATATATATGTTTGTGTATATATATATATATATATATAATATTAAAAATGTTCTATTTACATGGAAAACAGTCTGAAAGTTTACACAATGAATTGTGGATGGTAGGCTAGCTCATAAGTTATTTGATTTCACTTCTCTATTTTCTAATAGTTTCTAACTATTTTCTAATAGTTCAGCAATGACTATGAATCACTAGAGTAATTTTTAAAGAAGAAAAATTATTTAAAAAATAAATCATTGTGTATCCACCACATCCATTTATCCTGATCATTAACAGCCTTTCTCAAGAGTTATCCTAAAGGACTAATGCATTTGTTAGATATGTCATTTCATTACAGACAGGTTTTGTTTGCAAAGACATAATTGTTGCCCAATAACTAATGTACTTATTAATTGTAACTTACTGATTATGTAATGTAGGTGACTTATTAATTACTATAATCTAGTATAAGCTAATTCGTCTATAAAGAAAATGTTGGCTGCTTCTTATTTTAGTGTAACTCCTTGGCAAAATAAAGTCAATGGATACATGAAATAGGCCATGCATTTCTAGAGAGAGAAATTATAGATTGTGTCATCCTTCTGAGCTACAAAGCAGAAAATAACTAGCTCCAGTAGCTACCTAAACCCATTACTGGCATAGGGCTTTGGCTGCCTCCCGACCACCCCATCAATGAACCAACCCCCATCTGAATTTCCTGCCCTAGGAATTCTCTCATTGCCAGCAACAAGTTCCCACACCTGTAATAACAATTGACCGTGAATGTTGGACCGCCAGGTAGCTTCTTTCCCCAGACAACCCCAGACACATAATCTTCCCCCAATGGTTAGGCCCATAAATTCGGGGCAGTTAAATTGAGCTGTCTCATTTAGAACTGAATAATTCCTTTAAAAAAAAAAAAAAAGAAGAAGAAGAATCTGCTGTCTTTCTCTCTCCCCACATCCTACACACACTCCCTCTTCCAACCTTCTGCAGACTTTCTGACTTTTTCACTTCCTTTCCTGAAGTTTGTCTTTTGAATCAAAATCGTCTTTGCAATTAAAGCTGGGTATACTGAGTTAGAACAAAACAAGAAAGTTTTAACTGGCTCTTATAACCTGTCACAAGAGGATTACAACTACCAAAATATCATGCCATCCAAAACTGTACAGGGTTCAGAAAAAAGGACCCAGTGATACTTAATAAATAGCATGTGAATTCTGTACCATGTAAGTGAATCCACTTGTATAAATTTGGACTCAAGTTTCAATTTCAGTGGGTGACAACTATGATGGTGGTCAGAATTTGCTAACTGCCTCTGGCTGCATTCACTCAAGTAATATCCACTTCTAGAAACTTGTCAAATCACCAAATTCTTTCTTAGACAAATGAGCCAGAAAGGGCAAAACTTGCCTAACCCTCCTGAAGCCTGCTGTTCTGTCTCTCCCAGATATTAAAAGACCTGGAACTCTATAATAACAACCATGCAGTTCATTGCACACATGATATTTCTTGGGGTGGAAAAGGAAAGATACTATCAGCCAACAACTTTGTGTTTCCTTTTAAAACCAATGGCTTATCTACCTTTTTGTTTATTGCTATTGTTGCAGATTGGCACAATCACTTAATGATTGGACAATGTCAGCTTTTAGGTTAAAAACTTCTTGAACCCTCACACCAAAGAGAGATGGAAGTCAGAATGTCCGAGATTTCTAACTACCTTGAAATGACACCCTTTGAATTATCTTATACTATTAAAATATCTCCCCATCAGATGTATTGTAAGGACTTTATACAAAGGATATGTTCCTAGAAAGCTAGATATTAAGGGTAACCTTAAGAAACTGCCATTTTTGCCAGTCACAATGATCAGATATCCACAATTCCATATGGTTCCACCTAAATATGTGAAAATAATTTTTGTAAGCCAAAATGTTTTTTGTTGGCTCCAGTGAAGATTCACTAGAGATTCATTTTATAGTGAATATTTGGGTAAGGAGTGGAATCCCTTTGTAAATTTGGTAATAACCAATGAATGTATTCCTCTGGTTCCATGCTCTAGTTGTTTAAAGCAGGGCATACCCATTGTTTCTGAGAACTAGCTAAATAGAGAAAAGGAAAGCCAGTGTTGACTCTCTGTTTCAAGTGAGGCTTGCAAGCTCTCACTCCCCAAATGCCTTCAAGGTTGCTTTGAAAGGGTCCATCCCCTTAGTTGCACTCTTGTCTTGTTTCTCTCAGGAATTTCTGTTTGCTCTAATAGGAGTCAGAATTCTAATGAAGTGGCCTAAGAAGAAGCTAACCAACGTGTGGCTTAGCTCAGAGACCATAGACTTTCTTCATTAACCTTTTTCTTTTTGCACTGCTAATCATCCTCCTCTGCTCTGAACTTGCATCAAGCCTGGAATGAATTGATTTGTATCCTGAATTATGCAGAATGCACCCTGACTGCTTAAGACTAGGACTTATTTTGTTAACATTAAGTTATTTCTTTTTTACTTAACTGGTAAAAAAAATCATGAATTATAAATACTGTCTGAACTACCAGCCCACATTTCACTTCCTCAAAATAAAATAAGTTTCATAGAATATACATTTTAAATAACTAATATGTGTTAATATGTGGTATACAATGCCAAGACATTAATTTTTATGATTTGAATAAATACCAGAAAAACAGAACCTAATATAATCATCTATATCAGGAAAATGACCAGATAATTTTTACTAACCATTTTCCTGTTAGCTGATTTATGATAATATCTCTTTATACAATAGTAAGGTCTTGACATTGAAAGATTTATTCATATAGCTCTACCAACACAGTGCATTTATTTAAACCACACTTGGCTAGTGGTATATAAATAATCTCCCCCAAACCATATTGATTTCCCAAAGGGAATATTAAATGCTAAATAACTTCACAGATTGGAAGCAGCCCTGTCTCTGCCTTCATTTTTGATATAATCAAAGATGATGACATTGTAGCAAGCTTATTTTTAATAATTCACACATTGAGAGCAAAAGAAAATATTACACCAGTGCTGGGGGACATGAACTCTGGACTGCAATGCACATTCTCCTTTCCTTAACGAATGATAACAGATTAACCACATCATAATGTCTGCCACGGATTAAAAATATGTCTGTCCATAACAGAGCTATAAATTAGCATAATATATTATTCTCCAGATATCAGATACATACATAGCACAAGGTCTTTGGGAAAAATGTTAAGTTATATATCTTTCATTAGCCCTCATAGAATTTTTCTGATTTTATACATCAAAATCCTGATTTTATAAATCAAAAAATTAGATAATGTGTGGCTTTTGGGCAGTGAAAATGATTTTGATCATATTAGTAAAGTATAGCTGGATGTTCACCAGTTTTCCATTCTCTTCTAGACACACACCTGGACTCCATTTCCCAGCCTCCCTTGCATTTAGTGGTAGTCATGTGACTGAGTTTTTAACCAATGGAGTATCAGAATGCTAGTCATGGTCTGTAAAAATTCCATTGCAGTCCCCATATTCTTTCTTCCCCTTCCATGGTAAAGGCAAGAATTCCAAGTACCTAAAGGAAGGCAGAGCCATAAGATTGTTGAAACCCAGGTCTCTCAGTTCCTGTGTAAAGGGAAGCCTCACAGAAGACCTGAAAAACCAGGATCATCCATGTTGGACTATTGCATAAACAAGAAATAAAATTTTTGTTGTGTAAATTTTAGATCACAAGAGTTAACCTATCAGGGCTAACAACACCATCAACCTGAAAACACCATCATAAACCTGGAAATATTGAATCTAGCAGTCCTTGATTCTAACCTTCTCAAATTGCATGCTTTCCTCCCTACACAATTATCACGCTATGATTAGACCCAATTATGAGTCACTATGTCTTTATAATCCTTGATTTTCTTTTGAAAACATAGTAATGTATGGTATACTTTGTTTTGGATAAGTTGACTATAAAACATATTTCTATCTAGCAAATTTGATTGACTTCCTTTTCTTTTTTTTCCTTTTTTTTTTAGATTTCAGAAAGTAGTATTTTCTTTTTTTTTCCCATTTATTTATTTTATTGCATTTTAGGTTTTGGGGTACATGTGAAGAACATGCAAGATTGTTGCATAGGTACACACATGGCAGTGTGATTTGCTGCCTTCCTCCCCATCACCTACCTCTGGCATTTTTCCCCTTGCTATCTCTCCCCAGCTCCCCACCCCCACCGTCCCTCCCCTATTTCCCCTCAGCTGACCCCAGTGTGTAGTGCTCCCCTCCCTGTGTCCATGTGTTCTCATTGTTCAACACCCACCTATGAGTGAGAACATGCGGTGTTTGATCTTTTGCTCTTCTGTCAGTTTGCTGAGAATGATGGTTTCCAGGTTCATCCATGTCCCTACAAAGGACACAAACTCATCGTTTTTGATGGCTGCATAATATTCCATGGTGTATATGTGCCACATTTTCCCTGTCCAGTCTATCATCGATGGGCATTTGGGTTGGTGGTTCCAGGTCTTTGCTATTGTAAACAGTGCAGCAACACTCGTGTGATAGTTCCAGGAAAGTTTTTAATAAAACAATGTGAAACCTTTTTGTGAGGTGGTAGTTACATGTCAGATTCTACATTATGGTATATGACTATCGTATTAGTTAATTCTCATGTTGCTAATAACGACATATCCAAGACTGGATAACTTATAAAGGAAAGAAGTTTAGTTGACTCACAGTTCAGCATAGCTGGGGAGGCCTCAGGAAACTTACAATCATGGCAGAAAGGGAAGCAAACACATCCTTCTTCACCTGATGGCAGCACAGAGAAATGCCAATGAAAAGGGAGGAAAACCCCTTATAAAGCCATCAGATTTGTGAGAACTCACTCACTATCATGAGAACAGCAGCACAGGGGTAATTGCCCCCATGATTCAATTATCTCTCACCAGGTCCCTCCCATAACACTTGGGGATTATGGGAGCTACAGTTCAAGATGAGATTTGGGTAGGGACATAGCCAAACTATATCAACTGCTATTATTTTTATTTTTTTAGAAAGAAACTATATCTTAGAAGAGACCCTAGACCTCCATTGCTTCCCCAGGCTGAGTAGAGGTTCCCTAAATTTTAGGTCCAAACCTCTTAATATTTAATATTATGTTCACAATATTAAGCAGTGGTTCTCATTTCACTCCCTACCCCTTCCCCAGGAAGCATTTGCCAATGTCTGGAGACATTTTTTATTGTCACGACTTGGGGTGGGGAAGGTCTTGCTCTTAACATCTAGTGGGTAGAAACCAGAGATGCTGCTAAACATCCTACATTGTACAGGACAGCAGTCTCCACAACAAAGAATTGTACAGCCCCAAATGTCAATAGCACCAAAGTTGAAAAGCCCTAAGCTAGGTTGTGAGTTCCATGAGGATGAACGTCATATCTGTTTTACTCATCATTGCATCTCCAGCAATTCATAAAGTACCTAAAACATAGTATACATCCAATAATATTTGTCCAATGAATAAATGAACTGAGCCCCTCCTAAATAGCAGATTGGCCAGTGGGGCTATACTTGGGCAATGGGAAAGGCAAGATTTGGAGTTAAAACCTTAGTTCTACAGCTTAGCTCAAATGCATTGTTACACAAGTGACTCCCTCTTTCTAGGCCTCAGTCTTCTCATTTTTAAGTTGGAGATAATTACCAACTTCATGGAGTTGTTGTAAGGATAAATGTGATGAAGCATGTAGAATGCTCAGTGTAGTGACTGATGGCCTTAATAAATTTTCTTTTATTGTTACTAAGAAGAAAGGAACCAATATTTCCTGGGTTTTTATCATGTGCCAGGCACAGAGTTAAAGATGCACATGGTGTCATTTAATCTTCTCAACAATATTTATGGAGTAGGACTTTTGAAACAAAATGTGAAACTGGGTTTTAGAGATACCAAGCACCCTGCCCAAGATGATGCAGCCTTTTAGAGGTAGAAACTGTGGTAGGCATAGTGGGAGAAATCAAGTTTATTCACCTAGATACAGTTTACATAGTTGTCTCAATTTTTAAGACGTAAAAAGTTAATCCCAGAATACTATAAAACTTACATTGGTTTCAGAGTAACAAAGGGATTTAATAAAGTCTCAAATTTCCTGTTAAAGTTTATCCAACAGCCACATAGTACTCAACAACGTTTAGCAAATTAAATCTAATAATGTTTTGAAAGTCAGAACAAAATAAAATCATAAAAGAAAAGAGGCTGGGTGATTATTATCTTCTTTTTTTCTTTCCTTCTCTGTCATTCTTTGAGTTAATTTCTTGACTCGGCTGGGCGTGGTGGTTCACGCCTGCAATCCCAGCACTTTGGAAGACTGAAGCGGGTGGATCACAAGGTCAACAGTTAAAGACCAGCCTGGCCAAGATGGTTAAACCCCATCTCTACAAAAAATACAAAAATTAACTGGGCTAGGTGGCATGCGCCTGTAATTGCAGCTACTCAGGAGGCTGAGGCAGAGAATTGCTCAAACCTGGGAGGTGGAGGTTGCAGTGAGCTGATATTGCCCCACTGCACTCCAGCCTGGGTGACAGAACAAGACTCCATCTAAATAATAATAAAAATAAAACATTTCTTGATTCATCTCCTTTTACAATAATATGTGTTGATACAATGGCATTTGGATTCTGTTGTGACTTTTGCTGTTATTTCACATGGTATACCAGCTCAATGGAGCTTTGCTGGCTTCAGAAAAGCAAACCACAACAATATTTAGGAGAGTCTGGGGGCCCATAAAGGTTGGAAAGTAGAGCTACTAGTGAAAAGAGGAGTGGGAGGCCATTTTGAATGTGGCTATTCCCTTTGATGTGTTACTAACAATCAACACACAGTAGCAACGCAGTGGTCCCTGGGCTCTCGTTAAACTGTGTTTTTCTTTAGGAAAAAAATCATAAGAAAACCTTGACCTGCTAATGACATAATAAGTGAAGCTTAAAGCTAAATGTACCTTTAAAATGTCATAATTAAGTAGAAGCAGTAAAGTATAAACAGGAAGACATTATAACAACTCTAAAAAGTAAGGTGACTGATAAGTTATTGTGCCCGTTGGATAAGGCACTGAGTGGGTAGAGGGGTTGGGCTAAGTACTTCATTATGCATTGGTTTTAAAACGTTCACTGACATCTTTTCCTGTGAAACTAACATCATATGGTTTGGGTACAATAGGTAATAACTAGTCTATCAACAAAGTTATAACAACTCTTCAAAATGTTTTAGCAATAGATTTCCTTTAGGTATTCATTTTAGGATAAACCTCATTTCATTCATCAGACACTGGAGATGAAGCGAAATTGGCATTTAGTCATTATGTATTGATTTTTAAAGAAAAATGAACTATTTTGAACTTTTTCATCCACTATTTGGTCTTTCTTGTTTTTAAAATGAGAAAATTGTATTGGAAAAAAGGATTCAAAGCACCTGTAAAATTCTTCAATCACATCTTATTTTGTTTATGAATTCTCTATTGCCTTTATTTTTGTGTACAAAAAGAATGTATTAAACATTGCCTTCAAGGGATAAAAATCTGTCTTTAGATATAATAAACTTTATTTATTTATTTGTTTATTTATGTATTTATTTATTTTAAAGACAGAGTCTTGCTCTGTTGCCCAGGCTGGAGTGCAATGACATGATCTCAGCTCACTGCAACCTCCACCTCCTGGGTTCAAGCGATTCTCCTGCTTCAGCCTCCCAAGGAGCTGGGACTACAGGTGCACACCACCACAGCCGGCTAATTTTTTTTGTATTTTTAGTAGAGATGGGGTTTTGCCATGTTGGCCAGGCTGGTCTTGAGCTCGAGGCTGCAAGTCATCAGCCCGCCTCAGCCTCCCATAGTGCTGGGATTACAGGTATAAGCCACTGCGCCTGGCCTGATATAATAAATTTAACAACTATCTGCTTATATTTTGCAGTTACATAGTGAAATGTATATGTTGATAGCTAAATACCATATATAATTGCCTGGATTTTGCAAACTGTACCATTTTAGCAAGAAATGGTAATAATACTTTAAAGATGCTGATGGCATGATTTTCAGTTACTTTTTCTTCTTGAATCTCGGCATCCTTTTTGTTTGCTCCTGAACCCCTAATGTTCCTAACTAAAATATATCTCTAGTAATAAATTATGTTATTCATTGTATTAGTCATCTTGGACTGCCATAACAAAATACTACAGACTGGATGACTTAAACAGCAGACATTTTTTTCACCGTTCTGGAGGCTGGAAAGTCCAAGATCAAGGTGTCCACAGACTCCATTTCTGGTGAGGACCCACTTCCTGGCTTGCTGCAGCCTCACATGACATTTCCACAGTGTGTCTTCATGGAGAGAGAATAAGCTCTCTAGTGTCTCTTCTTATAAGGAAACTAATGCAGTTGGATCAGAGCCTCATCCTTATGACCTCATTTAACCTTAATTACTTCATAAAAGCCCTATCTCCAATACAGTCCCATTGGAGGTTAAGACTTCAACGTATGAATTTGGAGAAGACACAAACATTTAGTCCATAACATTAATTATTTGTAGAAAAGAGTAAAATGTCCAATAGAGATTTTGATAACCATCAACTAACTTTCCTGGTGGTTAAATGAACACTGAGAAATAATTTGTATTGGTGCAAACGTGAGTTTGCCTTCCAAAAAAACGCAGTGATATTTATACAACTTGCTCACAGATTTTGATAAGGATATGTAATTAAAGACAAATAAGTGGCCGGGCACGGTGGCTCATGCCTATAATCCCAGCACTTTGGGAGGCTGAGGCAGGCAGATCACGAGGTCAAGAGATTGAGACCATCCTGGCCCACATGGTGAAACCCCATCTCTACTAAAAATAGAAAAATTAGCTGGGCGTGGTGATGCGTGCCTATAGTCCCAGCTACTTGGGAGGCTGAGGCAGGAGAATCGCTTGAACCTGGGAGGCTGAGGTTGCAGTGAGCCGAGATCGTGCCACTGCACTCCAGCCTGGCAACAGAGAGAGNAAAAAAAAAAAAAAAAAACACAAATAAGTAAGATAACTAAAATCTAAAATACGTCTTCGTGTATATGTGATTTAAATTTTTTAAGGAACTTTTAACATAGATCTTCTTCACTTTGTATAATAAAACTATTCATCAGACTTATCTTTCTCAACAGATTATCCACGATTTTTGAAGACATACTATAATAAACATTCTTCTCACAAAAGCAATTTCAACCTGGGACTCTTGACAGCTTCATTTTCAGGCCAGTCAGCTAGGATGAAAATTGATCTGCCCAAAGAGAGTTGGCAAAATAGTTTACTTGCTGTAATTAAAAAAAGAGAAATTTCGAAACCACAGTCGTCTTCAATGCTAATGTGAACAACCAAATGTTATTTCCAGTGGATTTTGGATTTCCTTATTTTTGGCAAGTTGGTACAGCTCTGTGCAGTTGGGAATTAGAGAGTTTTTCCTTGAGATAGAAATTTTCTTTGTGTTAAATGCAGAGTGGTATAATTATCTTATGTGTTCACTGCACGCATTCAGAGCAGAAACATGATTGCAATAATTTTGAATTTGAACGCTTAGCTTTACACCTTTCAGTTTTCAAAATCATAGCAACTATGTACTTCTGGCAGAATATTTCATGTGGTCAATGTTATTTACTTATGCAATTGGAAAATGACTTGATTGCAACCACGTTGAAAATCTTTGCCAAGATATAAGCTTTTCTTACATTGGAGTTTTCTTTATGAGAATAGGTAACTTTATTTTGTGATTTTATTTTGTTCTGCTCAATGACTCAATCTGGCTTTGGAGACATACTTGACAGATTTTGATTGAGGGAGAAATGAATATAAGTATTTGCATATGAGCTGCTATAACAAACAACCAGTGTCCAGTTGACTACAATATTAAAATTAGTATATCACCTTGGTATTGGGCACACAAATAAGCAAGTATTGATAACTTCCAGATGTTTTATTCTTTTAACTGCCACCGCATCTCCTCTACTTCACCCTTCTTCTTTAAATAGAACAAAGCTTAAATTCTGAGCTTCCCAAAGAAACTTTTCCAAGTGCTCCATTTCTCATTTACCAACCACGGAATGGCATCATTGTGTATTTGGGAAGAGACAATGGGGATTGCAGGGGAAGCTGGGAAAGTGGAGGAGGCCAACTGCCTATTTTGTCCTTCTAAGCATGCTAAAGGGTGTTTGGGGCAGACTTTGGCCACTGTCTATTGTGTATATGTCAAAGGTTTTTGAATGGCTTCACCACTTTTGCACGTCTTCATGAGTCCTATTTACCAGCCTTGAGATGCAGATGGAAGTAAAATCCTAAATCTGTTCTGGTTGAGATGTAAGAACTAAGGAAGGGATAATACTTAAGCACTAATGGGATTCACACTTTGTTAGAAAACAGCCATGTTGCTCTAACCTTTGCTTGCATCAACAGCGGCTGCTTTAGAGTGAGTATTTACTTTTCCTCCTGCCTGTGAGGTTATATTAATTTCTTTTTCCAGCTTGATGGTTTTCCTGTTCTAGATTTTACATTTAAAAAAAAAAAAAGAGAGAATGTTTTTCATCACTACATTCTCAATGGTTTGTGTCCCGGCTTGTGCTGCTCTTTAGTTACCTAAATAAATTACTTTTTGTCTTCATAATTCAACAGTTTGTTTGTAGATTGCATTTTTAAAAGTAATGCTAACGTCTCCAAATTAATTTTTCCCATGATGTCACAAAAGAACATTATCATTGCACATGTAGACTGCACATCATCATAGAGTAGGAGTGACCTGGTCTTTTTTCCAATCAGTCAAAAATTTGATTCTCCTTTAATTGTATCAGTTGAAGGCAAATTTAGATTTTTTTCCTAAGATGTCCTAAATATGCTTCCCCTTTTCTCTGCTGCACTATTACATAAGATTGTGCCCCTTAATCTATCACTTGAAGTCGTGCTTTCCTAAATCTAAAGAACTTTTTGGAAACTTCTTTTTATCCTGTCATCTTCTTCTTCCTGGTTTTGAGACAGGGTCTCACTCTGTTGCCCAGGCTGGAGTGCAGTGATGACATCATGGCTCACTGCAGCCTCTACCTCCCAGAGCTCAAGTGATCAGGTGGGAGCCTCAGCCTCTTGAGTAGCTGGGACTAAAGGTACATGCCACCATAACCAGCTATTTTTTAAAATTTTTGTAGAGATGGGGTTTCACCATGTTGCCTAGTCTGGTCTTGAACTCCTGGGCTGAAGCGATTCTCCCACCTCTGCCTCCCAAAATGGGATTACAGGCATAAGCCATCATGCCTGGCTACCTATCTTCTATAATCAGATTTTATACAGTCCATAAGATATAAAGTACATTAAATATAAGGAAAATTATGACAGGTTTTTGCTATGTTGCAGGATAACTTTACCATTCAACTGTATTACAATAAAATTTTATTAAAAGTATTGAACTAGCCACTTTTCCTAATCTACATACAAGTGTCTAAAAACTACACACCGTAAAAAGATCTAAACAGTTCTTTAACATATTTGAAGACTATATTTGTGATTATCTGACTTAAATTGTAGACTCTGTGATGTCCAGAAATTTATTTTGCCTCACAGAGACTAAGGGTGACACTAACAAGAAGCACAACATAATTCTTCAGGAAAAAGGGTCAAGCTCAAGTAACTGCTCCAGGAAAAGACCAGCCCTTTCTATCAATATAGGGTCACAGAAAACAAATGATGGGTCCAATGTGAGCCTCCAAACAAACTTTGTAGGGTCAAAGCTCCAAACTGCAGCCTTCAGTTTACAATGGAACCATTTCTCAAAAGGACAACTCCCTATAGAAGATAAGAGAAGGGCTGCCCAGAGATTTAGTTATTTAATGATGGTTAAAAGTGCTGAGGCCAGATGGTGGAATAAAAGTGTTTGTAAAGTTTTCCCAAGATAGAAGATATCAGTCCCATTTATTTGCACAACTGCACCACATTTTGTCAATTTAGTCTGTTGTGCATCCACCTTGGTGGCTTCTTTCCAGGGACAACATCATGTTGGGAAGGAAAAAGTCATTTTTCTTCTAACCTCCTAGATTTAGTGACTGGGGCCTTGCAAACTAAACTTGAAAAAAAGACAGATTAAAAGGAAAATGGAGTTTATTTCTTATGAGTATTGGGGGCCTCACAGAAATGAAGTGAAAACCTCAAAGAAGTTGTGAGAGCCAGGGTCTTATATACCATTTTAGCAAAGGGCAATAAATGTATGGAAAATCAACAAGACAAAGGAAAGGGTTTGCAAGGGCTGCTAGGGGCAGTATGTTGTAGGAAGGTAGCTATATGGAGGAAACTAATGGAAGACAAGGGTTATTTTAGTAAGGTTTATTTGTTTATACAGATTTAAATTCTTGTGGTCTCCAATGATTTAAGTTATCTCCTTTTTCTGGTATAAGAAAAAGGAGAGGGGAGACTTTCACAAAGGAAAATGTATTCCCTGTATTCCCTGGCTTTACAGGGAAGGAGAAAGGTAGGGAACTGTGTGTTTTTTTTTCTTCTTCTTCTTCTTCTTCTTCCTTTGCATCTGCTGTTTCTCAATTGCCTTCAGCTCAAAATAATCCTTATGGCAAAGTAGCATATTTTGTGGTGGCACATTCTGATCCCTTTCAATGGAGATATGATTGTACAAGTGAAATGTGGGAGCACTGAGGTTAATTCCCTGGCTATAAAATGGTGCTCCATTACCCTTCCTGAATCACCTTTAGAACAACATTCAGAATAGCATGCCCATATAAATTCAGCCTACCTTACTATAAAATTTGTACTGCCTGCCCAGAACCATGTGCATAAGACATAAGCTGTGCATAAGATATTAGCTGTGCATAAGACATAACCATGTATATAAGACATAAGCTATGCATTTAGATGAGATCTGTTTTTGAAAAACTAAGGCAGATGATCATTTACATTTAATTCAAGGGTGAACACAAGTTGGTGTTATGAGGCTATTTCATTTCTGTTTCTTCTGGATGGTTGCAGGGATGGGGGCAGGTGTCACCACATCAGAATGTTAACATGTGACCATAGTAAATGGTCCCTCCAGACCATAGCTCAAATCTCAGCCTGCCTGATGAGGTCATGGCCCAATGGAAAACATGCTCTCTCCATAATTGTCAAACTTACTAGAAAGATTTTAGAAACACACAAGTAAAGATTTGCATCATAGCACTGAGGGATACAAAATAACTGGGGAAACCCACATCAATACTTTGAAGTCTGTGCCTCTCTACATACTATATTTCAACGGGTTACATCAGTGGTTCTCAACAGAGTGAGAGTGGGGGTGGTTCTGTCCCACAGGGGACATTAGGCAAATTCTAGAGACAATTTTGATTGTCACAACTGAGATGTGGGGGGTGCTGCTGGCATCTGGTGGGTGGAGGCTAGGGATGCTGCTAAACATTCTATAATGCACAGGACAGTCCAAAATGTCTATAGTGCTGTCATGGAGCAACCCTGTTTTCAATCACCATACACCACATGTCAGTGCGCAGCCACCCCCTGCTGCCCAACCACAGCTCCAAAAACAAACCACCACTGGCAGGACACCCGCAGACACTATGCCAGATATTTATAAAGAGACCAAAACCTTCAATCAATTTGTAAAAGTCATATGTGCTTTTAAACAAACAACCACACTGAGTCATGAGTAAAGATATTTGAGCTTTTTTTTTTTATTAGCCTCATTAGAGCAGATTTTTCATGGAAAAAAGTCATCAGTGATGACTGCACATAGGCAATCACGAATAAATCATCTTCTCTCCTTATTCTAAAGATTCCTGCTAATTCAGAGACAATTCTTATCCCTCAATTCCCCTGTTCCAAGCTTCTTTTGGTTTCCCTCAGTATTTCTTTTGGTTTTGTTTGGACTAATATGAATTTGGAGAATATCCTTGAGGCATTCTGAGATCCAGTCCTTTTAGTGTTGATCCTCGGATGGGTTGTTAAAGGGCCATTAAGAGCTAGCAGTGGTGTCCTTTTGTAGAATACAGTCAGCATTTTTACCCACTGAGAGTAGCCCTTCAAATCCTTTGTTTCTACTTCTTGGAGGAAGTAGTAGATTTTTGTAACTAAAGAGCAAAAACACCTGGTAGATTTCTGAATTAAAGGGATTGTCAATCTCTCAACTTTTTTATAAATGAGAGAAATGGTATTGGGGTCCTAGAGGTGTTCCTATACCCTATGCTTCTTGAAATGTATAAGAAAGTAAAGGTTTCTTACTGTAGATTGGAATTACAGTAGTAACGACTTTTTTAAAATATAGATTATGGATAAGGTCATCGTCTTGTTTGTTCCAAACAAGGTGATTATTATCCAGGATGTAGTTGGGTGAAAATTGTTGATAGGAACCACTTATAGTCAATGTTATTTTTGGATACATCATTGTTCTACAGACAAATCCTAACTCAGCTTTCCAGGTGCTTCCTGGTCTAGAGCAGTGCTGTCCAATAGAAATATAATGCCAGCCGCATATATATTAAAATTTTTCAGGTAGCAACATTAAAAAAAATAAAATTAATTGTCATAATATATTTTATTTTACCCAATATATTCAAGTTATTATCATTTCAACATGTAATTGTCAGCAGCAGTGAATCCGTACGGGTCTGCAGCAACCTCAATTCTTGCCTCCTCAGAAGAAAGAATTAGACCAAGGGGACATAAGGCAGTGTGAGAGACTGCAGTAAGTTGTAGAGCAGGAGTGAAACTGTATTAAGATGTTTTAGAGCAGGAATGAAAGGAAGTAAAGTACACTTGGAAGAGGGCCAAGCAGGCCACTTGAGAGATTCACGTGCATTGTTTGACCTTTGACTTGGGGTTTTATATATTGGCATGCTTCGGTGTTGAATCTCTTCTCCCCTGCTTCTTCCCTTGGGGAGGGCTGCCCACATGCATTGTGGCCTGCTAGCATTTGGGAGTTGCTGCATGTGCAGTGTGTTTATTGAAGTGTTGCACATGCTCGCTTGAGGCATTTTTCCCTTTACTAGTTGACTGATCCTAGATGAACGTCATAACCAGTTAAATTCTGCCATTTTTCCTCTTAGAGTGCATGCTTGAGCCCACTCGCCCAACTCCTGAGATGTTATCAGGAAGCTGCTGATCACCAGTTTTAGGTATTTTCTATGTATTGGGAGACTGCCTTTCCCTGGGACTGGGTGTGACCAATTATTATTTTAGAGAGACAGTTAACAACCACCATCTGACCATCACTTGATGTTTGCCTGATATTCCTTGTGTGTGTGTGTGTGTGTGTGTGTGTGTGTGTGTGCGCACGCACGCACAGGGGGAGCTCTCCTGCCTGGCTTATGTCTGACTAACCACCTACTATAGCATAATCAATATTTTAAAATTTACTAAAGAGATATTTTGCTTTTTTCATACTAAGTTTTTGAACTCTGGTATGTATTTTTATATTTACATCCCTTCTCAATTCATACTCACTGCATTTCAAATGATCAATACATGGAGCTGGTGACTACTGTATTGGACAGCACAGTCTAGCTCCTGCCTATTTCTCCAACTCTGTAATTGCCTGATGGGTTCTTCTTGCCTGTGCACAGAGAAATCAGTCCACTGAGACTATGGCATTGCAGTAAAGAAAGATTTTAATTGACAAGGCCAGCCACACCATGTGGGAAATGGAGTTATTACTCAAATCAAACTCCCTGAAAATTTAGAGGCTAGGGTTTTTCAAAGATAGTTTGGTGGGCAGGGGGTATAAGTGCTGCTGATTGGTTGTGAATGCAATCATAAGGATGTGGAAAATGGGCATTCAGTAGTCAGAAATACAAGAGGCTGAAAAGATATCTCAAAAGGCCAATCTTAGGCTGGGCATGGTGGCTCACACCTATCTCAGCACTTTGGGAGGCTGAAGCAGGCGGGTTGCTTGAGTCCAGGAGTTTGAGACCAACCTGGGCAACATGGTGAAACCTCGTTTCTACAAAAAATACAGAAAAATTCACTGGCCGTGGTGGTGTGTGCCTATATTCCCAGCTACTTGGGAGGTTGAGGTCGAAGGATTACTTGAGCCCAGTAGGTGGCAGCTGCAGTGAGCCATGACTGCACCACTGCAGTGCCACCTGAGTAATAGAGCGAGAACATGCTTCAAAAAAGAAAAGGGCCAATCTTAGGTTCTATAATATTAATGTTAGTTACAGGAGTAATTGGGGAAGTTGCAAATCTTGTGGCCCCAAAAATAATGGCTTGTAATCATTTAACTACCCTACATCTTAGCAGACTTCAGGCCTCCTTCATCCTCCTAACCTACTGGCCTTTCATTAGTTATAGAAGGACAGTTTCATTTTGGGGAAGGGCTATTATCATTTAAACTATAAACTTTCTCCCAAAGGTAGCTTGGCCCAAGCCCAGGAATAACCAAGGGCCATTTGGAGGACCAAGGGCAGTTTAAAGGCAAGATGGAATCAGTTATGTCAGATTTCTCTTACTGTCATAATTTTCACACTGTTGTAACTTTTGCAAAGGTGTTTTCAACTCCATCCATTTTTTCACTGTGCCTTGTAAAATCACAATCCAGCATTGGTGAACATCACTCAAGTCATTTGCCCCAAGTGTTTGTCTCTCTTATTTCTTGATCTTTGTACAAGTGTTTCTCTGGAACACTTTCCCCACCATCTCTCCCACCCAACTTGGCTGATTCCTACTTATCCTTCGAAAAATTTGATTCCTCTGGAAAAAAAAAAAATGGTTGGAGAGGAAAAACTTTTCCCCTAGCCTCTTAGGTTTGGTGTCTAGGGACCTGCAGATTTAAACTGACAAAACAGATCACCAAGAGAAAAGACAGAATTTATTTACACATGCATTGTGCATGCAGGAGTGCTCGGTGATGTATAACTCAAAGGGGTGGTTAGAATTTAGGGCTTATATACCTAGCTTGTTAGGGGAAATGAAGAGTGAAGAAAAGGTTTCTATGGAAAGAACAAATAGGCTTCTTTAAAAGAAACAAACGGCTTTTTAGGAAAACCAACAGGAGATAAGGAAGTTTGTGATAATGTTTGTTTATGTAAGAATATAGAAACACCAATGTTTCTATATTCTTCTTGGTGTTTCTATATTCTTCCTGGCCATGAAACTCCCCCAGAAAGGGAATTTATGGTAAGTTTACTCTTTGTCTCTCTTCTGGGAGTAGAGGCTGCCCCAAAGAAAGAATTCGTGGCAGTCCTCATTTCTCAGAAGTTTCTGCTTTTAGTCAGATAAAGGAAGCTCCACAAAGACTTCTTTCTGCATCTGTTGACTCTCAAATGTCTTCAGGTTAAAATGACCTTTATGCCAACTCTTGGGTTCTGAGTGAGTCCCCAAGGAACCATAGAAGAGGTTAGGTTTTGTTACTTCATTCTCTAATGCTGCTTGTCCCTCCCATTTCATACTCTCATTCTCTTCACTGTTCTTGCAAGTTTAGTGTCTGTTTTTCCAAATAAACTATACCTTCCGGGAAGGCAGGAATAGCTCTGCGTTTCTGTTTATTAGTGTGAAGTCATCATCTAGAATAGTAGACTAGCACATAATAGACACTTGATAAATATTTGTGGCAGGAATCAACCAAAGATAAGCACCCCACAAGCACACACACATACATACATGGTAGTGCTCATTCAGATTTTAAATATCAACATGTCTAGTACTAAAAATAGATGTACTTAAGCCATGTATATTTGATAGTCATTTAGCCTCTTTGAGTATAAGTTTCTTTCTCCAAAGTTAGAACTGATATATACATCATCCTTATTTTAAAGGATTCCTCTGGATATCAACAAAATAATAATGTGAAAGTTAAGGGCCAGGCGCAGTGACTCATGCTTATAATCCCAGCAGCTTTCTTACAAAATTTATTTTTATAAACAAACCGATCACAGGAGGCATCATAGAAATTTAAGGGCAGGAAAATAATGGAATATTTAAACAACTTGAAACAGGATAGTTAGAGATTAGGAAGTCAGGCTGGAGGAAGAGTTGGTGGGAAGGAATAGTGAATTCAGTTTCTACTCACCATTGGGGCAGAAGTGTTGATTCATTTACCACTGAACTATCCTTTTGTCTCAGTCAACTAAAGACTGAAGGGGAAAGAAATATGAAGCTGTGGGAAAAACTATGTTGAACGTGAGCCATATGAAAACCGCCATAATATGCCTGAAGCTACACCCTTTTCTGAATTATTATTCTAGACTTGACATGTTCAATATGGTAGCACCTAGCTACACATAACTATGGAGTATGTGAAATATAGAGAGTTTAATGTGAGATGTGCTATAAGCATGAAATACACACCAGATTTCAAAGACTTACTACATAAAAAAGAATTTAAAGTACATCATGATTTTTTTTTTTTTTTGAGACAAAGTCTCACTCTTGT
>NW_016107741.1:1856699-1902890 GCF_001604975.1 Cebus imitator | reverse complement strand
CTCATGCCTCAGCCTCTTAAGTAGCTGGGATTATAGGCACCCAACACCACACCCAGCTAATTTTGTTTTTATTTTTAGTAGAGATGGGGTTTTACCGTGTTGGCCAGGCTGGTCTCAAACTCCTGACCTCAGGCGATCTGGCTGCCTCAGTCTCCCAAAGTGCTGGGATTACAAGCGTGAGCCACTGCACCCAGCCCATGAATAATTTTAATATTGACTATATGTTGGAATCATTGTATTACGGATATATTATTTAAATAAAATAAAATGCATTATTAAAGTTAATTTCATGTTTCTTCCTACTTTCATAATGTGGCCCTAAAGAATTTGAAATGCTGTATATGGCTCACATTTTATTTCTATTAGGCAGCACTGAGCTAAAATATTGTGTCAGAAGACTGCCAGAATGTGGTTCCCACACTCCTGAGGATCCTGGGCCTATGAGTTAAATCACAGGGAGACGGTGGTACAGATTCCAGTAAAAGCCATCACAGACAGAGATGTCATCCAGTATCACCATTATTTTAAAGCACTAAAAAGAATACCTAACAACACAAAAGTAGAACTGGTACAATCCCAGAATAAAAGAGAGTCTTTCCATTGAATAAATTGTCTCCCAAGAACAACTTTATATATGGTTCTTATTTTGCCCATTTCAATATAGTCCAGGGAGTCCTTTGATATGGAGCAGTACTTGGGAAAACTGCCTTACAGATCTCTAGTCCCTCCCTCTGAGTATGCAGGTGAGGAAACTGAGGCACCAAGAGATACAGTGACTCTCCCAAGATCACACAGGACCTGAACCCAAGGAATAGACTTCACATTAAATGTAATAAGTGGTTTGAGAGGGAAGCCTGACTGAATTCTGGGTAACGACATACTTTAGGACTGAAGGCGATGGTGAGCATTGGTCATTCAACTTTCAATTATACAAGCAGTAGGAATATGATGCTGCTAAAGTAGCCACCATTATACCTAGTTTCTTGAATTCATATTTTAGAAGGATAACACTAACAGCCTTATCGTTACAAAGTGCAAATCTCTTCTTGCAATTCTTTTCTTATAATCTTTCAATTGCGTGTTTCTGCATACATGATGCATTGGAAACATTTTAGCCTGGTTTGCAAATACTGCTGTTTGAAGTCAGGCTGACTTGCATTGTAATATTGACTCTACCACTTGCTAGCTAAGGGATCTCTAGCCAGCTACTTAACACCTCAAAGCCCAAGTCTCCTTTGTCAAGTGGAGTTGCAAATCATGTTGACCTCATAGACATTTGGGAAGGATTAACAGAAGTAATGCTTAAACAGCTCTCAGCATCTTGATTACAGTTAGGTGAAAGTCTAACTGAAGGTTGTCGTTGTTGTTATTGTCATAACTTGCCTCCTACCCACTCTGCCCCTCATTTCCTGTCACTCCTTAGATATGCCATGAATCCAAGAGTTAACAAGCACTCCAAATTTCCTGTTTCCTGGACACTCCAGGTTTTTACACGTTATTTTCTCTGTCTATAAAGACTACTTGTCTTTTAGGATTTAGCCCAATTCTCTAATTAAATTCTGTTGAAGTATTTTCAATGAAATTCTTTCCAGATATTGACAAAATGATCCTAAACTTAGGCCAAAAGAATTCACATGTAAGCACAGCCAATAAAAGTGGGGAAAAAAAAGTGTAAGAAGGAGGAAATTGGCCCTACCATATGAAGAGGCACTGTAAATCTACATTTGGAATGGGAGAGGAAGAGGTAAAAAAAACAAAACTACAACATTTGAAACATGGTGATATTGTAAGACTAGAATACAAAGCCCAGAAAAAAACTAGACAGGTAGGTAGAGATTTAGGTATAGATATGGATATATAGGTGTGGACATAAGTTTTGTTGTAGGTATAGATATAAACGTAGGTATAAATATACATAGATATTGATATGGTTTGGCTCTGTGTCCCCACCCAAATCTCTTGTCAAATTGTAATCCCCATATGTCAGGGGAGGGAGCTGGTGGGAGGTGAAGGTGGATCATGGGGTGGATTTCTCCTGTGCTGTTATTGTGATAGCAAGTGAATTCTCACAAGATCTGATGGTTTTAAAGTGTGACACTTCCCACTTCGCCCTCTCTCTCTCTTTCTCCAACATGTGATGAAGGTTCTTGCTTCCCCTTTGCCTTACACCATGATTATAAGTTTCCTGAGGCCTCCCCAGCCATGCAGAACTGTGAGTCAATTAAACCTCTTTTCTTTGTAAATTACCCAGTCTCAGGTAGTTCCTTATAGCAGTGTGAGAATGGACTAATACAGATACAGATAATTAATGCATGTAAAGTCTGAAGGCCTCAGTGGTGTAACGTTATCTAATCACAATCCAGTGAGGTCATTAGGGGACTTTGCTCCATTCTGTCAAATGGGGCACACATTCCCTCCATCTAGTGGCTCTCTATCCTGCTAGATCCTCAAAATTGTCTGCTGGATACTCAACATCCATCCACCAAATGAAGATAGAGAGATAAATACAGACTAGGCCAGGGGTTAACGAGCTTTTTCAGTAACAAGCCAGAGGATAGATATTTTTGTGATTCAAAGAACAATGTATGCCCTGATAAATTTTGCAGACCTCACATAGCTCAGACTGTCCTGAACGTTTTCTTTTCTCAATTCGTATGTGCCAAGGTGGGAAAGAGACAGAGATTTGCTTAACATATGGCATTGTCTCTCCTATAATACAGGACATGAATTTGACATATGCCATCAGATTACTCAACATACGAGTATGAAGAAAATTGGCTGTTTGAGAAAAAAAATGGAATCTCACCTCATGCCACAAACTAATTAAAGATGAATTCAATAATCAAATGGAAAAAAAGCAAAACTATTTTTAGAAGATAAAAATTGATTTGTACATTTCTTTGGTCACTAAATATGGAAGGATGGTCTAGGTGTGAGTGCAGTTGACAAAATAACAAAATAGTTGATGCTATATTTGTGAACATAATTTTCTGCCGTCTGAAAGATAAAAAATATAAAGAATGAAATTAAAAGGCAAGCAACAAAGAGGAAGAAAATATTTGTCAGAAATAGGACAAAACTAATATAGAGCTCAAACTAATAAGAAAAGTACCAAAATGCTGGTTACAAAAATGGGAATAAAGACTTTTGAATAGATAATTTATAAAAAAGTAAATAAAAATATTTTACAACCTCAGAAATTATCAAAATATATACATTTAAGGATATAATATAATTCTATCGTCTCTCTCCTAATAAAAGAGATTTTTAAAAAAATGTTTAGCCAGCACGTGCCTCACACCTGTAATCCCAGCTACTTAGGATGAGGTGGGAAGATCACTTGAGGCCAAAAGTTTGAGACCAGCCTAGGCAATATAGCAAGATCTCATCTCAAAAAGAAATAAAAATATTGGCTGGGTGCAGTGGCTCATGACTGTAATCATTGCAGTCTGGGAAACTGATGGTAGAAGGATCACTTGAGTCCAGGAGTTCAAGACCAGCATGAGCAGCATAAGGAGACCCCATCTCTACAAAAAATAGAAAAAAATGGAGAGGCATAGTGGCAAGCACCTGTGGTCCCAGCTGCTCAGAAGGCTGAGGAGGGAGGATTGCTTGAGTCCAGGAGATCAAGGCTGCAGTTAGCCAGGATCCTGCCACTGCACTGCTGTCTGGGTGACAGAACAAGACCCTGTCATTTAAAAAAATGTTTAATGTTGGCATAATTCAGTAAGAAAATTTCATGTCCTACTGATTAAAATATAAATTTGTAAAAACCTCCTGTAAAGCTTTTGCAGTAGGCACAAAGAACTTTAAAAATATTTTGACTCACCATTCTCACTTGGACTCAATCTGAAAGAAATAATCACAAATGTACATCTACTGTATATGCTAACGTATTTAACATATTTCCAGACAGGACTACATTTGGCTGCATGTAACAGAAACCCTACTGTACTGAATTAACCAAAAGGAGTTGGAGGTGGGGGGGGTATTTTTCTCATGCAGGAAAAAGCCAGGCATTTGAAAGCCCCAAGCCGATACAGATGTTTGAGAAAATCACCAAGGTAGCTTCTTGCCCTGCCTTTTTTAGGCTGATTTTTGTCTTCATAGTCTCAAGTTCCAGGCAGGAAAAAGGGAGAAATTTGAGAGACAAAAGACTCATCCTTGGGAAGTTTTATCTTTTTTATTGATAAAATTATCTTGTCTAGATAAAATTATCTAGGAATTTCTGGCTCTATTTGGCCCAAATATGGTACTTGGTCCTTCCTATCTTTTAAGGAGGCTAGGGCAGAGAATATGTAAAACATTGGAACTGCAAATGAAATTTGGGTGTTCTGTTAGTCAAAATAAATGTAACAGTGGATATTAGATGGGCAACTCCAAGGGTTGGGCAAACACAAAGATGCACTGCCAAGATCACCTTCCAAGGAAGGACTTGCTATCTTCCTCTTGGAATGGGGTCCATGGACACCTCCACCCATGAGGTCACAGCTCAGGGGCTGCACAACTATAGAGAGTCATTTCATCCAATGTCCCCTTCTCCCTAGAACATCCTGTGTCTGATGCCTGAGAAAGACAAGGATATAAAAACGCAACCATCTATATCCCACATGAGACAATTCTGATCTGCAATGCTTCTTGCAGAACTCTCAGCCAGGTTGTGAAAGGATTTGTAGGGATTGGATTGCAGTTTGGCTTCTTTCTCTGCCCAATCTTGCTTCTTCCCTCTTCTTTTTACTGATGTGAATCTCTAGTAAATAAATATCTTCATCCCAAATTCCACCTCAGCATCTGTTTCTGGAGAACTCAATCTGCAACAACAAAGTATTGTTTATAATAGTGTCGGGACTAAGGGAAAACTTTCCCATTGCCCTGTGGGGGTTTGCTGAAAATTTCAGATAAGAGGCAGATTAATAGGCGAAAAGGCATACAATTTTATTTGATCATAGTTTTACATCTGTGGGGGCTGTGTTGTGGGCATAAGAAAGGTAGTCAATGTATGTGGGAAGCAGCTGGTCTCAGTAAACCTGGAAGTGAGTCAACAATGTTGACCAAAACTAGATCTATGCAAAAGATATTGGTCATGATGAAGCCTAGCCTCTTGGACATACAAGAGATGAAGAAGGTGGAACCCAATCCACTGACCCTCGACTCCTTAGGCAAAGCCCCCTGCCCAACCAGCATACCCCAGCCTTAAGGGTTGTTGGTAACACCAAACCCTCTTCCCCTGAGGGATGGTCAACACCACCATCAGCTCTCAAGATCACAGACTCTGAGCCACGGTGATGACAGTTACTCACACCCCAATGCCCAAGACCCACAGGATCATAGTCTTCACATTCACCAGATTCCCACATGGCTCACATTCTCATGAAACTGTGAGAGGTACAGACACATCCTTGTTAAATACAAACATTCTCATCTGCTGGTCCACTGTATAGAAACCTAACTTTGGATTTGTGTCTCTGCATCCCACCCCATTTCTTTCCATCTTGTACTATACAGGTAGGGGTAAGCGCACGCGCACGGGCGTGTGTGTGTGTGTGTGTGTGTGCGCGCACGCGCGTGCGTGTGTGTGTGTGTGTGTGTGTGTACGAGTGTGTGGGGTGTAGGAGCTGAGGGAATCCCCTGAAGTTTCACTGGAAAAATCAACTCACAAAAGACAGATTAATTGGAGAAAAGGCACACAAATTTATTTAATGTGTACAAATGGGAGCCTTCAGAATGAAGGCCCAAAGATACAAAGGAAATTAATCATTTTTATTCTTAGGTTCAACAAAGCATGAACAGCGTGTAAAAATAGGGTTGGACTAAAAAGACCTGTTCTAAGACTGAGTAGGGAAACACAGCAAGGCCTGTCTGTCTAGATTCTTCTTGGCCTATCTGAGCAGCGTTCCTTCCTTATGGGTGTAGGGCAAGACCCTCTCTGGAATGTGGGTCAAACAAGGTATGTCAGGGAATTTCGTTATAGCCAGTTTTTACACAGATAAGGTAAAAGGAAATTTAGAGTGATATTTTTAGATTTTTATGGCTGGCTTTAAGGAAAAGCAGTTACGGTTTCTATGATCCGCCTTGGGGAAGACGGATTCTAGTTTCTATGGCTAGCCTCAAGGGAGAGTGTGACTGAGAGACAGAAGGGCAGGAGACAGTCAGAGAAACTTTTGCTTCTGAGGTCTTCATTTTGGGGTATTGTCTTCTGAGTCCCAACGATAGTAAATACACAGCAAAAGAAAAATAGTAATAATTTATAGTATAATGAACTATTATGGCCATTGAAATGGGAATTTACATGAAATTTTAATAACAAAATATACATGACATAATATTTAGTTTAAAAAAGATAGAAATTGTGGCATATCTATATAATAGAATACTATGTAGCAATAAATGCTAAAGGAGTAATAATACATGTTACAACATGGATGAAGTTCAAAAACAGTTTATTTGGTGAAAGAAGGCAAACACAGAAGACTATAATTCCATTTATATGAAATGTCCAGAAAAACAAATATATAGAGACAGGAAGGAGTTGTCTGGGGCTTAGGGTGGGAACAGGACTTTACTGTAAATAGGCATAAGGGTTCTTATTAGGTGTTGAAAACCTGAATTTTGATGATGGCTACATAACTTGTCAAATTTACTAAAAGTCATTTTAAATGGGTGAATTTTATAATATGCAAATTTTAACTTAATAAAGTTGTTAAAGATTCCAAAGTAATGACACTTAGAAAAAGTCACAATTTAAATATATATACTCCTCCACTATACACCCAACTAGTTGACTTTTATCTCTATCTATCTGTCTATATGTGTACCAATCTGTTAATAGTGGCTATCACTTCATTTTTTAGTTATGGGTGATTTTTATTCTTAGATCTTTTAATATCCACATTTTCTACATTGAGCATTTATTACTTAAAGCAGTAAACTTACAAACTTGAAAAAAGAAAGCCAAAACGAAACAAAATCTTTTTAAAAGGATGAAGTGCTGCCAGGCACAGTGGCTTACGCCTATAATCCCAGCACTTTGGGAGGCTGAGGCAGGTGGATCACTTGAGGTCAGGAGTTTGAGACCAGCCTGACCAACATGGTGAAACCCTGTCTCTAATAAAAATACAAAAATTAGCCAGATGTGATGGCACACACCTGTAGTTCCAGCTACTCAGGAGGCTGAGGCAGGAGAATTGCTTGAACCAAGGAGGCAGAGGTTGCAGTGAGCCAACATCATGTTACTGTACTCTAGCCTGAGACCCTGTCTCAGAAAAAAGAAAAAGATGACATGCAATTCCTTCTCTGTAGATCATCTCCTGCCCTTCCAGAGTAGCTGGAACTTAGTCTTCAACTCCTGCAAGCACATGTCAAATCACTGAGTACTTGCTTGTGAAAGATAAAATTTTCAATTGAGTGGTTGTTTAGATGAATCAAGTCTACTGTGTGTGTTTATGTGTCTGTACACATGATATTTAATTGAATAATGAGAGAAGATCCAAATCCAAAGAGGAGGACCAGAGACCTTTGCTTCCAGATACAAGAGGTACGGTGTTTATTTGGGATGTTATTCATTTTTTTTTAAGTTAAATTCTCACTGTTTTGCCCAGGCTAGAGTGCAGCAGCACAATCATACCTCACTGCAGCCTTGACCTCCTGAGCTCAAGTGATCCTCCCATCTTAGCCTCCCAACTAGCTGGGACTACAGGTGCATGCCACACTCAGCTAATTTTTAATTTTTTTGTAGAGACAGGGCTCACTGTATTGCCAGGCTGATATCAAACTCCTGGCCTGAAGCGACTCTCCTGCCTTAGCTTCCCAAAGTGCTGGGATTACAGGTGTGAGCCACCATGCCAGGCCAGATGTTAATGATTCTGTCATTAAGAGTTGATAGAAATGTTTGAAGTGACACTTTTTGTTTCTAGCGAATCAGGTCTGAGTTCATCCATGCATTCTTTCAGAGGATTGACCTTTCAAGGGTTGAAGTGAGAGCTCTCACATAAAGTATTAGAGATTTCACTTGAGATCAAGGAAGAGAAAATGGCTACAATTGAACACAGTATGCCAAAGTTGACTAAAGGCTAATTACTGTTAAACTAGTCTATTAAGTTCAGTTAAAGCTATATTCTCCTTCTAGTGTCACGAATCACTCTCATTATTTTAGGACTGTGTGTTTAATCAACTTCTACCCAATGCCCCAGATTTGACACTCTGCCTATGGACTGCTCTCTTACCAGAAGAGGTAATCTGACATTCAGATTTGTCCATATATCACTTCTAAGATGCTGGTTAGAAAAGCACTTTCAAAATATTGTTATATGAGAAGTTAGCAATTTTGCTTCCAAAAATAAGTTGTATTTTAATATATTTTAAAATATTAATGTTCAGGGAAAAGGTGGTGAGAGTACAGCATAGAACATTACATGAACACTGCAATTTTTCTTTTCTGATATCCTGGTCTCCATTGAACTTTTTCAATTCCTTGAAAATTTATTGCTAATTCACTGCTAATTCTTTTAAATGTGAGTTTATTATTATTATTCTCACTGAGGTATGACTAATTTGGAGTCAAATTATATTTATTTTAATGAGCTGTCTTTTTTAATGCGTTTTGTGTTGCTGGTGCTCTTGTGTTACACAAATGAAAAAGAAAATTTTTATTTTTACATCTCTTAAACACTTTGCAGCAATTAAATGATTACAAATAGCTGAACAATAAATTCTTCCCACAAGCAGAAAAAAGAAAAAGTGCTTTGCCAGGGAACATTCTAATTAGTTTTCAATTATCTTTAAAAAAAAAAAAAAAGGGAAAAGAAAAGAAATTAGGTCAACCTTTCTGACAATCAACTCAGGTTATTGTCCTCTGAGGTTCATTTTGAAATAAAGTTTAATTTTCTATGCACATTTAGTATAAGAATATTATAAACTCATTATCTTTAAAAAGTTCAATTGCACTCCCATCACAGAAATATAACCAATATTAACATTTTTTTTAACATAGGGTCTCACTGTGTTGCTCAGACTGGTCTTGAACTCCTGGACTCAAGTGATCCTCCCACCTCCATATCCCAAAGTGCTGGAATTACAGGCATGAGCCCCGTGCCCAGCCAGTATTAGTATTTTGATGTAGCTTCTCACAGAATGTTTTCAGTATAGACACAAACAAAAAAAATAGTATTTGTTTTTACACAAAGGTTTATTCAACAAATGTTTATTGAGTGTTTATTAAGTGCCAGTGTTATTTCTACTGGATGGCACCATATTTGCTATACTGCCAGCTCAACATCCACTATCATTTGAATATCCTTTCATGTCAATAAATTTGGATGTAGTATATCATTTTAATGACTGCATAATTACAAGTGATTGTACTCTCCAAGGTGATGACAGCAATCTTTCCATTCACCCCCCCATACTTTCTGAATCTCACCTTGCCCCACCAAGAGGTAGAATCTATGGCTTCTTACCTTGAACATGGGTGAAGTTTTATGACTGCCTCGGTCCAGCAGTGACACCACGTGATTTCCAAGAGAGATTGTAAAAGGTAATATGACTCCTGCCTAGCTCTCTCTTAGAACATTCACCCTTGGAACCCAGCCAGCATGTTGTGATGGAGCCCAAGCCACACAGAGAATCTGTGTACAGACGTTCCAGCTGACAGCTCCCACTGAGGTCTCAGGCAATAGCCAGCATCAACTGTCAGCCATGCAATGAGTGAGTCTCCAAATGACTGCAGCCTCTAGCTTTTGAGCCACAGCAGCTGATGCCAAATAGGGCAGAGGTGGCGGTATCCACTGAGCCCTTCCAAAATCACAGACTTGTGAGCAAAATACAGTTGGCTTACTTTAAGCCACTAAGTATCCAGATGTCTTGTTATGCAGTAGTAGATAACAGGAATAGCAATAGGCCTTTGAATGATCATATCACAATTTTTGTAACCAATTCCTTAATTTTGGACATTTATATTGTCACAAAGTGTTTTGATGTTGCTGTTGTTGCTTTTTAATACAAACATCACATATATATATATATATATATATATATATATATATACATCTGTGAATACAATAGTGTGTGTGTGGTATTATTATTATATTATTATTATTGAGACAGGGTCTGGCTCTGTCACCCAGGCTGAAGTGCAGTGGCACAATCTCAGCTCACTGCAACCTCTACCCCCCAGGCTCAAGCCATCCTCCCACTTCAGTCTGCTGAGTACAGGCTGAGCCACCACACCCAGTGAATTTTTTTATTTTTATTTTTGGTAGTGATGGGGTTTCACCATGTTGCTTAGGCTGGTCTTGAACTGCTGAGCTCAGGCAATCGGCTCACCTCAGCCTCCCAAAGTGCTGGGATTATAGATGCGAGCCACCATGCCTGGCTGCCTTATTTCCTCAATATTTCCCAGAAGTAGAACCACAGGCCAAAGGATATGAATATTTTAAGGGAATTTGATGTGAGCTTTGGGCAGTCCAATTTAATGTAGTTTAGCATCTGACAAATATGTATGCCTCAAAAATAGTTAAACCTAAAATGCGATGGCAAAATCAATCATTACAAATTCCATGACTGAAAAGGAAAGATCACTGAGTATAGAAAAAAAAAAAGCCAACTGGTAATTCTATCAAAAAAGAAAGTTCGGGTTTTAAGTTAAAGATAATACATTCAAACATTTAAATTTTTAAAAAGTGATTATGCAATCATGAATTTCGAGGGTGAACGCCTTACTGAAGTCTGCTGCCATATTTGTCAAATATAATCCCCAGATGGTTCCCACATACCCTTGGTCACTAATATACCCCTCTTCATGGTAAGATAACTTTATCTGATGAAGTTTAACTTCAGGAACTTAAAGATAAGTATCTTCAAGCCTAGGCATTTCTCTTGAGCTTTCTGAAGGCTAAATAATTCTACTGCAGTCTGAAGACCTTGTCCTGAGTAGGGTTTTACCTCTGAGTCAGTGTTGTCAGATGAGCAGATACAGTGGCTTAACTGGTTGTGGAGGATAGAAAGAGCTGAGTTGTCATGTGACCATAGCTGATGGAATTGTTGCTTTAAAATGCAGAGACAACTTTCAAGGTAATGCTTTTGCATTAAGTGCTGCAAAGTGCCATGGTTATTCTAAATCTTTAATAATTACATATGTGTATTACCTGTCACCTTCCCAACAAAAAAATACTAATAATACTAATATCTGAGGTTTGTATAGTAGTAGTTCACAAGGTGCTTTCACATTTGTTTTCATTGTTTCATTTAATCTTCATAACAAAACCAAGGGGTCAGCATTACTTTCATCACTTTGTAAGTGAAGAAAGCAAGTTCAAGAAAGCTAAGTAATGAGGCAGAGACAGACAGGACTCAAGACCTTTTAAAGTAGAAACCACGGAAATCTATCCCATCCTTTTCAGTTTGTCTCTTTACTTATGCTAAAGCTCATTACACAGCATAGGGGTCAACAGATTTTTTGTGGAAAGGGCCAGAGAGTAAACATTTTCAGCTCTGTGGACCAAGTGGTTGAATACTGCAACTACTCAACATTGCCACTGTCGAATAAACACAGCCATGAACAATATGCAAATGAATGGGCATGGCTGTGTTCTAATAAACCTTTATTTATAATAACAGGCAAAGGATTGATTTGTCCCTCATGTCATAGTTTGCCCATCCCTGACATAAGGGAGTGAGTAAACACACAGAAATCTCATATCTATTTCTGCCCTTTTAATCACGTTCCTTCTCTTCCCCTATAAAAAAGCTATCTTTATTCAATGCTTACTGATCCTTCTACAGTTCCTGTTTTTGCAAATACAAGCCTATGCATATATAGACTTTTCATCCCCCCACTGCAGCTCTCTTATTCCCTCAGCCCCATGCCCTCTTTGGCACTTTGTTTTCATTGCCTGGCATCTGTCCATATTAGTACATAGAGCTCTGACACTCCTTCCTGCCATTGTGTAGTACTTCTCTATATAGATATGCCACAGATTAGTCAATCTACTGCTGCATATTTGTGTGGTTTCCTTGTATTGCTTGAAAATACGGCATTCGTTGCTTTTCCTGGTGATTGTGTAGAATAGGTGCCTAGAAATGGGATTGCTGGGAGGAAGGGTCCATGTATCTATACTGTTAAATTGCCAAATCTCTCCCTGACCACCCCAGATTGGTGGTAGTATGTTATCCTCCCAGCAGCAACCTATGAACGTGCCCATTTCCCCAGAACCTTATCAATGGTGTATGAGCCAAACCTTTGGATTTAGTCCACTCTGACAGGCAAGAAATGATACTTTGGTGTAGTTTTCATTTACATTGATTTTATTGCAAGTGAGAACACCTTTCCATGTGTTTGAAGACCAATTATATGTCTCCTTTTGTTTCATAACCTTTGCCCGTTTTTCTTTTGGGTGGTATGTTTTTCTCTTTTCCAAGTTTAGGCACTCATTAAACATGAAGGAGATGGGCCCTCTGTCCCAGTTCCTCATTTCTTTTGACTTGATTTATGCTGTTTTATTTTGCCATGCAAAAGTTTTTTTAAAATTTTTATGTAGATAGATGTATTGATCATAGAGAAATATAAGTGTAGGTATAGATACAGACATAAATATGTTCTAGATTTTGTTACTCTCCTCGTACTGGGCATCTGAGATGAAAGTAGGTGAAAAGGATAGAGGTGCTGGTGCGAGTTAGAAAGATGTCAGAGCTTTTATTTACAAGTAAGTTTATATCCAAAGTTCAAATGGATTATCCAGGTATTATTTTAAATGTTAAGACCGGTGGCAGGTACTGGTACAGAGAACAACTGAGAACAGAGCAAAATGACCAAGGAAAAGGAGGAAAGGGAAACTATTTTATATCAAGAAAATTATGATGCTAAACGAGTTCTAGTAAAGCTGAAACTCATTATATAGATACTTTAAATATTTTTGCAATTGCTTACATATAATTTTGTTGTAAAATGTCTTAAATTGCATATAACAAAGACATTAGTATCACTGAGCTAGTGTTTAGTAGTGCTCCTTTTGAAGGTTATTATTCTGCTACCAGGTTACAAACTTTTTAGAATATTGAGTTCTGTGCTTTTGTTTGGTTTTGTCTGAATTCTCTGCCTAGTACATTCATCTCATCCTACTCCCATTACTCCAGCAAAGGGGAATCAGAAAACTGAAGTTAAGAAAGACAGATAAGTTATAGCATTTGCTATGCACCTCAGACACATTTTTGCTATTGAGATGGCATTGTCACCAAGCAGAGGCATTTTTTTTTTTTTTTCTGGAGAAAGGCAGGACAGGGGTCTGGGGTAGGGGGTGCGGCCAGAACTGTGATGTCACAGATTGCATTGTCTCTTGGGAAACTCATCCATCAAACCGTCACCTCTGATTCTATGCAGGGTCACTACGGAAAGAGGCAGCATGCCCCAGTTTAGGTATTCTGAAGTGTTAGTATGTAGTGGAGCTGGTGGTGTGAAGCCGATTCATTTTGTTTCAAAGGCCCAAATGGCATGCTGCCTAACACAGGCAGCAGTATCTCCTTAGAAATAATGACTCCAAGGCAAACAGCCCTCATTGCAAAATGTAGAGGTCTGCCATCTGCTTGTCTCCACTGTGATTTATTCATTTCAGGGTTTTAAATGACGTAATAAAAAGGTAAGTCTTCTTTTTAAAAACCAGAGGGAAAGGGGGAATTCCAGATTGATTATAAGCATATCTGGAATATATGTAAGATATTTGTCTTAAGTTAGAAGAGGATTTGAATTTATAAAGTGTGAATTTTCAAATGCAAGTGTGAATCCTGTCCTGGGAAGATAAGGTAAAATTCATATGTTAAAAAAAGGAGGTCATGCCTTCAACTTAGCAATTTTATTTGGTATTTTTAAAACATGATTTTCTTAAAAAAATGAATTTTCATACAGACAGTGATTTTCCAGATGTTTGATAGTACATATCGATCACTTTTTTGTATTTGATAGTCCACCTTTTCTTGATATTTTCAATCTATTTTCAGTTTTGGATGAGTTAAAACCAAGCAGCTGCTATAAATTGTCAAGGGCTCTTAAAATGAGGTGCCAGATAGATTTGGGAAGCGTCTAGCTTATTTCTGCATAACTCGTTTGGAATTACTCTGTTCTGGGAGGGAGTATAAAGAGGCATAAGACTCAGATGAAGTTTGAAGCTGAGGCGTCCCCTCTCCCATCCCTGAGGGATAGTGACCAGGGTTTGGAGATATAGGAAGAAGCAAATGCACACCTCCGTGCCTCGCCATGACCTGTCATATTCCAGTCGATGAGGAGTCCAGAGGGCTGGGATCCATGCCTCAGAGGATTCGCCTGGCAGGAATGAATGCCAGCAAGCACCCCTCCTTCCATCCCCTCCCCTCCTCACTCCCCAGGAGAGGCGCTTCTGCAGAAGTCATTTGGTGTGTGTGCTGGTTTTCCTTGTGAGAGGATTAGAGAATAGGGGAGTGCTTTGTGAGAAAAATCCTGGGAGAGGTTGCTGGGGAGAGACCAAACAGAGGGAAGGAAGACTTCAGCATTCAGAGTCCCCTCAGTCAAGTGAGTCTGAGACCCAGTTGCCTGGCCTAGAGCAGCTGGGGGGTTGTTTCCTTTCGTCCACGCTAAGAGAAACTGGTAAGGCTCACTTTGTTCTCTACTGCTCTGGGATGCTACTGTAATTGCTTTATTGAAGCGCAGGGGTCAGAAGGGAGGGAAGTTGGTTAGCGACTCTGGGGACATCTTGCATTGTCTCTGTCTGGTGTATGAGGACGGTGCTGTTTCAGGCACAAAGGGCTGGTAGCCATAGAACAATTTTACTTTTCCCAAACTTGGTTAGCATCACTTCTGAGCAACTGACTTAAACAAAACGCATGCCCACGCAGAAGCTATACCCCGTAGAGGAATTCACCTATATATCGGACACTCGGATCTTTAAAGCATTTCTATCTAAATTTGATTAGTTTGTGGGGTACAACTTCAGGAGAGTGAGAGAAAAACCGGGTCCTTCTGGAAATTTTTCAATTGTCTGTTTCCTGTGAGAGTGTATTTTTGCCGTTGTATCACCTGTTTTGTAACAAGAGCTGTTGAGTCCTAAGCCACTGTTCATAAACCGAGTAGTCCCAAGCACAAGTTCGAGACAGTGTGAAAGAAGGGGAGAGTGTTCACACTCAAGTGAGGAAAATGGAATTTGAAGAACTTTATATTCTCTATCTGTATTCAGAGGTGTTCTAATTGGGAGGAATAAATGAGGAACTGCCCTAGAGTCAGAAAGAATAGGTACATGTTTCCTTCAACATTTCCAAAGAATCAGCTCATGCACACAGGCTTCTTGGGTAAATGTTGCTTCTTACTCCTAATTTCCATTCTATTATTTCTAGAGCTGACTTTCATACTTGTGTGAAGATACATATAGAATACATTATTTATATTACTTATGTATTTAAAATTTATATGTGTACACACACACACATATAAATATATCATTTTATCATATCCTGGCAAACTTGAGCCTGAAGAGTTTAGAAATATATTGATTCAGTCTGAGGCAAATCATCCCTTAAGCAAGCTACAAAAGTCCTTCTGAGAGGTGTGTTTGGAGTTGGGGGCTGTGTGGAGAAGAGAGAAGTGGCAGACAGCTCTTGTTTCTGTGATGGACAAGTCCAGAGCCTTTCCTCGTAGCTGAGAACCAAATTCCTAAAATCCCTGCCCTCCCCTCCCCCACCCCCAAGACAGGGTGGTATTCTTTGTTGTTGTTTTGGCCCTGAGAAAATTTGAGCGCTGCCTAATTTAGGGTGCTCTCTGCATTTTTTCCTCCTCATTAAAATAAAACTAGAAGCTTTGCTAAATGCAAAGTTCTGATGATGGATGTTTCGTTTCTAAACTTAACATACGCCAATACACTTATTATCATTTTGGTTGAATCTGCCCATCATGAAAACACTCATCAAGTAAAATGATTCAACATGAATTACTCAAGTCTGCAAGTGTTACTTCAATTTACTCAATTCTGCAGTCTTAAGATGACGTGATTATTAGAATATTCAAAAATTGAAAATGCATGCCATTTATTTCATAATAACAACCAGGTTATTTAAACTATAGGTTATAAACTATCAGTTACAACTATTGGTTATAAACTAAATACAGTTTCTTTGCATGCACATTGATATAAAAGCCTGAAAAATATATGCTTTTTCTTTTAAAATGAAATAATTATTTGTCTGAGATATCCTTTGCCAAAAAAATGAAAGTCAATTCCCTTTCAATTTCACTTTTTTGTTCTTTTCTCAACTGAAAATGCTAATTCAACCAAACGGTATTATCTTTGCATTTAGGAATTGTTTATGGAATGCTGGCAGTCAATCTGGGAGTCCTGAGTGTGAGATAACAGTTAATCAATTTATCTGTGAACTGTGAAGTTTTCAGGTGTTGATCAACATTATTCATTATTCTCTGCCCCATGCTCATTCTGGTTATAAAGACTATTTACCTTCATAATTATATTTGAACCTGAGAACACTGAGTTTATTAGGATTGATTTTCTTTCCAGGTTGATCTTCTGAAATACTTTGGCCATTTTTCACTATTGCCTTATGAGGTTTTCATTCATCTGGCAAATATTTATTGAGTGCTTGGGTGTCACTAATATGGCTCACATTTTCCATTAGAGATGAAAGCTATGTTTTGTGGAGTTCATAGCAAAGGTAGCCAAGGCTAGAAGAGAAAGACCAACTTGTGCTGTTCTAACAATTGTTTGCCAGCTCACGTGGTTCAATTGTGAATGGTTTCAGCAACAGGGAAAAACTCTAACTGTTCTGAATTATTGATACATTAATATATATTACTGGCTACTTGGAACCTGTGAGCTGAGTTAATCAATAATCCTCTCACATCACACAATACCCTCTGTGTGTTATTCTCATCACCGGGCATTTAAATAATTCAAAAGAAAGGTTTCTCGTGAATTAACCTTGTCATTGCACAAATTAGGAAAATATAGAACAAAACATTCCAGCAACCTTAATTTTTAGAGCTTATAAATTAGTGTTCCTTCTCATTTTTTTCCTTGATATGTTAGTTTTTTTATGCTAGTTGATTTTTGTTAAATGTTTTGATATATCATAATAATACACATAATTTGCAATAATATCAATAAGAAAAAGGAATCATGGGAAAGAAATGAACATGTCTTGAATCCACTGCATACCAGACACTGCCCTGGCCCCTTTACAAGCATGTTATCATTCACTCTTCTCAACAATACTGCAAAATAGGTATTATTGTGCCCATTTTAAAGATGAGGGAATGAAGGATCAGAGAATTTAAGAATAAAATCATGCCACACTACTAAGGTAGCAAACCCAAATCTGTTGCCTGCTCCACAAAAGCACTTTTTAGCACACTTCTATATTGCTCTCTTACCATCCCTGTCTTCCTTCCCAGATCTCGTATCAACTGAGAACTCCCTACAGCTTACATTAATGCTTCCAGAGAATCTCCCTTGACAGCTTCTGCCTGTTCCCTGTCTTCCTTTATGAGCAGAGAATCAACATATATAACTATGGATTGGACAGGCACTGTACATATTTACATTTAAAAATGGTGTTTGAAACATCAAGGTAGAAACATCATATTAGGTTAAAATACAGAATACAGTATTTTAGATTTGCCCAGTTAAGAGAAATGACAAACTTGGTTTAGTTTGGTTTCTGGCCATGCCTGCCCTGTTTTCCACCAAGTATCCAGTAGGGAGCCCCGGTCTGCATGTACACTGTGACATATTTGTTTATATAGAGATCTGCTAGTATAAAGATCTTGTTTCTATTCCCACTCAGCCTCACTTTCTGCCCTCAGCAGATGAGCAGAAGTGGTAGAAAAATGCATCCCTTACCCCCATCTGAAGCTACTGGTTAAAGGAAAGCAAATCATAGCACATCATTAATAAAAAAGAATTATAAAGATATCAGCGCATTAGTCTGGTACTCTCATAGTATAGTCATTCATTTACTGCAAACAAAATTATTTAGTCAGCATTATTTATCCAATTGCCTTGTGTATTGGTTTCCAATGGCTACTGTAACAAATTATCACAAATTATTAAAAAGTTAAACAACACAGCCAGGTGCAGTGGCTTATGCCTGTAATCCCAGCACATTGGGAGGCTGAGGCAGGAGGATCACTTGAGCCTAGGAGTTCAAGACCACTCTGGGAAACATAGAGAAATGCCACCACTACAAAAAATAAAAATAAGTTAACTGGGCACGGTAGCACATGCCTGTGGTCCCAACTACTTGGGAGGCTGAAGAGGGAGGATCCCTTGAGGCCAGGAGTTTGAGGCTGCAGTGTGCTATAATCACGCCATTGCACTCCAGCCTGCACATCTCAAAAAAATAAAAATAAAAATAAACAATATACATTGATTTTATTACATTCCTGGAGGTCAGAAGCACAAAATGGATCTAAGATCAAGGTGTTAGCAGGGCTGCATTCCTTCTGAAGGCTCTAGGGGAGAATCTGTTCCCTGCTTTTCCAACTTCAAGAGGCCTATGACATTCCTTGGCTCATGGTGCTGCATGTCTCTGACTCTGCTTCGTTCATCACATTGCCTTCTCTGACTCTTCTGCCTCCCTCGTTGCACTATAAGGATCTGTGCAATTACACTGGGCCCACCAGGTGACCCCATGAAAATCTTCATATCTGCCATACTTAGATCTAACCATATTGAAGGATGGCAAAGGATATGGTTAAACATCCTTAACTACATCTGCAAGGTCCCTTTTGCTGTGTAACATAACACATGCAAAAGTTTGGGAGATTAGAATATGGACATTTTGGTTGGGGCATTGTTCTGACTACCACATCTTCTTTCAAATTTATTTATTTCTTTATTTATTTTTTGAGATGGTTTATCTCTGTCACCCAGGCTGGCACAAACATGGCTCACTGTAACCTCGACTTCCTGTGCTCAAGTGATCCTCCCACCTCAGCCTCCTCAGTAGCTGGGACTATAGGCATGCACCACCGCACTCAGCTTTTTGTATTTTTTGTAGAGGTAAGGTTTCACCATGTTGCCTAGGCTTGTCTGTAACTCCTGGACTCAAGCAATCCACCTGCCACAGCCTCCCAAAGGGTTAGGGTTATAGGTGTGAGCCACCATGCCCGGACACAAATTTCTTTATATTGACTTGATATGTATTTATTACATGATCTTATAGGCAGTAGGGAGCCATAGAAAGACTTCAAGTGGAGAGATGAAATGAAAATGATCAGGTTTCCATATTAGAAAGCTCACTGAGAGAGCCCTATGGAGATGGAGGCCCAACTAGGCTGCCTATTGGAATGCAGGAAAGAGAGGTTGAGAACATGACTTCTGATAGAATCTACAGAGAAAAGGAAAAGAAGTTTGAGAAACACTAAGGATAGTGCATTGGGAGGACAGCTGAGAGGAAGAAGTTTGTGACTTGGATATCTCAGGTAGATTATGGGGAGGTAGAGAAGATGGGTGACTCTGAGAAGATGTGTGTATGCTGCACTAGGACCTGGGGATACAACACTGGCCAGAAATACCTTTTCTTCTAAGTATCTAAAAGCCCATCTGTGAAGACACCAGTAATAATAATAGAAATAACTCATATTCATTGAGTGCTTTAGCTTCTTCCAAGCACACTACATTTAATTTTGACACCAACCGTCTTTGGTAGACACTAGTAACATTATCATCCCAGTTTTCTGATAAAGAAATTGAAGCAAGGAGAGGTTATGTGATTTGCCCAACGTCATGCAATTTGTAAGGAGAGAGAAGGGAGTTGAAGTCAAGTCTGGCTCCAGAATCCATGGTTTTAATTCTTAAACTCTACTGCCTTGCTTAACAACCAATTATAATTTTATGAGATATTTAGTATGAGAGCTAGCTGTACATTTCATGGGGGTGGGAGTGAACCACAGGGTTAGCAGTTACTGCTATCAAGATGAACTGGGAATTTTTCTGAGGAAAATTCCTGTAGACTCCTGGTCATCAGTAGGGTGTGATCCATGACAAAATAAAACATTTATATAGAGCATTAGCCTGGACATCAGGGCAAAATTGGAGAAAGTTCTTATTTCCCTGCTCTCTAAGAATTTATAATCACACTGAGAAAACCGTATTGCAATCATAAAAAATAGATGACCAAAAATTAAATGGTTCCAACGCCCTCTGGATAAATATGAAGTGAGAGCATAGTTCTTTTCTAAAAGAGAGTGGGAAAGAACAAGGCAATAATAAGGTCAAGGCAATAAGAAGGGATGCAGAGGCACTGTGTACATTAATTGAATGACTCAATGTGCTCTGCACTTGCATTGTCCCAATTAACCCTTCCAACAACACTGGAAAATAATGGTAGAGTGAAATTTGAACCCCAAGTTCTCTTACTCTGCTATGTGTGTATTTAAAGAATGTTGGGACAGAACTCCCTTTAGATAAAATTTTTAAATGCTGTAGGAATCCTAAAATAATGCTTACATTTTGTAAGGTCTTGATACCTTGATGTAGTTGTTCTTCATTATCATTATCATTGACCAGTTGTTGGGTGTAGCTGCCCCGGGTGTGTGAAGATTTCAGTATCACTCAATATAGGTGGGTCTTTAAAAGAAAATCATGCCAAGAAAGATATATATAAACCTATTTTTTTTACATTCTCCTTTTATCTTCTTTAATGTTCTGCATCTTTGTAGACGCTGTAATATGGAATTACAGACCATTTATGGGCTTTAAAAAGCACTATAGTAATCATTAGGTAATAAATTTCTTACCAGTAGATATTACTGAAAGGAATGTGGTTTTTATTCTTTTATAGCCAGATCACCAGAAGATATGAGACCTTGCCACTTGTTTGCTTTTAATTTATATAACAGAAAGACTTATACTTGATTAACCTTTCTACTAGACATGTATTTAACAATCAATTATTTGGTATCTACTACATGAAAGGCACACATTGTATTCCATTTGTTCTTTGCAGTTCTTGTTAGGAAAGACCCTCTTTATAGTGGAAGGAGAGTGTCAGAGAATGACACAGCCAGACTTGAACTCTTGTCTTCTGTCTCAGCCCAGAAGACTTACTCCCATGTCTTTTAACCTACTTAGCTAAGATAGATATTCAAAGTCACTGAGGAAGGACTCCATATTTCTTCATTTGAAACAGCAAACTATTCTTGTGTCAGTTTGCTGAGAATGATGCAAACTGACACAAGAACAGAAAATCAAACACCGCATGTTCTCACTCATAGGCGGGTGTTGAACAATGAGAACACATGGACACAGGGAGGGGAGCATCACACACTGGGGTCTGTAGGGGGGAAATAGGGGAGGGACAGCAGGGAGTGGGGAGTTGGGGAGAGATAGCATGGGGAGAAATGCCAGATATAGGTGATGGGGAGGAAGGCAGCACATCACACTGCCATGTGTGTACCTATGCAACAGTCTTGCATGTTCTTCACATGTACACCAAAACCTAAAATGCAATTAAAAAAAAAAAGAAAGAAAAAGGATGAAACAGCAAACTAGGAGAGTTTGGTTATATCCCCATGACCAAAGGTAGGTATATTTTGGGACAATTATCTTTGTGGTAAAACCAATATTGCTATTTATCAATATAATCTGCAGCTTGCCTTAAAGATAGAGAGGGGATTTCAAAGTCCATTCATTGAAAAGATTACTCTCTGGGCTTGTATAATTTGCTTCAAAGTGAGACTTGCAAAAAACATATGAGATTTATCTCACAGCTCACTACCCAATGCCCGAAAGACTTAACATTCAAGGTGACATCTTCCCAGGCTTACACAGTGCTTACCTGTGTGTTGGTGAAACACTTACTGTGAACCTTCTAAATGTTCTCACCCCAATCTGACTTCACCCTATACTCATGACAAGAAGGGAACAAAGCTAGAATTATTATACCAGAGTACCTGACCCGGGGTTCAATGCTGAGAGTGGGTCACAATTAGTTTTAGTAGAAAATAACATATAATTACTGACAGGTGCCTTGGGGCATGGGAAAATAGCATTTAAAATAATGTTTTTAGTGATATATTGCCTACAGGATGACATCATGCAAGCTTAATGGCAATGCTTGAAGGTGAGAACTGACTATTGTATTGAAAAGGAAAGTTTGTTTAGATTTATTCATCCACCATCAGGGAATCATTAGTATGTGTTATATTTCTAAGACTAACGAAACAAGAAACTAAAATCTACTATTGAAACCTAAATAAATACAGTTATCAATATTCTAATAAGATCTGAAAAGACTAAAAGCATAAGCCCTTAATGAAAATTTATTTTATTCAATGACTTTCCAACACAAAGGTTAGATAGCCTTACATTAAAGCAATACTGTATTATTCTTCCTTATAGTTCTGTACCACAAGGAAAAAATTAATGCTTTATTTTTGCTAATTCACAAATTTGTTAAACTCATCAGCAAATTTAATTTCTGTATACATTTGTAACTTCAAATGTAGAGAGGCATGAAGCTACTGCAAACACAAGCTTGCTCACAAAATTTTATTCGATATCTATTGCCTTGCCATATAACAACAAGCGCAAACATTCTAACACTTCTAAGAAAAAGGAAATCATCCGTCTTTTTAAATTATGTGAACTTTACCTTATTTGTAAAGCACTATATAGACCAAAGAAAAGTGTGGGAAACTGTAACACAATTGGAACATAATAGGCATTTAAGCCTTATATTTTCATAGCGAAACTGTCTTAAAATAAAAATGATATGCAAATAGAACTTGTTTATCCAAATGTGGGCAGAAGGGCTGTAAAGATACCAGTATGTATTAGAATGACATGAATAATTTATTTTATAATGTAAAACCTAATAAAGATTTAATGATCACCCATAAGCCTTTAAAATTATGTGAGTAATAGCATTATGGCAGGCAAATATAGGCAGCTATTACAGCTCTACCCAAAACTTTGTTTATAACTCTTTGTATGTTACTTTTTGGAAAGGGTGGGTCACAGAATGATGTAATAAATGGTTGCAAAGAAGTTTCTGTCCCAAGATGCCTGTTCAGTAAATTCTAGAGCTCAAGCTGCTTTTCTCTAAAACCATGCAATACACGCCCTTGCTTTGGGACTGGACTAACCATTTTCTGATTTATAAATTTAATGATTTCAATATTATGGAGTAACTTGAGTGAAGAAAAATTATTTTAAGGGCTTACTTTCCTACAACTATTGTTGCCCTGTTGCTTTTAACTCCATTTGAATGCATGCTATGGAGTAGTTGAGTTAAATCCATGGCATCTTGGTTATTCTTCATGGATGAGTTCCAGTTCTTTGGGTGATACAACTAAAAGCTCACAAGATGCTGTGTATCGTCAATGAAACAATTAGTCTTTGAGCTTTGGGGAAATTACTCAAGCAGCAAATGAATCATTGAGATTCTGGTCCCCCTTCACAAATGCTAGGTCTCTGAAAAGACTCCCCCACACACATCCCTGTTCCTGGTGCTCTTATTAAAGGTGTAAAATTTCATAAACCTTTAGTAAGACATTATGAATTATCTTTTTGTGCAATACAACTGGTATTTTTTTCCGGACATGTATTTCCATAATTAAACATCCTAAAATACAAATCCCATTATTATTTGTTATGTCTAGTCAGTAATTAGACCTCAGCTGGTAGGGCAATTTCAGAACAGAGTTTACCAATTTACATACTAATCCAGCAGAGTCTGCTGGGACATGATTAGCATAGATTCAGTCAACATCTTAATTAGCCCTAATCCCAGCATGCACTCCGAAGTGCCTTTACCCTACCCCCACTCATGCGAGTCTTGTTTAGCTAACTATTTTCCTTCAACAAATTCCACCCCTTCCAAACATAATTTCCAGTGCTCTTTTTCACAGAGGAGATGGTTACATCTCAAAGTGGTATGCCAGTGAGGACATTTTGTGTAAAGCCAGGGAAATGTGAGACATTGGGCCAGGCAAGTGGTGCATACACAAGTCTGAAGCAAAATCAAGGTACCAGAATTTGTCCTTCTAGAATGTTAAGAGTATACCCACTCCCTGTCCCACCCCCAACTCTTGGTAGCAAGGTCTGTAAACCATCTGAAATCTGTAAGAATTTTACCTATTTTGTAAAAAGAATATACCTTATTCCTGTCCACAATCAGGAGCCTATTTCATCTTTACCAGCTTTCATGTCAGGAAATTCCTTATACCTAACTGAAATCCCGCAAATTGCACATTTAAGCCCCCTGCCTTTCTGTCCATCCATAGTGGAAATGGAGAACAGGTGGCCATCTATGAAAAGCTTGTCTTATAGCTGAGGACCGTAATTAAATTATCTCCTTTACCTTCTCTTCTTCAGGTTGGATTTTTCTAGCTCCTGGACTTTCCTCTGAGTTCCCTTTTCTTCACCTCTTTGATCTTTGTAGTTTGCCTCTGAACTCCTTCCAAGTTCCCCATACCCCCTTTAATTGTGCTCAGAACTAGGCCGAGTATCTTTGAAATCATTTGAATGGCCAGATTTCCTCAGGATAAATACCAACACTTGAGTGTGCCTCCATATCCAATTTACTTCTAGAATCAGTGCCTGCTGTTAGTTAGCTGGATTCTTCTTCCATTTTTCAAAAAGTCATTTGATACTTCTATTTGTGTGCTCTTGCATAACCTAGAGGGGATTTCTTCTATTTGCTTTTTTCTTTTTTTGCAGTTTATCAAGGGCATTTTGAGTTTCAATTTCTATTTGGAAAGCTATAAACTATCAGTATCTCCTGCTAAGGTTTGAAGTCATTTGTAAATTCAGTTTGAGCATTACCAATAAATTATTGCACAATCCTAGGGGAAAGACCTCAATAGGGACTGAGAAGATCCCAGGAGATTATCACTTGCTAACACCTTCATCCCAGGATTCATCTCTCTGTTTTCCCTGTTCTCTGCCACTCTTTCCCACTTTGACATTTGTCTTGTGACATAGTTTGTCCCTATTTCACTCCTTTTTCTCTATCTTTTTTTTTAATCTTTACTTATTCTTTATCTCTCATCATCTCTTCCATTTTCACTCAACACCTTCCAGCTATCCCCTGCTTGAGATTGTTCCCTAGTCAGAAAATGTGTCTGGTCATAGGAGGAGAGACAATGGAATAAGAGAAACATCCCAAACAATTTTCCTTTTTGGCTTTGTACTGACCTATCTGAAATCAGGTCATGTGGGTCACAGAAAAAAGCAAGTCAAAAATACTGACTGATGGATATAATAAAACATCAGGGTGAAGAAGTAAAGATGGCTACTTGGCCAGGTGCGGTGGCTCATACCTATAATCCTAGCACTTTGGGAGGCCGAGGTGGGTGGATCACTTCCGCGCAGGAGTTTGAGACCAGGCCGAGCAACATGGCGAGACCTTGTCTCTACAAAAAATACGAAAATTAGCTGGCTGTGGTGGTGTGTGCCTGTAGTCCCATCTACTCCGGAGACTGAGGTGGGAGGATTGCTTGAGCCTGGGAAATCAAGGCTGCAGTGTGCCGTGATCGCACCACTACACTCCAGTCTGGGCAACAAAGCAAGACTCTATGTCAAAAAAAAAAAAAAATAGGTAGGATGGCTACTTGAGCCTACTAGTGACAGGTGAGGAACCTTTGCAGCCCCTTTTAGCTCAAGACCTTTCTGGCCACACAAAAAGAGCTAGTCAGAGTGTTGCTAGGTTCATATGTAAAAGAACCAGCTGGATTCACCTCCAGACTCTAGCTTGACTTGTCAGGGGCCAAGCATGTGTTTTGAATTCCAGAAGGTGTCCCAGCTTGCCTTAAAAGCCAGGGTCTGTATCGATCGCCCTCTAGAGGCTTAAGAATTCTTAAGATTATGAAAGGTTTACTCATATACCTTTGGAGATTTTTTAAAATATTTGTACATCTGTGGCCAAGAAGCACGGGGGAGGGCTTTGACCTCGATGTCTTCATAGCCAAAAATATCTCTTGCTATTAAGAACTACAAAAACAGTTCAAATAGCTCATATTGTTGCACTACTTCTTCAGGGGCTATGGATGGAAGATAAATGCCAAGGATATTGGGAGTCTCTGTTCGACTGGTTGGTTGATTTTGTTAGTTTTTTATTGTTGTATGGCCACTTGAATTGTGTGTGTGTGTATTTGATGCAACTTAAACTTTTAAATTTCCTCACCAATAGATACCGTATATTCTAGATGTTTAATTAATATGCATATCTTAATCTGCTTGTTTCCCGTTCTAATTCCTGATGGCCTTTCTGAAATCATGTGGGACAAATATACTCTCCCACCTTTTACCCAGCCAGATCCAGAAGTGTGTGTGAGAAAGGACTTTGAAGTTTAGTTTAGTAACTGCCAGGAGCCATTACAGTGGCTTTATCAGGTCAAGTTAAGAAAGGGATTATTAACAGAAGTGAAAAATGGTGCAGCCACTTTGGAAATGGTTTGGCAGTTCCTCAAAAAGTTAAACATAGGGTTATCATATGATCTAACAAGCATACTTCTAGGTATATGCCCAAGAGAAATGAAAACGCATGTTCACACGACAACATGTATATGAACGTAATAGCAGCATTATTTATAATAGCCAAAAAGTGGAAACAGCCCAAATATTTATCAATGGATCAATGGATAAATAAAATGTAGCATATCGCCGGGCACGGTTTCTCACGCTTGTAATCCCAGCACTTTGGGAGGCCAAGGCGGGTGGATCACTTTAGATCGAGAGTTTGAAACCAGCCTGAACAACATGGTGAAACCCTGTATCTACTAAAAATACACAAAAAATAGCTGGGCATGGTGGTACATGCCTGTAATCCTAGCTACTTGGGAAGAGAATTGCTTGAACCCGGGAGGTGAAAGTTGCAGTGAGCCACGATCACACCACTGCACTCCAGCCTGAGTGACAGAGTGAGATTGTGTCTCAAAAAAAAAATGTATTCAGCTACTGATACATGCTACATCATACTTAGTGAAAGAAGGCAGTTACAGAGGATCACATACTGTAGGATTCCATTTATACGAAATGTCCAGAATAGGCAAATCCATAGAGCTAGAAAGTCAATTAGTGGTTACAAGTGGCTAGAGGTGAAGGGTAGGCGGAAAGGGAGTGACTGCTAATGAGCACAAAGTTTCTTTTATTGGGGGGTGAAGCTGTTCTAAAACTAGACTGTGGTGATGGTTGCAGGACACTGGGAGTATATTTTAAAACATTAAATTGTACACATTATATGGGTAAATTGTGTGGTATGTGAATTGTATCTCAACTAAAGTTTTTAAAAAAAAAAAAAAAGGAAAAGAGAAAGGGGTTATGATACAGAGCCAAGTGTTCCTAGGTCACTCACAAAATGCTTTTAATTGTTACAGTTTAAAAACAACTAACTCCTATTATCATTTTAATAAAACTCTCACTCCAACTGGCACTATTTCAGATATTATACAAGACAGTGTAGACAGTGTATTTTACAGTTTTAAGTTTAGAGATTGTGGGCCAGAATGAAGTACTCTGAGCAAGGATGTGGAATCTGGATTTTAATCCCCAAACTCACCATTCGTGTGCGTGTAAGACTAAGCTAAAGCTGGACCTCTTTGCAATTTAGCTGCCCATTTTCTCAATAGAATAATAATAATGCCCTCTAGCAAGCTCATAGAATTATGTTAGAATAAAATTAGATGTGTGCTATGATGGCCTTTTAAAGAAAGCCATGGGAATGTAAGAATTATTGCACGATCAGCAGTATATATTATAAATATCAAACCTATGTATATTGAATATGTTAATATTGAGCTTGAATTAGGAGATTCCTATGGTCCTGTTGATCCTAACATTGTATGAGTACACACCCATCCTCCCTACACACTCATATACACTCCACAGATACACAATCACACCCAAATGAAATATGAATGAACATTTATATTAGATATAACTGGTTTGTGATATGTCCTATATTACTTTTTAAAATCACAACTTCACTCATGAGAGCTAGGAATGCAAAACTGTGGTTTTAACTATGGAGTTAAAAGAGTTTTTTGTTTTTGGGGGTTTTTTTGTTGGTCGGTTTTTTTTTTTTTTTTTTGAGACGGAGTTTTGCTCCTCTTGCTCAGGCTGGAGGGCAGTGGCGTGATCTCGACTCACCACGACCTCTGCCTCCGGGTTCAAGAAATTCTCCTTCTCAGCCTCCCAAGTAGCTGGAATGACAGGCATGTGCCACCATGCCCGGCTAATTTTGTATTTTTAGTAGAGACAGGGTTTCTCCATATTAGTCAGGCTGGTCTCAAACTCCCAACCTCAGGTGATCTGCCTGCCGCGGCCTCCCAGAGTGCTGGGATTACAGGTGTGAACCACTGGGCCTGGCCAAAAGAGTTTTTAAAAAGAACAAAAGGCAAAAGAAATGAGAGATCCAATTATGCCTCCAGGTTTATGAGAATTGTAAATACTGTTTTAATAACTTCTGGAAGAGCATCTGAAACAGCAAAAGTAAGTAGATTTTTCATTCATGACTGTTTACAGAATTCTTTTCTGAACAAGTTGCAAATTTGGGGCAAATAGATTTTCTTAGAGAAACTTAACTCGTTGTCCAAAATTGCTTTGAATTCAGATGCCAAGACAAATTTTTGGAGTAATGCCATATGGTTCTGTAATAGTAATACTCTAAGCTCCACGGAGATAGCATATTCTTCTACAAGTAGGAAAAATATATTGTATTAGATATGAAAAATAGATTTTTGCTATAACTCTTTTCATTTTGAAATAGTTGAAGACACTATTTTGCTATAACTCTTTTTTATTTTGAAATAGTTGAGGACAAGAGGTTGCAAAAGTAATGCAGAGAGTTCCCCTGTACCATTTGTGCGGCTTCCCCCAATGATAACATCTTTCATAATCACAGGACATTGATGTTAACACAGTACTGTCAAAAATAGATTTTCATAGTGGCAAAATTTCCCTTAGAAATTGGACTACAAATTGTCACATCATTTCAAGTCTCAAGTGTCACAGTTAGATCAAGCTTTTACTATTAAAGGGTGTAATTTGATTATTTTTGTAAACACGTGTTGCCCTAAGTGTTTTTTTTTTAAATTACATGCATTGAAACCTGGATAATAGTTCATTTCAGCTTACATTTGTATCCAAAAATACTAATAAGCTCCACTTCATAATATATAGTACTATTTTTGAAAACTCTGTGTCACTTTCAAACAACACTTGATCATTAAATTAGATCCTCATTGTTCCCTCAGAGGCGGCAGGCATTATTAAAATGTATTCTGCATATTTTGTTTCTGTAATTATGTCTAATCAGTGTGAATTGATGCTGTAGAAAATACTTAATTAAAAACACATATTTGAGATATAAGTGGGAAACAAAGGAGAAACTCTCGTAGTTTTACTCTAAATGACAAAAACTGATAGAAAGTTGAAATACTAGACAAGACCAGCATCCCGGGGGAAAAAAAAAGTGTTAATAGATAGAAAATGCAAAATGTCTACAGAAATATTCTGGCCTTAAAACAAAAGAAGGGGACTTCGTCATTGTGTATTCTTTTTCCCCTGCAGAATTAATTCTGAAAGATGTGGAGATCTCATAAACATCTCCAAAGAACAGTTCATAACACCCAGGGAGTGAGGCTTTCTGAAAGAAATGCCTTCCCATGCCGTGTAAATGGCATGTGTCATGGGGGAAAGGCCCCAGCACTGTGGTGATTGAGCAGGGGCTGCTGTGGGCAGCTTCCTTTGTGTCCCAATCATTTACATGACTTAAACACAACAATGTGCTCCATCGTCAATAACACAAGACGCTTTGCCATAGCAACAGTTTCAGAATGTGGCACAGCCTCAGTAGTGTCCCTGAAACAGAAAAGTTCCCTAAAGAAACACTCCTTAAGAATACGTTCAGAGACTTCTTTATCCTACTAGCACTTGTTTCAAATTCCATTGGGTTTAGGTTTTATTTGCACAGCCCATCTTTCCTTTGGTCTATGAGAGCAAGCTTTGGGTAGAAGTTGGGAGAGACACAACTGTGGGGTCAGAGGGTGGGAATACATACATGGCTGTGATGGAAATGGAATTATTGAGAACATTCTCAGAAAACCGTTAATGCTATCCAGAAAAACTCGGGAATATAACATCCATCCTGAAGTCATTGTTGGTTTCCTTGAAGGTCTGTAATAAATGGTCCTTTTAATGTTTGTACATCTTGCTTCTTTCCATCACAACATGTGCATATACTGTGACACACTTTAGACAATCATAAGGACATGAACTGCACACTCAATGGCATTGTCCAAAAGACACAGCACATATGTTATCAAAGCTGTGATTAAACTCCAATACCTTCCTCTTATTTTAAGGTCATTTTCTGGCAAGGTACAATTTTCCTGTTAAGAAAGTACATATTGTCCCCTGCCCCCTCTTTTTAAGCAATAGCACTTTCTACAAGTTTGACTCTAATAGAGTTGTTCTAGTAAAACTTTCACTTAAAACAGCATAAAAGAGAAGAAAAACATAAATAATTTAATGATAAGTGGTAACAGTTGAATTATAATATTTGGTTATGTAACTTACAGTGGTGTTTTACCTATAGGGAATAATTAGAGCACTTTATAGTTTAACTGGTTCAGTGAAAAATAAATTGTTTACCTTGATGTGTTTGACTTTCTGAAAGATATGCCTTCTGTGGTATATGTGCCATGTTGCCCCCTTTCCTCATCTGTTCCCCTTTGTTGATTTCTGTGAAGTAGACATCCCTTAACACTGGAGCTGCCTATAGTGATAGATGAGACTTTGAATCTGTGCACCTGACTCCATAGTAATCTATAAATTAGTGATGAGCTGGTAATTAAAGATCCTAAATGTTCCTGCTTCTCAGGGAGCCACAGACCCCAGGGGTCGCCAAGCAATGAAAGATCAAACTGGACTCACCAGTGAAAACACAATTAATTATTTATACGCATCAGCGTTTGACATTGGTATCATTTGAATCAGGAGATCCTTTGTTTGCTACGTTGCTTTATTGATTTGCAATCCAAAGACTGTAAGTTTGGATGCACCCTTGTTCAGGCAAAGGGAGGTGAGTAGATAGTGAATGATGAAAGCTGAGCACTGAGTGTCAAATTTTGTGCACATGTTAATATAAAGAAAGTGATGTTATATATTTCAGTGATATTTTAAGGAGTTTTGAAAACACAAAGGTTGTGTGTGGGTGCAACGTGAAAAGGAAGGGGGATAGAGAAGCAATTATAATTCTCTTATCAGTCCAGTAAAGGCAAATTAATTTAACCAGAGCTGGGAGAAGTCTCAAGAGAAAGGTCTTCTGAATAAGACCCCACTGGAGAAACTTAAGCAACACCAGTGAGGAGTAGCTCCCTCTCATGTCTCTTGGTTACTCTGCTGTCCTTTAAAATGATTTCCTGAGTGCAGCAGGACTGGTGAGTTTCATTGCAGAAACTTGAGGTCCTCTATCATAGGCATTTTATGCATTAAATTGTCCTCCTGAGTTGGGGTGCCTCTAATATTTAGCCTACCCAAAAGACTGAGCAGGTTCAGTTCTTTCTGTGAACCTGGGGAAAAGAAATAAAAATATTTATTTTTGTGTGTTCTGTAATTTTTAAGGGCTTTTTTTTACAGTCAAATGGCTGTCATTTGAATGCTGCGGATTTCGTGGGCCGCTGCTCAACAATGGGGAAATTTCATTAAGCTGAGCCAAAGCTAATTTCGAAGCAGTTCTAAGACATTCCCTATTAAGTAGAGAGAGGATTTGATTCCTTATCCTTTCTTTCATGCTTGAGGAATCTCAGAACCCTTGACAAAGCAATGACTGCCATACTGGACGAAAGCAAAGGAAGCCCTATTCAAATGGTTAGCATTGCCTCCCAGATGCCAAAATTCTCAATTTTTTTTAGAAAGTTCATCACTCAGAACTATTAAGAATTTTTCCACTCTTTGATAGAAGAATAATAGGTCACAGATTTATAGAGAGGTCTTCCTCTAGTCAGTTCCGATGCTTCAATTGCTCACTGTCTCAAAAGATGGCAAGTAAACATGTGTAATATTTAATTTTTATGTACAAGCAAAGACTCATAATTTTCTGGACCACACAGAATCTCTGTAAAAGTTTTGGATCTAATCTCTGCTTCTGTACTAATTCCAAAAAAGTCAAGGAAGTCTGAAGGCATTTGGCAATAGAACTAACCAATTTAAACTCTGTGCTTTAGCCTACAACTCAAAAGTCAGTGTTTCATAAATATTTTAACATAGCTATTGGAACTCCCCCGGTTATCTTTTAAGTTGTACTTTGTGTTTAGATAAAGAACCATATCAGAGTATCATTCTCCCATAAAATCTGTAAAATAATGTTAAAATAGTCCCACATTACAAAAAATTAAATTCCACAAGTTTATTGCCCTATGGATATTGGTCAAAGTGACTGATGCTCGTGTTATGGATTAATCAGGTTATAACCAAAAATTTCCCTTATATTCATCCTTGGTTCACATATTCTACTATCGGCAAAGTTACCCAAGACTCTAAGATAGAGGGCAAATGGGGCCTGGTAGCAACATTGATTTTGTTCACCATCCAAGTGGCTGTTTTTCCTTCTAAATTGTTACCACCTCCATAGATCCAGCTCCTGTCCTATAAAGTATTCAGTTGCTGGATGGGTTATTGTCTTTGTTTGGGTTCTCCTGGATGCAAACCTTGAGACAAAATTTCAAGGGCATGTAATTTATTTGGGGGAGAGAGGCAAGGAAGAGAAGAAAACCAATAAAGAACTGGTTATTAGGTAAGTTACCACTATGGGCAACTGAAGCTTAATCTTGTTAGGGAGCTCTAAGATCCAGTGGAAAATATGCTCCTCAGAGGTATCCTATCTGAGGAACAAGGGAGCGGGGGTATTAAAACACCACCTTTGGTCAGTCACTGCATGAGGACTACACAGGGGTAGAAGTGGGAGACATTAATTCTCCAGCACTTCTGGCCTGCCATGTGCAAGCAAAATTGGCTCCAGCACCAGAGAAAGTTCTCTGGTTAAAAATCATAGAGACTGGCAGTTGGATGTCAGTCTACTGGGCATAGAAATGGAAAGGCCTAAGGGAATATGAGCAGAGAATTAACCTATCTGGTTGATACTGTTGAGAATCAACTTTGTTGTCTACAGCCCCAAAGACAACAAACACACTCCACAGGTCCCTGCAACAGCCTTGTCAATATTCTTCCACTAGGAACAGAAAAATTTTCCATGACTTGTTTTTTTTTGTTTGTTTTTTTAAATATATATCATCATTTACTTCTACTGTATGTGATTTGTCATCTGGATATGAGAGCTTAAAGAGATTTGTTTACCTTCCCAGACCCAGCTCTAACTTAGATAGAGGATAAACCAGAAGAGTAAGGGCATGGGAATCTGAATCTAATGAAACAGAATAGGCCAGAAAGGGTTCAAATCTAGCCTGGAAACTGAACATTGGCATTTGGCAGGTGGATGTCTCTCCTATTTGCAGGATGGAGTGAAGTCTGCACAGACAAGTGAAGAGGGGTGACAGTAGGTCCAGCAATTAGTTACAGATGGAGAGTCACATTGTCAAGCTGTTGGCATTGAAAAGAGCCAACAGGAAGTGGCAGGTACAGACCCTTGGCAAAAGGCCATAGGAAGGGGGCCAACCTGACAGGTGTGGGCATGAAAAGGAGGGAGGAGAAGGTTCTTTTGTAGTTTGTTTATCCACAAATGGTAGTGTCTTTATCCTGGATAAAGCACAGGTCGATAATGTCAACATTGAGATTGGAAGGGGAAGATTGGAATTCAGGGGCATAGTTCAAGTCACAGAAAAACTAAATTAATGAACAGGGCACCAAGTCAATGACACAAGCACAAGAAACTCTATGATTTTAGCTAGAACTTCTTTTGATTATAAATGTCCAAAAATTGTTTTACTCTAAGAAAAAATGGAAAGTGTGTATAGTGTGTGCATGTGTGTGTGTAGAGTGTATCAGTTATTCAATGCTGCATAACACACCATCATAAAATTTAGTGGCTTAAAACAACAATCTTTAGCCATGATTTTTGTGAGTCAGCAATTAGCTGGATTCAGCTGGGCAATTCTTCTGCTTGGCTCACTTGGGGTCACTCATGTGTCTGAAGTCAGCTGGCAGGTGATGTGAGGGCTGGTGGATCTAGGAAGCACCAGATGAGACGCTTCTACATGATCTACATGATCAATCTCTGCTCCACTTCATCTCTCATCCTCCAGGTGGCCAGTATGGCCAACTTTATATGTTAATGAAAAGTTCCCAGCAGCCAGGAGCTCAAGCCCCAAACCACAAACACTTTTTAACCCTCTGCTTGCTTCATGTTTGCTAATGTCCCATTGGCCAATAAGAGTCATATGGCCACACCCAGATTCAAAGAGTGGATAGATTTCACTTTTTGACATAATTTGTGACCAATTCATGTGCTCTACTATCAGAGGGCAGTTAAAGGTATACAAAAACAGAAATACAATGGTGGAATGACCTCTCTGCTTCTTACTGCTTCTATTCTTTCTCTCTACCAACTTCAGTCTCATGGGCTAGCTGACGACAAGGCAGGAGCTCTGGGTCACTTTTAGCTCTTGGGATCATATCCTTACTGTATCATAACCTGAGAGGAAAGTACTCTCTTCTGTCAGGCCCAGTTTGGAAAATCCTGCAAATTTTCCAAGCTGATTGGCCTGCTTTGCACAATGGGGGATGAAGATGGGTGGCTCATATTCAATGCAGATGATGGGAGACGAAGGGGGAAGAACTATTCCTCCCATGTTTTCTTTACCTCTCTGGCTTAATGTTTGTGTTTCCTAGATGCCGTTTTTTCTCTTTCTTGGTTTTCTCTTTCATTTTTTTCTGGAACACATACTGGAAAACGTTACATGGCAGGCAATTCTTTTTGAGGTCTTGCATATCCATCCTTCCACATCCAACTAGAAGGAAAATTTGATATATTTCCCCATACAGCTTATCCTTTAAGATATCCTGTAATTTCCTTGTTCATTGTGTGTTTCTTGTCTATCATTTTTCTATCCTGCTATGCAAGCACATTAAAGGCAGAGTTTTTTGTCAGCTTATTTCACTGATGTCTCTCAAGCACCTACACCAGTGTATACAGCAGGCACCCAATCAATATTTGTGGAATTAATGAACAAATCAGGTTGAATTTTCTGTAGCACATGCTCTTATTGTCACCCTTTGCCCCTCCAGTTCCCACTGCACTGTGGGTGTTTGAGGGTTTTCTACATTTTCACATCTCCAGTGCCTTGCCCACTCTGGCATGTGCGGGAGTCCCATAAATCAGGGGGCCCCAGCCCCTTGGCCATAGACCATTACCAGCCCCAGTACGTGGCTTGTTAGGAACCTGGCTGCACAGTAGGAGGTGAGTGGCAAGTGAATGAGCATTATTGCCTGAGCTCTGCCTCTTGTCAGATCAGCAGTGGCATTAGACTCTCATAGGAGCACGAACCCTACTGTGAACTGTGCATGCGAGGGATCGAGGTTGCCCACTCCTTATGATAATCTAACGCCTGATGATCTGAGGTGGAACAGTTTCATCCTGATACCACCCTCCACCCACCCATCCCAGATTCATGGAAACACTGTCTTCCATGAAACCAGTCCCTGGTGCCAAAAAGGTTGGGTGATCACTGCCATAAATTGTTCTTGAGTGAATAACTGAATTACTAGGGAAAGCAAAACTAGCTAATGCTATTTGGAGGGAAAGTTCTTCTCAGGACAGAAGTGTTTTCTGTAATATTTAAATTATATTCTCAAGGTAGAGGAAGTACATGAATAAATTTATTATATAGAATGAGACCAAATTTATTTTGCTTGCTGCTATATTTACATATAACTATATTAGTGTCTCTATATCTAGATGCTCTAGGTAAAGATTCAGTTGACCCAGCTGAAACTCCATCTTTGCCAGAACTATGTCTGCTGTGAAAAATCTTCTCTTTTCCAATCCTGTGTATAAAGCAAGCTGTCTATAAATATTCGTTGTCTGAATAACCATAGAAATGATGCATAGATCTTTCTAATGTTTCACAGTGGGGTTTAGTTAACTGAAACTAAAGAATAGTTCCATTAAAATCTTGCTAGAATTTTCTCTTATTCAAGTAGAATGTTTGGCAGGGACAAATTATACAATGAAATTTTTTGGCCATTTTCTTTTGCATTCCTGTGAAACACAGCCTTTAAAGGTATTGCTGGGAAGAATTTTGTTTTCCAAAAGTGATGATAGATTTTGGCAAAAGGCCACAAAACTTATCAATGTTTTTTAACTTCCATCAACAAAATAATTAAATTTTGTTATGTTTTCCAATTTGAAGGGATTTTTATTTTTCATATTTCAACTCTTTGAGTTTTCATTAGAAAAGCAATGTTTTCCTTATTTTAAGAAATACAGGTTTTTATTTCTACCTTTTTGATCAATGATGTATAGGAAAGTTTAAGGAGGCACAGACCTCATCCCCAATTATTAGAAGCAGATGTTTTCTGAGAAATGTGCTGTGGATCATTTTAGCATTAACAACACCCACTGTGGACAGAACTTTGGTTACTGCTCCAGAGTTGATTTCTAAGTCGAAAGGCAGAAATACAAGACAAGACATGGGAATTGCTGAACTGGTCTTGCCCAAGTTAACTTAGAGTCTAAACTAGTTCATGCCTTAATGAAACTACATTTTACTCATTAATTTATACATTTGAAGGGTAATACATAAAGCTGGGAAAACAACTAATACTTTGAAATACAAATTTAGGAACCAGGGGGTGATCTGTCTGTACAAAGAACATAGGTAGCTATGGGGAAGTGTATGAAGCCAGGGGAAGCAGGAAGCTGGGGACAGTAAAGCATCTGTGCCTTCTTCAGCCATCTTTATTGAGCACCAACAGCATATCTACTGCTATTCTGGATGCCGAGGCCACAGAAGTCAATTAAATGAGTCCCTGCCCTTGTTCCGCTTATATTCTAATGGAGGGAGATGGACAATAAACCAGACAGTGAGGGGTGCTACAAATATAAGTAAAACAGAGTATATAGGAACCAAGGCCCTCCACAAAGGAGAGGAGCAAGGAGGTTACCCTTTCATAGAAGGTGTCTAGGAAGGCCTTTTGGGAAAGGTAAGAATTGAGTAGACACCTGAAGAAACTAAGAGTCCAAATCGTGCTGACATTCTGAAGGCAAGAACTATAGGCAGAAAGAACAGCAAGTGCAAGGGACTGAGATGGGAGCCTGTGGCATCTGTGAAGGACTGATGTGGCCTTGGAGTAGTGAGAGCAGCAGGAGTCAGGGGCAACTGGGAGAGGACTAAGTCACGGCAAGGACAGCTTCTTAGAGCTTTGGAAGCATTGCATGGACTTTGGCTCTTACTCATGTGAGATGGGAGCCAATGAAGAGTCTTGAGCAGAAGAGTTCAAAAGAATGACCGCTTTTAAATAGGCTGGGAAGGAGTGCAGGGGAATACAAGGTAGGAGCAGGCACCCCAGAAGAGGCTCCCGCAGTAATGCAATTAAGACAAAGCAGAAGGACATGAAGAGAGGCTATCAGATTCTGGGTGCTTTCAAGGCGAAGTCAAAAGGATTTTCTCATGGATTGGATGCTGGATTTGAGAGACAGAAAACAAACAAACAAACAAAAAACATGGATATCTACAAAGATTCCAGACTGAGCATCTGGTGATCCTTATGGCTGACTCTTAAATGCCCTTTCTTTTAGGTATGGTCACATGTGTTTACAGGACCAGAGATGAGACAGACATGAGCCAAAGTATTATAATTCGGCTAATCATGTATTCAAATTCAATAAAATGAAATGAAGAAAATGTCAAAACTTCCAGTAATAAACTAAGTGCAAAAAGGAAGAAAATGTAGCTTAGTAGCCAAATTAGCTAAATCAATTAGAAGGATGAAGTTCAACATGAAGTAACAGAGCCTACTATGATGGTAAATTGCAGTAGTAAATTTACAGCCTCTCAAGCTGAGGTCACTGTTGGAGTATCTCATTCAGTTTTCATTCAAACAATAAAGCAACTGGAGCTTAGGAAAACAAAAAATGACCTGGCACAGTGGTTCATGCCTGTAATCCCAGAATATTGGGAGGCAGAAGTGGGAGTATTCCTTGAGCCCAGGAGTTCAAGACCAACCTGGGCAACATGGTGGGACTCCGTCTTTACTAAAAAAATTTTTTTAACATTAGCTTGGTATGGTGGCATATGCTTGTTGTCCAAGCTACTCAGGAGGCTGAGATGGGAGAATCACTTGAGCCCAGGAGGTAGAGGCTGCAGTGAGCCATTATTGTGCCAATGCACTCCAGCCTGGACAACAGAACAAGACCCTGTCTCAAAAAACAAACAAATCATGAGGGGATGTGAAAACAGATGATATGAGAACAAATAGACTAATTGGATGAATAGCCCAGAAGCAAGTGGACTTAGAGGCATAATGACTGTCTTCAAATATCGGTGGGACTGTCATATGAAATCAGAATTAAACTTGGTCGATGTGACCCAAAGTTAAACTGGGTCCTTTAGGTAGAAACTACTGCAAGAAACACCTTAGCTCAATGGAAGGACAGTTTTCCATAACAGACACTGCTAGTACTCTCCAACATCTGTGAACTCATCTCCATCTTGGGGACCCTTATATTCTATATATTTTAACCCCTTGCTATCTAAGTGGGGCCCTGTGCCTATGTCAGTCAAGCCAATAAAATATGGGTAAACTTGGTATACGCTACTTCCAGGCCTGACCTGTAAAGCCCCCTCTGAGCTCTTCCACACATTCTCTGTTCCCTTGCTGCTAGCCAGATTCAGAGGGTCCTGGGGAGGACTCTAAGGTCTTATAAGATGGTAGGTGGAAGAAGCCAAGGTCTGGAAAAAGAGCCAGCTGAACAGGAACTGCCCGGTGCATTGTGGTATGAACATGAAATAAACCCTTATTGTGTCAAGCCATGTATATTTGGGAGGTCTTTTCTTCTGCAGCTGGATTCACTTACCCTGACTGATACATCTACCAACTTTTACAGCTGTCCAGCTATAGAAGGGGATTGCAAGGAAGATAATGAGTTTTCTGTCCCTGGATTTGTTCAAGAACACCCACTTAGACATGAAACTATCAAGGTTGTAGGGGCAAAGGGAAAGCTTTCTCTTCACCCTTGGAAGGATTTTTGAAAAATCAACTCACAAAAAGGGAGATTAAGAGAAAAGCCATATAAATTTATTACTACCATGGGCAGGGGGACAATTACGGACTGAATGCCCAATATCCCAACAGAGTACAGATGCTTATAAACCCTGCTTCTTAGGAGAGAGGGAGATGGGGAAGTGTGGATGATTTTAGGGATTAGTAAATTATTTGTATGGAAATTCAATGGGCTTGAAGAACACACAATGGTCTGGGACAAAGTTTATTGGGCCTGCAGAGCAGACAATGGCTTGTGACAAACATCTGTCCAGGTTTGTTAATAGACTTCAGCCTGCCTTCCTGCAATAATGAAAACTCAGGGAAAGGACCAGAGATAATTGTTTTCTTCTTTGTTAGGCCTGGATTTTAGGCAGATAAGGAACTTCAGAGAAAAATTTCAGCCTGTACTTTGGGAGAGGTAGAGGATTCAGAGACGGAAGGGGCAGGTTGGGGGAGGGAGAAGCAGTTATTCCTCTTGGTGGATCTGTCCAGTCCTTATGTAGATGTGGGGGAGCTCTCTTCGTTTATCTGTTGATTTCTAAAGTCCTTTAATTCAAAATACTCATTATACCAGGGAGCTATATTTTGGGGAACATCCTTTTACTCCAAGGTTACAATCAAGCTAAAGATAAGTGACTTGACCAAATAATTTGAACAGTACTTTTTAAAATTTTCCACTAAGGTACCCTTATCAACAAAGAGATATGGCTTTTTATCCCCACATAACAGGAGTTATATGTCTCCAGTGAATTTTCTTTCAACTCTTTTTTTTCATAATTTTATCTTAAATATGAATATAGTTTCTGTGGTTTTGTCTACAACCTATCCATTTATTTTCATATACTTTTTAAAGTTATAAAGTACATACTATTACTGAACAAGACTTTTTTGTTTTAAATTTTTCAGTCAGGTTGACACGTTAAGTGTTCAAAAATTAATATTTTCAAAGTCAAGCTATACCAAAGTTAGTAAATTCATATGTGAGCACTGTTTCAAATGAAATATAAGATCGGAATTCAAATGAGCACACACATTATTTTTCATCAAGCTAAAGTTTGAAGATCATTCCCCATACCAAATCAACAGTATTCCACATTGTATGGTTCACACTAAAAATTATAATGGCAGCTAGGGTCCTTTGAAAAACGTTAGAGATTTCTTCATCTTCTAGGTTTCTTTCATGGAAATGATTTTCATGACTTATTTTCTTACTTAGATGGATACAAATTGTAACTCTGTTACTGTGCCTGCTTACAAAAAGAAAAGGTTGCTATAAACATGGTATGATTCACAAAACAAAAGCCATGCTGACATTAGTGGGCACACACGTTTTACTTGCTCACATGTTGTAATGTGATCCAACTAGAAGGAGAGGTAGATTTCTCCTTCAGCATTTTCCCACATCTTCCCTTCAACCAGCCCTGCCAGATGGAATGGAAATGCAGAGATTGTGTTAAAAAGCTGCAGGAGAAGATAAGATGTCTAGGCTATACTTGAGAAAAGGGGGAAAAAAGTGTAGGTGCCTCCAGACATCATCTTCTTAATGAGCTTTCTCTTTAGTAGATGTTTAGGCATAAATAGTATCCGCTTACATGCATCTACTTAGAGGGGCCTCATGTACACTGCTAGGACTAGCTGCTTTGCTCCTATGGGGAAAATTTGCCCATAGATTTGGAAAACTTTATCTGATATTTTAAAGCCATTTCCTCATACTTATTTTAATATAGGTCTTGGGCTAGCTTTCCTAATTATTAATTTACATTTTCTTTTTAAAGGGAAAGCAGGAAGTATGTGTGAAATGAACAAAGTTGTAAACTTAAGGAAATATTCAATATTTTAATAAAATAAGACTACTCAATGTCCATCTAGTGGCCAATATGAAGGCTTGGTCTCCTGCTCGTAGTGGTTAGACCTTCATATTCAAATGTAATAGTAACATGACACCGGGAAAGAAGGCAGAGGATCATGTGCAACAGTAATAAAAACCAGGCCACATGTGGCTTTCATCACTTTTTCCCACAACGCAGATCTCAGTCATGTGATCACAGCGTAACAATGTGGGAAGCTGGGAAGTAATGGTCTTCCCGTGTGCCCAGGAAGAAAAACAAAATATAACAGGAGTTAGTGGACATATAGAATTGTCTCTGCCACACCTTCTAATGCAAAATAAAATATTTAACAATTAATGAATTCTTACTATGCACTTACAATCTCAATGAGGTAGATGTATCTTAGATCCTATTTAGCAAATGAAGAAATGGAAGATCATATATGTTAAGGAATTTTTCTCTCCTGGCATCACTCATCTTATTCTTTTATTGGTCTGAAATAAATCTGCTTTCTCACAATATTGTTTGGCTTGTTAATGAGTTAGAAAATACTTCAAAGCATAATGCAGAGTTTTGCATTGCATGTTTTAGTTAGTTGATTATAATGCCTTTAACAACACAGATTTCATTAAAACACACACACAAAATTCAAACACAATTAGTTTCATGGTTGATTAATTCTTTGGTATAATAATGTCATCAAGAATCCTGGTATATCTCTGTTTTCCACTCTGCCATCCTCAGCAAGACTTATCCAAGTTCACAGTCACTGGGGCATTGTAACAACACCATAGCTACGAAAATAGATACTAAAATATACAGATAGAGGAAACCCTCATGGAAATCTTCCTTACTGTTGGTATGCATGTGTACATATATGAAATCTATGAAAACTGGATTTATGGCAGTGGAATCTCATATTTTTCTGCCAGAGGTGATGGTTTTATAAAGTCAGAACTGAAACAGTTGGAGCCTGTGGCTAGAGATTATTGAGGAATTTTGTCCATTCCCTTTTCATAAAGATGGTAGTCATATAGTGATGCGTATAAGGTGAAAGCAAAATTTAATTTTGATACCTGGAGGAAATCCCTAAAATGAGAAATGAGAAATTCTTATTCTGGTAGTTCTGCTCTTCTTTTACCTATGTATATGACTATTCTGATGCTCAGAGATTTCGCTCTAAACCGCACTTGAATGGCGATGACTGCATTTTTCATACTTTCCCACACAAACGGCTGGTATTATTCTGAGTGGCCACTACATGCTAGGGACATGTGGAATCAGGTACATCTCAAGCACACTACTAACCCACAAATAGATAACCTACTTATTTGTGGCTCTGTGAACAGAATATGCCTTTTATTCTTCCATTTTCATATTATCATATTATCCTTTCAGGATTTTTTTATTTCTAACTTTTAGCACTTTTTAATTATCAACCATTTGAGAGTCTAATTCTCCATTTGAAGTTAGAGTTGAAAGGCACACAAAACTCTTATTAGTTTTCTCACAGTCACGTTGACCCTTCTCGACCTCATATATTTCATTTTGTGGGAGTAGTACTGGGAAAAGATCAAATCATGACTAAAAATAAAAAGCAGTGCCTCTTTTATAGAATGAGATGCTAAATAAACAAACTAATAAAGATTTCAAAATATAGATGTGGTGATGGTAACAATACTTGATCGGGAACTAGAAGACTTAGATCTGATTTCCTGGCTCTGCCTCCTCTATCACTAAATGTAGGTGAACACTGAGCTGTTTTCAAAGAGTAAAGATTCCTGTTATACCTGCCTCCTGGATGGTTGTGTAGCTTGAAGAGTGTGGGTGAGATGGAGCAATACCATATATACCCTAATTCACCATGCAAAGATTTGGTCATTTGTATATCTTATACACAAGTACTATATCAGGATTATAGTGAGAGAAGCAGCCTATTACATCCTCCAATTACGACATTGTTCAAATCAAGCAAAAAAGATAGCCTCCTTTTCATTTCTCTGATATAATTAGAGAAATTCCTGTTCCACACCTTCTTGTTTTGCAAAATGACCTGTGGAAAAATGGTTAGATGGAAAAATAAATCAGGTAAGTGCTGTTTTCTCAGCTTCCCTCTCAAAGAATCACAATATATGTTAATATTTTCAAGGCTCAGAGAAAACTTGCCATTTATTTTTAAAAAGAGATTACTTAACTCATTTTCCAAACCTAATTGACAAAGAATCCTCTCTTTCCCCCTAACCATTATTAATGTCCCTTGGCTCTGTTCTAAAGGGAGAAATAGCACACTTCTCTCATTTGGGGCAACATGCAAAAATGAGCTTCTCAGACATTTTTCTCCTGAACTTTAAAACTTCTGTATTGAGCAGAAATGGAGGCGAAAATTTCTTTCTCCTATAGTGTTCCTTAACATCAGGGGGTGGAAAGAGGGAAGAGCAGTTTTGGGGTCTTTCTCATTAGCCTATTTCTGTTTAAATTACTCTCTGTTATACTTCCTTTCCATTTATATTAGGTTGCTCTGTGATGTTGCCAAATATACCCTGGGACTATAGCAGAATCTTATACCCGGTGGCCTCTTGAAGTCAGGCAAAAAGCTGGAAGTAATTTTCAGCTATCTTGGCCACTCAGCTTCTTCCCAGCCTGTTCTTATTACAAAGACCACTGGGCAGAATTGAACTCTGCCAGCAAGCAATTACATACCCATCAACATTTAAAGTGGGAAAGGATGAAAATGTCTGATATAAAGTAGGTGCTTGTCTTAGCCTGTCTCTGCCCACAACAGATCTTGAAGCAAGGCTTCCTTAGAGGAAGTTTGTATGGGAGGTGGTCTCAGGGAGCGGCAGTGTGGCCGGGCGAGGGGTGGGGAGTGGTGGCAGCGAGGAGAGTGAAACACAGCTGCAAAGCCCGGACAAGGGCATTACCAAGTTGGCTTCTCCTATGGACAACTGAGGTTCATCCCAGGTAGCGTTCTGAGGAGCTTATCAGATGTGTGTCAGAACTCCCCTGTTCTGAGGGAAAAGAGGGTCCTGTGGCCCATCAATCTTGGGTAGGCCCATGAAAATCAACTCCCTGTATTTCTGGGTTGCCAATCCAGGAAAGCTGAGGGATGGGTTTCCTTTGCCCTGTCAGAAAAGCCTCAAGGTAGAAATCAGAAGGTCCTTGGTACAACTAGGGGCAAGACACTGTCAGGCTGCACCCAAGGGAAACTAGTTAAAGCTGTCATAGAAACTGTCACCACAGCAGTGGCTGGAGGAAGAGGTGGCAACAAGAAGCCTTGATGTGGTGCTTAAGAGGTGTCCATTAGGGTACTCGGTAAACCCTAGTGGTTTATCTGTACAAAGCCCAGCCCCTCTCTACTGTTAAATCAAGTTTAGCATAAAGCTGCCGCCTTACATATTTTAAGTTCAACCTAAAGGCTTCTCTGTATGTCAGGAACTATCAGCTAAATGGAGTTGTAAACAGATTGTAGTCTACCCTTGTGCCAATCACTGAGTTTTGGCCAATCAAAGGTGACCGACTGTTCAAACCATGTTCAAATAAGGCAAATGCTGAGTTGTAATCAATTCAGCTGTTTCTGTACATCATTTCTGTTTTCTGTATGTCACTTTCCTTTTTCTGTCCGTAAATATTCTTCCACGCGGCTGCACTGGAGTCTCTGAGCATACGTTGGCTCAGGAGGCTACCTGATTCAAGAATCATTCTTTGCTCAATTAAACTCTTAAATTTAATTCAGCTAAAGTTTTTGTTTAACACTACCTGCCTCAGGACTTGGAGACCCTGAGAAGTTACATAGGTTGCCCCAGGACCAAAGCTTGCTGGTGACAGAGAAAATTGAAGGCAGCCCTCCTGACACCCTGTCGACTTGAACTTTCAGCCATATTGCACTGCCTCAGCTCCACTTACTGTACTCCCACTATGGTAGAAAAGCTTGAGAGCAAATTGCTATCACACCCACAACATTTAGGAGGAAGTTCAAAAGAGGTCTGTCTTCAATCATGGCAATGACAAAGCAGCAAATGCAAGAGAGAACGGGATCAATAACTGAATGAGTGATACAGGGAGAGTCCTAGTGGAATTAAAAAGAAGACAAGAGAGATTTAAAAGGAAACTGGCCTTTGGATACATACTCTTTCTGCTTGTAATCTGTGCCTCTTACACTTTCTGAGTTTGAAAAGGAATAATGTTTTTGTGTCACACTTGGAAATTTTGCCACGTGACTGTCATCATGGGAACTTCGGACCCTGTTCTGGAGCTAAGAATAGCTGAGATACTAATTAGGTTGCTTGAAGAGTGCTGAAGAAGAACTGATCAAGTCCAGAGAATTCACAGTGGGAATTCATAGTCAGACTGAGGTCTAACTAGGATTCTTGTGTTGCCATCAACACATCAACTGCCCCTTGCTTTTTCATATGAAAAATGATACCTGTAATAATCTCAAAATTCAAATTTTGAAGTATCAAATAATTATTCTGATACTCAAACATATAAATAATGAAAAAGAAATGTCGTGGTTGGAAGCAATAAAGACAGAGTATGGAGGGGCTGAAGACCCTAGGGACGGATGAAATAGGGAGATGACAGAGGAAGGAGGAAATTTAAGCACCACACTTCTGGATTTTGTTTTTCTTATAAATCGGTTCTTTTTGTTAACCAGAGCAGGTAATAATATTCCTTTATCAATGCATTTAAAGGGCACTATTTGATTTAGTTTCTGTAAAGTGCGTAGTTAAATGCACAGTATATAACAAACAACAGTGATTAATAACCTACTGTTATTAAACCTTTCTTCTGCCAGAGAACTTTGTTCATCTTTACCCACTCTCCCTCAGTATATTTGCCAATATTACTCTCTGTACATTTTTTTAAAAGAAACTCTTGATTTTGGAACATTTTAAGATTTACAGAAACTTGCAAAGGTAGTACGGAGCGTTCCTGTGTGCCTTTCCCCCAGCCTCCCGTGATGTGAACATCTTACCTAATGATGGCACATTTGTCCAGACTAAGAATTTAACATTCGTACATTACTATTAATTCCTTGTACTTCTAAGTAGCTGCTATCTCTTTTTCAGGCATTAATTAGGAGCCCAGATCATTCTAATGTTGATATTTGATTGAACCAGGATACTTCTTTGTGAATAAGAAGTGGGCTCTATAAATTCAACATTGTACAC
>NW_016107741.1:1822074-1856529 GCF_001604975.1 Cebus imitator | reverse complement strand
CTCCGCCTCCCGGGTTCAAGCAATTCTCCTGCCTCAGCCTCCTGAGTAGCTGGAACTACAAGTGCCCACCACCACACCTGGCTAATTTTTATATTTTTAGTAGAGACGAGGTTTCACCATGTTGGTCAGGCTGGTCTCAAACTCCTGATACCATACGTCTTTCATAGGGTTCATGTATCCTACCAGAATTCCATCGCCTCTGGCAGACCCAGGGAACTGCTGGTTAATTACTAAAAAAATAAAGCAGACTCCTATTGCAACCAATTTAAAATATGTGTCTGAGTATTCACAAACTTACCCTCTCTATGTTTGAAACCCTCAAGTTTTTTTCAGTGAACACAGATTATCTGTTTTTTGGTTTTTGTTTGTTTGTTTGTTTTTTTATCTGAATGTTATCTGAACACAGAAAACATTCTAACCTGATGTGTGAATGTTTTACGTTCAGAAACAGGGAGCTGAAGATTGCAGCACGCTTTTGGACATGATGTTTGATACAGGTGAGATTATAAGATTCAAGATTTTGAAAACGGCCCCTTGGAAACTTCCCAGATGAGATGGCTCAATGGGGAACTTACCAGATGGAATTTATGGGCCTCTGTCCTAAACAGATGTTTTAGAGCTGGGAAAGCTGTGGCTAGAAAATGCACCCCAAATGCTTCTAATGGACAGATCTCTGCATCACACACGTGTGCGTGCACACACACACACACACACACACACACACAGTGTTTTAAGAATCAAAATATTTAGATTGCTTAAAACTTAAAATGAGAATTTCAGGTGTCAGTCACCTCTGGTTCATTTGTTTGAGATACTTTGAAAGCTGGAGATAATTTTGTATTTAACATTGTTTAACTGATGAGCATATATATATATCCCCATTGTTGGGATGGCCCAGTTTTGTCAGCATTACATCTACAGTCCATCTGTGATTGCCCTTGAAACTGATGAATTCACTTCAATTTCAACCTAATCAATTCTGGGCTAGTGCCTTGAAGTTTAAATAGTAACTTCCTTTGCACAAAATCTTAAGACCGTGGAGAGTGGAGGTCAAGAGAACACCAGTAAGGTGGCCTCTGACTTCTTGAGCTTTTGACATTCAGCCACCAGAGGTTGCTCTGAGACCATTATCCTCTTTTCACTCTGGGTCCAAATCCCAACGGTGAAACCCGTAAGGACTGATTTTGTTTCCATTGCTTTGAATTTTCCTTCCTCAATGCAGTTCCCTGGTGGTCTGCTGTTTGGAGAAGATGATTAATTATAGTTAAAGAGGAACCGCTGAAAGAAGAAAAAAACTACAAATTACTGTTTTGCCCTCCTCTCTATTTTTAAACTCTTAATCTTGTTCTGTTTCTTTTAAATAAAAGAGAATTGGTCAGGGTGGAGAGAGAAAATGCTTTCTTACTGACACTGGCTAATTTTTCATCATTTTCCCCCTCTGTGTTGCTGTATTTTCAAAGAACATTTCTGACGGGTTTTAAATCTTTATTCCACAATACTTACTTCCACATGGTTTCTATTCTTCCACGTTTTACCAGCATTTTATAGTTGCTTTCATACTGTTCCCTCTGTTTTATGTTTTTAAATCTTTGCCTTTCTCCTTTAAGTCTTTCTCTTTATCTAACAAAACAAATCCAAAATTAAATTGAATATCTATATTTAAGAAGGATTAAAAATGGCTTTGTTGCCTCTAATATATTTTGTAGTCTTGGACAACTGTGCACTGATTCAAATTGTTTTTTTTTTTTGTTTTGTTTTTTTTTTTGTTTTTTGTTTTTTTTTTTTTGTTTTTTTTTTTTTTTTTTTTTTTTTTTTTTTTTTTTTTTTTTTTTTTTTCTTTTTGTTTTTTTCCTTTTTGTGGAGAACGGGGTCTCGCTATATTGCCCAGGCAGGTCTCGAACTCCTGGGCTTAAGCTATCCTCCCGCCTCTGCCTCCCTAAGAGCTGGGATTACAGGCGTAAGCCACAGCGCCCGGCTCAAATTGTTAACTGAAGAATGAAACCAGTTTCTTCATGTAACATTGCCTTCAGTCTTCACAAATGAAGACATGACTGTGATAGACAATGGCCAGCCCATCAAAAACAAGTGTTTTTATGTTATTGTTACATATGCTACCCTAATTATTATACTTCCATATTTATGAAAGTAAGTTACCATGTAAAGAACTTAAGTTCTAAAGCCCTGGCAAATACTAATTTAATACTTTTGCAGCAGACAAAGTAATTGATGTGTAAATGACCTGGAGAATTTCAGCACCACAATTCTTTCATTCTAGACTTATTCTTTTTTTTTGTTTTTAAGTAAAATTCCATTGAAAAGGCATAATTTAAATGTATATGCCTATAGAAGACATATACAAAATGTGCTTAATTTTCTACAGATTACAGAAAAATCAATTGAGCTGCAAGGAAAATGAATATCTATTTTATTAATTTCTATTTGTAGTAAAAGGTAGAAATGTAAAGATTTCTTTTTGCTCTGAAAAGAAATTCTTGAGATACCAGGAAACATTCCTAAGTGTTGGTGTCATATTCATGGAGTAGAACTATCATTAAAAGCATTTGATGTAGGTTTATATATTTTAGAGAGACAGACTGGAAGGAAATAAAGGATTAACTGTATGTTGAAACCATAAAAAAAAAAAAAGCATTTGAAATGTTTGATATTTCACTTCAAGTGTAATCATAATGGTAAAGATTCTTAATATTTGTGACTAAATAGGATACATGGTGGTTTATATTTTCAGGTAGAATACTGGCAGCTATAGTATGTAAATTGGAGCATATTTCACCAAATGCTTTGACAAAGATGGAATGCCAATGAAATTTCTAGATCTCTTCTCTGGGGCAGGTTATGCTTTTCAACTTGCCCCTACTAAGGAGAGTACCAGAAGCCATTTGCCCATGAGAAATACCTTATTAAACCATCATGATTTAATGTGGCATATTTTTCTCTCGATTTGCATGCCTGACAGTCGACTTCCTGAATATCACATTCAAGCTGAGCCACAGAAGAAAAATAGACCCACTGAAGTAGCATTAGGTCAGCTTCGAGGGATGCATTAGCGACCTCTCTGAACAAAGACAGGGGACTCAGGCACAGAAAATCATAACGTGGCCCCAGGCCCTGGGAGGTGGCCCCATTGCCTTGCAAATGTATTGTATGACTCATTGTTAAACACACCAAGAACAGACGAATTCCAGGCGAGTGAAGCATCCACTGATTCAATTGCAGTTAGCTGGGTTTATGATATTTATGTTACTTGCTTTTCCTTAAAGAACACCCACACTCTCTCTTACTGCCCTTGAACACTGCACGACAAATGCATGAAGCAACTGTATTAAGATAAAAATTGTGAGCATTAAAGACAGGCACTTAAATTAGTATAACCCTCTGGCCAGATATAGTACACTAAATTGCATAGGCTTTAAAATACCAGCACTCAATTAAAAAAAAAAAAAATGTATCCATAGCAACCTCTTTGTTAAGGGAATAGTTACCGGGAAGGATACACATCTTTCCGAAGAAACAGAGATAAAACCGTATTAGTTAACTGGATGATATTACTTGGATTTAAATTTAACCAGGGGTATGATTCAGAAGAAGGGACTTTTAAAAACTTTACAACTTATGTGCTTATTTCCAGTAAAATATGTTTTCATGTCTTTCTTATCACCAAAAGATTCTTACATATGGGACTTTTATTAAAATACCATGGAATAACGTTGGGTTTCAGATATTTAGAAATAAATATCAACCATCCTGTTCTTCCTGCCCACAGAACGCCTATCATTTTTTTTCTTAGTGTTTTCATTTAGCATACACAGTAGGTATTATTCTGCAATTCTTGCTCTATATGGATCTTTGATGGTCATTTCATGGATATTTGTTACCAGAAAGGGCACAGGATCATGTAATAACCCACAATAGTTCTATTGTGGAGTCATCTGACTTAAGTCATCCTGTTTCCAAGAGACTCTCTCTGTCTGATGGAGTAGCCTTTCATGCAGTTATGTCATGTGACATGGGCTGTGGGGGAGGGGGAAATGGGGGATGACTAACAGTGAGGTGAGGAGCCTGCAAATAACAATGTCTCACATTTCTTAGGTGACGAGTATTGGGGAGGAAATCTTTTCATCTACCTTCTTTTGTTCAGTCCTTGGGGGCCTGAAAACTAAACTAACAAAAGATAGATTAACAGGAGAAAAGGCACACAATTTTAATCAATATTTACATGCACAAGGCTGAGTTTGGTAGCTCGAGCCTGTAATCCCAGCACTTTGGGAGACCAAGGCGGGAGGATCGCTTGAGCCTAGGAGTTTGAGACCAGCCTGAGCAACATAGGGAGAGCCCGCCTCTGCAAAAAAATTTAACAATTAGCCAGGCATGGTGGTGTGCACCTGTAGTCTCAGTTACTCGTGAGGCTGAGGTGGGAGGATTGTTTGGGCCTGGAAGTTCGATCAAGGCTGCAGTGAGCCATAATCACGTCACTGCACTCTAGCCTGGGTGACAGAGAGAGAGATCCTGTCTCAAAAAAAAAGAAAAAATATGTACATGCACAAGAGTTCACAGAAAAGGAGCAAAACTCAAAGAAGCAGCTAGACTCAGGGGCTTACATACCCTTTTAACATAAGAAAAAGGGTTTGGGCTTCAGGTGATAATAAATTATGGGGAAATGACTAGGAAATATATAGGGGAGCTAATGAACAATAGGGACTATTTGAGTAAGGTCTATTTATACAAACTCTTCTTGGTATTGACTCCCCATCTTCAATGATAAAAGTCACTCTTCTCCCTCTGGTACAGGGGGCACCTTCTTCAAAGGGAAATGTATATTCTGCTTTTAGGCAGATAGAGGGAGGGCAGAGAACTCTTCCGACAGCTGTTGATTTTCATTTGGCTTTAGCTCAAAATAATTATCATGCCAAAGAGGCATATTTGGGATTGGCATATTCTGATCCCTTCAGGAGATAAACACATCAAGCTTGGAGCTTAAATTAGTTGATGTCAGTCAGAGCCAGCTTGGGCATACAACCTGTGCAGTTACACAAGGCCCCACAAGTGGTTTAATGACAGTCTGAATGGGCATGGCTGTGTTCCAATAAAACTTTATCTATGGGTACTGAAATTTTAATTTCACATACTTTTCATATGTCATGAAATATAATTCTTTTGATTCTTTCAACTGTTTGAAGATGTTAAAAAAAATTCTCAAGTCATGGACCATACAAAAACAGGTGGTAGGCAGGCTTGGGCTAGAGTGCCTGAGTTTGCCGACCCCTGATGTAGAGAAGCATTTCCAAAACCAACAGCATTAGCTCTACCTGAGAACTTGTCAGAAATGCAAATTTCTAGGCCACACCCCAGACCTGCTGAATCAGAAACTCTGGGGTGGGGCCCTGTAACCTGTGTTTTAACAAGCCCTCTAGGGGATTCTGATGCCAGTCCAATTTGAGAACCACTGATCTAGACTTGTGGTTCTCAACCCTAGCTACTCATTAAAATTCCCTAAGGTAGCTTTTAAAAACTCTCTGCTCCAAGGCCCAGCCCAGATCAGTTAAATCAGAGTTTCTGGGGGTGGGACTCAGACACCAGTATCTTTTAAAATCTCCTCCATGAGATTCCAATGGGCAGCCAAGGCAACTTAATGCTTCCATTGTACAAATAAGGGAATTGTAGCTCAGAGAGTTTAAGTGACTTGCCAAAGATACACAAGAAACAAGTGCAGCATAGCTCATTTATGTTTTTTTTAGACCCATGATGGTTAAAATAGTACATTTGGTAATGGAATGTATTCGCCAGAAGCTTCAGGGGTCAGGTTATCTTTTATTTAGCACCAATTAATTTAACACATCTGAAAACATGCGCTAAATGAAATGAAAACTAGCTTTGGAAACTCATTAGGCCAGACAATGCAAGTGTAATTGAAAGAAAAAGGTGCAGAGGCTCAGTAAGGTACCATCTGAAAGCATTTTAGGGCTGAGGGGTGAGCACCATGATTGGAAGGAAAGACAAATCTGGAGAGCTAATGTCAGACATTGTTGCCTGCCCTGGAGCTACTTAGAAGTGTGTCTGAACTATTGCTTCCTGTTCCGTATCTGGGACGTAGGTAAATACATTACAGCCCTAAATGGCATTAGTGACAGTTAAAAAAAAAAAAAAAAAAATCCATGCTTGTGATGGATTTTATGACTCTTAAGGATTCCTGTGCCTCGAGCATTTTTAAAGTGAACTTTCAAATGGTAAATATTTTGTTCTGATTTTCTCAGCAAAGGCTTCACCATATCAAGGAAGGAAGAATATGGGCTACGTACCCAAAATAGAGCTGGAGAAAGCGATGCACAATGGAAACTGAGTCATGCAATGATTACACATGGAGTCATATAAACATACAACTGACTGATGTTTTTGTTTTATGAGTTACCTGATCATAATACAAGCTACTCTTTTGAGTATTTACTATGTGCTGTGTTCTCATAGTTCTATGGTTAAGAGCATGTTTTCAGGAACTAGTCAGCCTGAGTGCACAAACTAGTATCTATGGCCTCCTAGCTGTGTGACCTTGGCAAGTTACTTTGCCTCTCTGTGCCTCAGTTTTCTCCTCTGGAAAACTGAGATAATATTAGTACCTTTTCTCATAGGGTGAAGGAAGATTAAACGTGTTTACAATAGTGTCTGGCTTCGAATACGCACTCAATGAATGTTAAATAACATTATTATTTTTTAAACAAATCACCTCATTCAATTCTCACAATAAATTTGAAGGAGATTAAGCAGATCGGCCAAGTTAACACAGCTGTTAAGTGACAGGGTTGGTATTTGGACTAAGGCTGTTTCCAGCATTAGTGCTGCTAGCCACAGAGCAATACTGCATTGATTGGGAGTAATAAATCAAGTATTTATGTTCAGTTTTTTCCATGTATAGTATAAACTTTTGGGCATGATCCAAATATCCCTGGACCTTCTTGTTATCTGGATGATTTTACAAAGCCTCCAGACTGCCACCCCCACAGGACACTGAAGCAAGGTGGTGGTCCCTCCTATCAACTGCTCCTCCTGCAGTCGTCCCCATCTCAGTAAATAGTAACTCCATTCTCCCAGCTGTCCCAGGAAAGACTCTGAAAACCTCGTTTCCGCTCTTTATCTGACACATTCCATCAGCAGGCCACACACTCACTATACCATCAAAATCTATTCAGAAACTCCCCAAGTCACCCCACCTCCAGTGTCACCCCCAAGCCAATCCACAATCATCTCTTAACATCTTCTTCCTGCCTTGCAAGCTGCTCTCTGTCTACCAGTCAGACTGAGCTCTATAATGTCAATTTGATATTCTCACTCCTGAGCTCTGAAACCTTCCCATCTTACTACAAGGAAAACACAAGATACTTCCAGTGATCTACGAGACCCTACAGGACCTGCAAACACTGCCCCACCAACACCCACCCACAACCACTCTCCCCTGTCACACACACGCACTCAGACACATTCCTGTGACCTCAGCTCCTGCTGCTGTAGTCCTTACTCCCTCTGCTCCAACCTCCACAGCCTTCCTGTGTTGGTTGAGTTCACCTTGGCTTCACAGGTTCTGCAATCACTGTTTCCTCTGCCTGGATAACTCTGCCCCCATTCATCACTGCAGTTGAAAGTCTTGCTTCCTCACTTCCTTAGGACTTTTCTAAAATATCACCCTATAAAAAATATAAACTCCTCAGCCCACTGACACCCCTTACCCCACTTACAATAGCCCCTATCACCATCAGACTTACTTTCTACTTATTTGTTGATGTGTTTGTCTATCTCCTTTCACTAGAAAATATGCTTATGACAGCAGCACTTAACCTATTTGTACCTGTCTATATCGTCAGCGCCTAGAACAATGTCTGGCACATAGTAGACACCCAATAAATACTTAATAAATAAATACTTACTGATGAGATCAGGCATGTTCAGGGTGTTATAGCTGTGGTCCATAAATACTTACTGAATTCCTATGATCGTTCTGGCATAAGGAAGGTATACCATCTTTATTGGCATATGGTTAAGGCATGAGAGTCTCTCAGATTCTTTTTCTTATAGGAAGCACTTGTCTTTACACTTGAGATCTTTGGATTCCCTGGGAGTGATGAAAATCAATTCATAAAGATGTACAGATATCTATTTATGTGTTGCTAATGAAATCAATGGCTAGAACACTGATGCACCAATTAGCTCTGAATAAAAGAAAGTGCTCCAAGGCTGCATTTCTAACTGTGGAAATGAACCACACAAATGTATTCCACTAGGAGCATCATTGAGCAATTATGAATGGAGAAGGAAAACCTCATTCACAGTCCTAGAGAAATAGCCCGAAAATCCAAATCCTCCTCTGCATAGCACAATACCAACATCTTTTTCCATGAAGGCTACTCCCTTAACAGACAAATGCATTGTTTTTTCCTACCTACGATTGATTGGATGAACACAGCCCAAATTTGGAGAACCATTTAAGGTAAATAAAAATCATTACAGTGCTGGCTAGGCTCAGTGGCTAATGCCTATAATCTGAGCACTTTGGGAGGCCAAAGCTGGTGGATCACTTGAGGCCAGAAGTTCGAGAGCAGCCTGGCCAACATGGCGAGTCCCTGTCTCTACTAAAAATACAAAAAAAAAAAAAAAAAAAAATTAGCCAGGCATGGTGGCACCCACCTGTAATCCCAGCTATTCAAGTGGCTGAGGCTGGAGAATAGCTTGAACTCAGGAAGCAGAGGTTGTAGTGAGCCAAGATCATGCCACTGCACTCCAGCCGGGACAAAAAAGTGTGGCTGTCTCAAAACAAAAAAAAAAAAAAAAAAATCATTAAAGTGCTTCAGTTTGCTTCCAAATGTAATGGCAAATTCCTGACTCAGGAATCTGTGCAACATGAGAGACTTTTGGAGGTAGATCAAGGTTGGGGATTTTAGAACCATCTAAGTGGTAAATCCCATCACCTCCATATAAGGCACAGGAGCTGAAGGAGTGTTTGTGAGAGTCATGGGCATACTGCATTTTGATGCCTCATTCCAAAGGGGACCTGCATCTGAACTAGGGTGGCAGCACCACATGCTGAACATGCTGGAAAGAGTACGGGTTCTGGAGTTTGAGAGATAGATTCCAGTGTCCCATATGCCAACTGTACACTTGCTGCATCTCCAAAGAGGGCCTGATGTATAACTGGTCCATGATAGATATGGGATTTTTTTCAATTACCTGCCTTTTAATTCAGCACAAATACCACCTGGTGGGTTATATTATATTAAATTGCACATCTCTCTAATGTAGGTAGTCATATTTTTATCTCATTAGGCCTCTCAGTGCGTGGCGTATCCGCTGGTTTTGAATTCCCTTAATTGGGCTAAATGAATTTGTCCAGTTGAAGAAAAGTCCACCTATCTGTGAATTGGTTCGTGTCTAAAGATGACCATAACAAAATTATCTTTTTTTCCCACACAGAGTTTAGGACAAATATCAGCAGGGCATTGTGGTACAACTTAAATAATGCTATGAATAAGAATAGTTATTTTGTTCATTTATGATACTATTTATATCACTCACATTAAAATACTATTGCATAGCATTGCTATTTATAAGGTAATGTAGACAGGCAATATAAGCCTTTCCTTTTGTAAATTAATAATTCAAAGGAGAAATAAAATGAAGCTTCATTTGAATGCAGTTTCTCAGACATTTAGATCTCTTTAATAAATATGGGAAAAGCTGAGGCACTGATACCCATGTTTGCATTTTTTTCTTGCCATGACTAAATATGTTTATTTTGCATCAGGGGAATAATATAGGAAAGCCTACCTCGGTATGTGCTGATTTTCATAAGTGGTTCTCAACAGAAAAAAAAAAAAAAAAAACCTTAAGGTGAATAATAAAAATAAAATAAAGGAAAAAATTTTTTCTTAACACAAAAAAAAAAGTTAAAAAAAAAAAAAAAAACACCATGACCTGTGTGTAACAAAGGAAAGAGACACATAAACCATGATTCCTAAGTAGTTTTTATCTTTACCACCATCTTAGATCCAGGTATTTGTGAAGTGGGAGAGTATTTTCACCAATCAGAAATAACACAACCATCCTGGCAATCTTTCTGTGCATTTATGTACCGGTCTAAAAGATAAAGCGTTGCCTTTTTATAAGCAAGGAGCACAAATCCTGTTCAAAGCTTCTTTTGATTAAAATTTTTATTCACTTCCTTATGTCCACATGCTTATCAGTGATCCAGCCTGATTTGCTTGTTTCTAACATACAAAAAATGAGATCTGATTCATAAAAGTTAATATTTTTAATCTCTAAGACTAATTTAAAAATCAGCCTTGTGCATTAAAATATTAAAGGTTTGAGGGACTAATATTTCTCACATATAAGCAAAGTGAGATAAAATAATAAGAAGTAAAATGGTTAAATATGAATAACAGTAACCAGCTCTTCCTAGTCGTACTAAAACCCACAAGAAAAAGAGATTTAAATCAAGAATGATGCCAATTAGGAATAAGAACAAAAGGTGGTTTTTGATTCCTCTAATGAATTATTAAGATATCTTGGATATAGAATATTCATTCCTGGAGATCTAAAAGAATGTTTGTCCAAAACAATTTGGATCAGAACCCTCTATATGTATTTCTGGCTACATGTGGCAAAACAATCATAAACCTTGAACAAATTAAAGCTGTAATGGTGGAAACAGGAAATGCCAATCAGGTCATAAGTGCATGATGTGATGATATTATACTTGGGGTTCAGAAGGGGCCATTAGGCATGTAATTTCTCTGAAGCTCTACCATGACTCTTTGGTCATCTATTGGCCAGACGATAATGAAATACTGCTAGTTCATAGGAAGTGACTTTAAGAACAAGAAACTGATTTTATAACCAGAGAGTATCTTTTTGTTTATTTTAAACTAATTTTAATTTTATCAATGTAGTATATGTTTAACGTACAAATGTATGAAAGACTCTTAATGAAAAACAGTAATCTCCGTCCCATCCCGCTCCACCCTAGGACAATCACTTTCAACTGGCAAATATCTCCTCTGGCATATATCTCCATATTTTCCATAATATGTTTTTACTGCTCTTTCCTGGTTTATGAATTTTGGGCATTCTTCTTAACATTCTATCTATGATCAAAAAGGAATTAGCCCTCCTCATTCTTCCAATATAATGGTGTCAAGAATTATGTTCATCTAGTAACACAGGTCCCAAAACATTTACTCAAACAATTTAGCAATTTATTTTTCCATAGAACATGAAACTTAGGGCTCATTTAGAGGCTCCAAGATGTCATCAGAAATCCAAGATCCTTCAATCTCATCTGTTATCCAGCTTTACTAGGTGTTCTATCCTCGTCATGGTTACAGAAAGGCCCCAGTCCCTCAGACATTGCAACCATTCCTGGTGGAGAAATCCAGGAAGGGCAAAGAGCAAACAGTGTGTGTTCCCTTTAAATGGCTTTCTCAAAAGCCCTATATAGCACACAGTAGCTTCTATTAAAAATTTCATAGGCCTACCAGACACAGTGTATGAGCTTGTATTCCCAGCTACTCGGGAGGCTGAGGCAGGAGGATGGCTTGAGCCCAGGAGTTTGAGGCTGCGTGCAATATGAGTGTGCCTGTGAATAGCCACTGCACTCCAGCATGGGAAACATGTCGAGACCTAGTCTTTCTAAAAAAAAAAAAAAAAAAAAAAAAAAAAAAAAAAAAATTCATAATAGTTTCATATGATCACCTATACCTACAAAGGGGGCTGAGAAATGTTCTTCACCTGACCACATTTCTGCCCCAAGTAAATTGAGATTCTATTGAAAAGAAGTAAAGGGAAGATGGATACTGGATTGGCTACCAGTAGTCTCTGCCATAATATCTATATCAGAAATCACTGCCAATCTAAGGACTGTTCTATAATAGTCCTTCGTTTTGTGTATGTGTGTGCATTCTTTTGCTTTTCCTGGAGTTAATAATGGACTCACATGTTGCTTATATTTATGTGTACCTGTTTGCCATGAAATGTAATCTATAGTATCATTTTTTCCCCAGAGTCTTACCTCCAGGAGTCCTCCATTCTCCTCCTACAATTTAGATGAGGCCTTTCTAAGATGCTGCACACAGCTGCATGATAATTTTGTAGTTATCATCCTGGGCTTTCCCTGCTTCTTTTTATGTTGATTCCTCTATTTTCTGAGTCTCATTGACTTATCTTTCTTAGTTTAACACCCTTATTTTGCTAAAACACATCTTCGAGTGGTTTCCAAAGAAAAAGTACATGGGATGCAAAAATTTTAAGTCTTGGTATGAAAATAATTGCATTATATTCTGACATTTGATTGATAGTATGACTTGGTAAAGAACTGTCAGCTAGAAATCATTTAACCTCAAAATTAAGTAAAATAGAGCTCTTACCTTCCAGTGTTGCAGTTGATAAGTACATGATAAATCTGTTAGCAAAATTTCATTATTGATAAAGAAGACAGCCTTCTACTAATGGAGGTTTTAAAATTATTATTATTAGTCACAACAATTCAGTAAACATTTATTGACTGACCGTATACTTTTTTTGCAATGGACATACAAATGTTTGAGCATGGGCCTTATGATGGCTTATGTGTTAACTTGGTTAGGCTGTGGTACCCAGTTATTCAACCAGTGTTAATCTAGGTGTTGCATGAAGGTATATTGAAGATACATATACATTGAAAATTTATTTATGATCAATTGACTTCAATAAAGGAGATTATTCTTGATAATGTAGGTGGGCCACACCCCGTTAGTTAAAGCCTTTATAGCAAAATTGAGGTTTCCCTGAGGAAGGAGAAATTCTGCCTTAAGTCTACAGAGCCGGCACCTGCCAGCCTGCCCTATAGATGTCAGACTTGCCGGACCCTACAGTTGCATAAGCCTATTATATATTTCTCTGGAGAGCCCTGACTGATGTAGGCAATCAGTTACAAAATAATTAATTAAAATAATTTTCCCCTTCAAATTTAAATACAAAATTATAGTAAAAATAGATGACAGAAATTGAAGAATTACTCTTGGGAAGTATGATATTATTGTATTGAAATGAAGTAGAAAGTTCAATTGGGAGTGGAGATTTTGACCACAGGAAGAGGATATAAGAAGCCCTTGCTAAATTCATGCATAACAATTTTGGGAGGCTGGAGCAGGAGGATCACTTGAGCCCAGAAGTTCAAGACCAGACTGGGCAACATAGCAAGACCCCATCTCTGCAAATAGTAAAAAAAATTAGCCAGGCATGCTGACACGCACCTGTGGTGCCAGCTACTCAGGAGGCTGAAGTGGGAGAATCACTTGAGCGCAGAAGGTTGAGGCTGAAATGAGCTGGTCATATAACCATTATGCCACTGCACTCCAGACTAGGCAGCAGAGTGAGACCCTGTTTCAAAAAAAATTTTTGAAAGTAATAAAGTTAAATGAAATAAAATGAAAACCTTAAAAATTAATCCATAAACCATTTACAAGATTACTCAAGGGTAGATGATGAATAATCTGCTATAGTTAATCAATTAATACAAACTAGATTCTGTTAAAATATTTCACCTTTAAAAGCATAGAATTATTAAATTGAAAGGCTTAATTAAAATTTAAAATGGCATGATTTGCTTTGATTCCTTAATTTTCTAGTGAGGAAACAACAAGCTTAGGGTCCATTTCTGACTTCATAGATTTCTTCCCTTCTTTCCAGCGTTGGTCATCCAACACATTCACACTACGAGCGATGGCGATTGCACTGGGCACACTTTCCAATATATGATTTTATTCAATCTGTCCGATTGTCCCCTGAGAAATCTTGGGCTTAGAGATATTGATTGGTTTCCCTGAGGTCTATTAGCTAGTTAGTGACCAAGTCAGCACAGAAAACTGACTCCAAGTCTTATTTGACCCATCCTTGTGCTATGCCACATTGTTCCCCTTAACCAACTGAAAGAAACTAATTGAAGGATTACCTATACACAGGGAGTAGAAACTTCTTCCTCTTTTTGTGACTTTCTGTAAGAATTATAGATGAGTTTTTTTTTCTAAGTGGGGACTCTTGTTGTTGTCAACTTAAATTAACTTTACTAATCACCTTGAACACAGTATTTCATAAATTTCCTTCTGTCCCCATAATAAAACAACTGGATTTCTGAAAGCTCCCAAAGTCTATGCACTTGTACTGGGCACTCTGCAGGTGGCTGGCTGCATAGACAACGTTAGCTTGATTTTCATTGATTTTTGATATGTCCTGACACACATTAAAATCATCTATGTGAAACTGCTGATATTCAGCCATTTTTTACTTACACAAACATTCACTCCATGTTCTTTGATCTAAGAGAACACTGAGAGAGGTGGCACAAGTACTGTTAAGTATTATCCAAGGGTGCTATACCAGTGCCTGTGCGTGCCCGAGTAGTTCCGCCTGTACAGGACTATCCGCCCAGAACCTATGTTAGGTTTGCTACAAGGTCTGTTGGTAACCAAACCTGCAGATAACTAACAAGATTATCAACTAGGCTGCTTTTTTTTGAAGAAGAGCTTTCAAAACTTACAACATCCCTTCAGCTAACATTTGCAAACATTGTTAATTGCAGATTTGGGAACAGAACATCTGTTAGTTTGGTAGAGCAAGTTCTTTTACTCATTTTCTTTCTTTCTTTTCTTTTATTTTTCTTTCCTTCTTTTTTTATTTTTTCAGGGTCTTATCTTGTCACCCAGGCTGGAGTGCAGTGTCACAACCTAGGCTCACTGTAGTGTCAACCTCCTGGGTTTGAGTGATCCTCCTACCTTAGCCTCCCAAGTACCTGAAACTACAGGCACATACCACCATGCCCAGCTAATTTTTTTTGTAGAGACAGGATTGTACCATGTTGCTCAGGCTGGTCTCGAACTCCTGAGCTCAAGTGATCATCCACTCTCCTCAGCCTCCAAAACGTCTAGGATTACAGGCATGAGCCACCGCACCTGGCCTCACTATTTCTAATAGGTAGATCAAATCCTCGCTCAATGAACAGCCTCCAAAGGACCATTCATTTCATTCAGAATTTTAAACATTTCTATTTGTTTATTTGTAAATGAAAAAGCAGACTTTGTGTATCCCAACCATTCATTTTTTTAGAGGTTTTCTGAATCATGGAGGCAGCATATTTTATGGCACTGTGTTAGTTCAGGCTGCTCTAACAGAATACTGTGCCTTAGACTGCGTCACTTATAAATGACAGACATTTATTGTTCAAAGTTCTGGAGGCGGACAAGTCCAAGATCAAGCTGCCAGCAGATTTGGTGTCTGATGAGGGTTCTCTGATTCATCAGTGGTGCCTTGCTGCTGTGTCCTCACATGGCAGAAGGGGCAAACAGGCTCCTTGAAATCTCTTTTATAAGGGCATTTTGCTTTAAGAGCATAGAAGATGGAGAGGATTAATTTTTCTTGGGGCATTTGGGGAAACCACGAATGAGTGGTGACATTTGAGATTATAGGATAGTTGGTTAGTGAGTAGAGGGAGAATAAAAATGGAAGGAACATTAAAAGGGCACAGTCCTTGAGAGAGGAAATCCCAGCTCATATTTACCTTTGAGGTGATGAAAGCAGAAGGCAGATGCAGTTGTAGCTTCTACTGAAGGTGATAAACAGATGTGCCATGGGACTAAACTCCAGTGATATTTAATGGCAGCAGCCCTGCGTAGCTTCCTGTGTCCTGTGGCTGGGGCATACCTCAGCCACAGGGATACAGGCAATATATCTCAAAGTGAATCAGAGTCCTTTGTCAGTGGGATAAAATGCTGATTCTCAGGCTCCTCAGCAAACCTGCTGAATCAGATTCTTTTGGTGCAGGGGCCTGGGGATTTGCATTTTTAACAAGCTCCCCAGAGGTTTCCTTGCACCCTCAAGTTTAAGAACCAACCTTTCAAAGCGTGATTTCATCACCCAGGAGACATTTGGTAATGTCTGGAGACATTATTGGTCATCACGACTGTGGGGGTGCTACTGGCATCTAGTGTGCAGAATCCGGGGATGCTGCTACACATCTTACATTGCACAGTACAGCCCTCGTGACAAATAATTATCCTACCCAAAATGTCAATAGTGCTGAGATTGAGAAATCCTGAACTGCATCATATGAAGGCCTCTCAAGTAAAAGTACAAGAAGTGGACTGAAGTCAGCTGGTGTCACTATGTGGCTCCTTAGGCTACTCAGGCAGGGGGCTAGGGTTATGGGCTTCCAGGCCCAGTTATCCCGCCAGCACATTTTCATAGAACTGGGCAAAGCTCACATGTATTGAACCCATGTAGATGACACTCCTGAAGCCACCAATTCATTATTTTCTAAGTTTTTTTTTTTCCACATTTAAAATCTTTATTGAATTATTGTCACAAAATTGCAGTCATTTCTTGGGGGGAAAATATGCTACTGGTTCTACACAAAGTACTCTTTGCTCAACTTGCACTTTCTTGAAATCCAAAAGGTAGATTTACATTAAAATCATGTTGGTTGAGAGTTGAAAAAAGTTACTGCTTATATGAAGTTGAGAAAGCAAACTTTGGAAACTTTGAGTTTGTTTCTAAGAAGTCAACCACTTCTCCAGGTCTCCCGCAATCCTGCCAAGGTGATGTCCAGCTTGTCCCTGTTAATAAGTTCAACAGATCAACCTTGTAGGGAAGCCAAACCATAGAAAAAGGTTTTTTGTTTTGTTTTTGTTTTCTGAACAAAATGTCAGTGTTTATTGTTGTAATGACAATATTGTTATTTGAAATTATGCCTCGGGCCCTCAATAGGTAAAGATTGTTGTTCATTTGCTGCATTTCAAACAAATTGTGTGCACGTTCGCATTAAGATTTATTTTTCTTAGATTGAATATACAGTTAATCTATATGGAGAGGAGATAGGTAACAATCCTTTCTGGATTGTTCGTTTTAGTTAAGGTGTTACGCATAACAATTTGGTTTCCTTCCCAGTGTTTTGCAAAAGTAAGGCTACAGTGCAAGATATCCTTTTAAAAATACCCTTGGGTCCTGAGTGTTGAACTTTTCTGGCTGAAATAATTTTGCACCTTCCAAATGTTTTAACGCTGTTAGGGAGCTCTTAAAATGCAAGGATTTAAGACCCTTAGCTAGTTAAGCTTTTAGCAGAACCAGAGCTGTTAGATAAGAATGGAGCTCATCCTTTACTTTTGGAGCTTTGGACACTGTTTCCAGCTGCTTCCAGTCATTTGAATCCTGAAAGCTCCCCTAATCCTCGCGGAGGCAGCCTTTCTGGCTCCCAGGACCCACCCCCTTGCTTCTGATTGGCGAAGCTCCTCCGCGGCCCAAGCCAGCCACCTACGACGTCTCTGAGAGCTGATTTGAAATAAGAGCCAGGCGGTCCTCGCTTCCCTGCGACCGACTTTTCATAGGCTGGGGGAGAAAAGGTTGAGAAACTTGACATTGTCTCGGGCAGAGTGCGTGTAGCAACAGATCAAAGAAAAAGAGGACGAAAACGTGCTCTTTGCTGCCCGTAGATTTCGCCGGCTTGCTTTTGTCTTGCGGGCTCCTGCCGGGTTCGGCGTTTTCAGCTCTGAAGACTGCGGCGTGGGCTCGATGCAGCTCGCTCCCTGCCGGATGGGTCATGGGATTCTAAACATGAGGCAGGTAAGCTCAGGCGGCTGCGCTGGCGGCGGCGGAGGCGGCTGCCGCCTGGGACCCCTGCGACCTGTTACTCCCGAGAGCTTGCTCAGTTAGCAGGCGTCTGGCCATAGTCGATGCGTTTGGTGGAAAGACGGGGCTGCATTTTCCTGAGACAGCCAAAGAAGCACATTACCTGAGCCTCCCCGGTCCGGTCCTCGCCACCTGCCCCCACTTTTGCCTTTAATGGTGTTTGATGTCAAGCAGTCATTGTAAAGGGCTTACAAGCAGTTTGTAGAATATATGCAAATCAGTTCCATTTTGCAGCCGCTGGAATGTATTGTGCAGGATATATCTTGAGCTTTTAGTGCCTCTGTCCTATGCATTGGGCTGGAATAAAGACAGCTGAATGTCCTGAAAAAGAATTTCACGGGGCCGCTTATCTCATTTTGGTTTCGCATTCTGAGCACTTACTGCGTTTCTGGCGGAGAGGGCGGAACCAGCTTGAAATGAGCACAGACAGCCCTTCCAGAAAAATGCAAATTTGTTTTTCTGTTCTAGCAGTTTGGAAACTGTATTGCTTCTGGACGTGAGAAGACAGCCCTGAAAGTAGTGAGCGGAGAAAGGGCTGGGGGATTACTTAAATGAGTCTTTGAAAAGAATTCTAAACCAACATCTTCTTCCGTGGCTCTGGGGCATGATGATAAAATTCCTTATCAGCCCAGGAAGAGGTTTATAGCTTTGCTGTTAAGCAAGAAAAGGAAAGAAAAAGTGGATGTAGGAAGCCAAGGAGAGAGTGTGCTTTACAACTCAATCAAAGTTATGGAACAATCTTATGTAAATCTTTAAATATCAAGATCAATACTCATATAAGGAGAAAACAAGGCTGGAAAAACCTGCCAATAGGTTGAAAGGGCAGGGATTCCAAGAGGAGTGCTATTGCTTTTACCAGCTCTGAATAAATCTGGGTGGGAAAGTTAGCATCTATATCGCCACCGGAAAAGCTCTTCACTTTTTCTTTTAAGTGGGTTGGGCGCTCGCCACCCTGCACACTTTGAGGGAAGTGAGCTTTCCATTTAGGAACGTAGGCGAGGGGCTTAGAACACTCTTTATGCCGCAGCCTTGGGAGATGAAGCAGAGCCCCCATTAAACTGTGGAATGGTCAGTGCTAACCCTCTGCCTTCTTGCCTCCTCACTTGTTCCCTCAGCAAGCGTGCTTGGCAAGTTTCGGTGAGTGCAGGAAAGCTCTTGCGGAGGAGCAAGTCCTGTCTGAGTGCCATGAATTGCCCTTGCCTTATTAGGGACTGTGGGGCGAACGCTCGTTTTAAGTTCTGCAAACTCGCAGTCCAACCTCATACTTTTAATGCCTGCCAAAGTGGGATGAGGAAAAAGAAGGAGAAGGCTAATTGGAAAGGATTGAAAAGGAAAAAGAGGAACGCAAAACATTTTTGACAAAGGTCCTTAGCTGGAACAAAGAAGTTATTTGATCTTGTACAGAGCCACCTGTCCTCTCCTTGATGGTGTCTGAGCTCAGCTTCCAGAATCCCTGTTCCCACACGGTTCCTCAGGAACCATGGCAGTCTCCGTGCCTTATGCCCAAGGCTTGCTTCCCCCAGCTTGTATGTGGCATTTATGTGAACTTGAAAGACAGCTCAATGTTGAAGTTTTAGGGGCACAAGTACACATATAGTGACTCTTTAGTTATTTAATGAATGGACAACTTTTTATCTCACAGCTATGTATGTCTAATATATATATATATATATATATATTGGCCTGTTCAGAACTTGGAAAGCGGGTGGGATGGAACAAGGGAAGAGATGAAGGAGAGAGGCAGGATCATTGTTCATCCAAAGAACAAGGACAGTTTCCAGAATCTAACATGTTGTTCCATGGCAGCCAGAACAAGAATGTAGGGAGGAATGAGATGGCGGCGTTATTGGCATAAGTTGAACCCTACTTTGTTTGAGTTTCTTGTGGGGAAACCTGACTATTTCATCCAGGCAGGGTGAATCTCACCCACCAGCCAATTTGTCATCTCAGCCCAGCAGCTTCAGCTGGATTTATAGGGTTAACTATCAAACAGACCTGTGTGTTACCAGCTCAGCAGTGAAATTCAATCTCTTTGCTGATGAGTGATCTGTCCCTAGGGCTGCACAAATGGTGTACACTGGTGTGGCAACCCAGAAGAGACCGCTGCCTGCCACTGATAGCCAGAAATTTGGGGTAGCCAGAAATTGCCAGCAGAATTAGAAAACGGTTTGACTAGCTATAAGATTCAGAGGGGTTTGGGCTTCTGCCAGGTTGGCAGAAAAGGAACGATGTAGAAAGATAGTATTCTTTGAGAGTTCCTAAGGCCATGGCTGAGTTAGGCCAAAGAAAAGTATAAATCTGACTCACCTTGATCAGGAAGTAATTTTAAAATATATGCCAACCTGTCTCTGCACTCTGATCATAAACAGTAAACTTTTCTGAACCCTCCTTAAGAGGGAATTTGGTCTGTTCCCAGGCAAAAGGAAAAGCATGGCCACCTGTTCTAGAAGGCTGGCCAAAAACAACAGGTTTGCCTGTGGCATTCCCACAACTGCAAATATCCTCCCCACGTGGCAAGCCACCCATTGTCCCTACACATGAGAAGAACAAATAGTTCATTCTTGAGCTTGGGGAAAAAAATCAGATTCTCTAGACAAAATTGTCTACTAGACATATTTTGTGTTTTTAACATCCTGATAACTTTAGAGAAAAACTCTAAGAGAAGAAGGTGCATGCTGTGTTTCTGATCTACTAAAACAAAATGAGTAATGTAGCTGCTAAATTCTTGCGAGGCCAGGATGCTGCTCTTTCAAGGAAGCTGTGAATCTGTTTGATTAGCCCGTTCTGCATTCTTTGGATTGGAATTAAAATGCCCAAGGACATCTGGCCTAATAATGAAAGTCTTCGCATTAATCTTTCCTCTGAGGATTAGAAAGTCCTTTACAAACACAGTCTATTTATTCTCTGCCACATCCCCAGGAAAGAGTGAGGTGGCAATTTGATCCTCATTGAACAAATGGTGAGACGAAGGCAGAGAAAGGTTAAGTATAAAGAGACACAGCAAGTTAGGGGCAAGCTTAGGGATGAATACTCACACACCCAGAAAGCCTACCTGTGCAGGTTTAGGATCTCAAATGGCATTCTAGGGATTAAAATAGAATCTCTCTTATACCATTCTTTTTCATAACATTCTATAACTAGCAAATATATTATGTCCCAAGTATGTTGTATGGTTTCCTTCATTTGAAAGTCAGGACTCTAACAGTTAAAAAGGCAGTTCTGTTCTCATTTGTCCCAACACTGAGATCAGGCAGCTTTTATGACATCTAATAGAAAGATACAGTAACTAATCGGAATTTTAAATATGCATCTGAGAAATGTTCCCTTTCAACAGATGTTTTAAGTTTTTGCACATGGTTTAGAGAGCGCAATGTCTTCAACATATGTTAAAATTTTAATTTCTTCCCTCCTGTCTCTTTCTCAGCAAATGTTATAATCATAAGACTTGCTATCAGTTAAAAGATCCTTGTTGGTCACTTTGAAATATATATATATTTTTTGAGTCATGTTTGTAGTTCACTTGGCTGCAGACTGCATAGGCTACAAGCAAATCCGTTAATTGGTAGTTGCATGTTATCCGCAGACATTCCAGCAAATTTTAAGGCTAAGTGTGTATGTGGATGTCTCCTGGCTTTGATCGTTTGTGTGGTAAATAGCCATCCAAAGTAGCTATGGCAACCTGGGTTGTGCATCGGTGAAAGGGGGGGATTTGGTTACTGGACAAAGAGTAATTTGTTTGATTAGAAAAAGGTGGGGGCAAATCAGGACATTTTTAACCAGCATGATTTGAGGATCCCAGTTCAATCAAATCATTTGGATTTTTCTCAACAAGCAAAAAGAAGTAATGGCTAACCGCACCAGAGTGTTTTGCAGACGTAATTTAACTTCTTTTTAAACAAGTGATTTCTACTTTCCAAAAGCAATTTATACAATGAAAAGGAAGTACAATATATCTTATAAATATCATCAATATCCCTATTGTACTAAGTATGAACGTTTTTATTTTCAGAACTTGATGGGACTTTGAAAGACCGGGATGTGATTGGAGGTGTGCATTTCATTTATCCATCTGCAGGGGTCAGGCTTGAAGTTCCCTTGGTCTGAAGATCAGGCAGCAGACTTCACTGTGGGGAGCCTGAGGCAGAGCCAGAGAGAATTGCTCTGCTTATTTGGAACAATTAGTTAGCGATTCTTTAATCTTGTGACCAAAGCTACTATGAAAATGAGTTCACTCAAGGAAGAGAATATCAAATACGCTGTGATTAAAGAAAGGGCGATAAAGCCAGGTCAAACAGCAATCTAATCTCCGTTTAGATATAAGGCAGTTTATCTGGAAGATTCTGGCTCATTATCAACTCCTTTGATTTCACACAAAACTGAGCTCAGGGGTTTTGTTCTAGAAACTTGTTTGCCCAGTTTTATGAGCTGGCATGTTATAAAAATATCTTTAAACTAAAAAGGATACAACTTTAGGGAGCCATCTGGATCCAAAATATTCACACACACACACACACACACACACACACACACACACACACACACACACACCAGGAAAATATTCCATTGCCCCAAGATCAGGATGGTTAATGGCCTAAAAAAGGTTAGGTGATGTTAGAAGCACAGAAAATTGAGGTACAGAGAAGAATGCCAAGAGAGGACTTTACTGAAAAAACAAACCAAACCAAAGAAAATAACTTAACCTGCTTTGTGCTATGAAAGAGAGGTTCTGAGTAAACATGGAAGAAGTGCTGATCATTTGTAGTATAAGTGGATGTTGAATTTCTTGTATTCAGTGGACTGTTTATGATGCATATAATATAAAAGGCTGTCCTTCCTTTTTTATATCATTCAATGACATTTACTGAGCATTTACAGAATTAATATATTCTGCTACATTATACATGATTATTAATGTATCGGGACACTTTCTGGGTTGCAAACATGATTTTGGTAAGGTCCTTGCCCTCAGAGAACTTTTGATCTGGTGTACAATTTATTTATTGTACCAGTAGCACAATATAGGTTTTTCCACGGTCAAAATGGCTGCTCATTAATATCTATATTTGTATAGATAGGGATCCACTTGAAAAATTGGCAGTATCCAAAACCTTATTGAACTCAGGAGACTTGAGAAGTGATTTGTAATTGTGAAATTTAGTTGATTTTTAACCCACATGTCCATTTGTAGAAATCTATGACTTCCTACATAAAGTAAATTTCTCATAATTATTAAATAGTAATTCATTTTTCTCAATAGGGAAAAGTAACTCATAGGTAGTCCCCAATCTAGGAATAGTTTATGTTTTAGGAGTTTGTTGTTTGAAACCCAGAACATTTTCCAGTGAAAAATAATCCATCTGATTAATGTGAGATCAAGTTCTGGGTTTTGATGACATGCCACTGTGTTATACAGCATGGAAACTCAAGGAGAAAGAATTGTCACACTTTCGGTAATAAGCTAGTCACGGCAATATTTGAAATATGAAGTTTGTACTAGTTATCAGCTTTCTTTCTCCTTCCTGCTGATGTTTTCTGGTCTCACTGGGGCATCTCCCCAGTCCTGTCCTAATATCTAGTGAATTAATAATTGTTCTTTTTCCCACTCTCCCTTCCCCACCTCCAAACGACTTTCCTGTTTCCTCTAGTCAATGGTTTCTGCCACATGGCAGGAGAGAAGTAATATGGGTGAGCTAAAGCCCAAGACTCTTAGCCCTTTAACCCTTAGGATGAATCTTTAATTGTGGAAATTTCAGGCAGTGGAGCCTGGAACTACAAAGCACATGATTTTCCTTTCAGGGACAATATTTGGGGGCAGGATTTTGCCTTTGGCAGACAGAACTTGCTGGTGTGCCTGTCTGTGGGTCAGATCTCTTCATTTGTTCTTTCGCAGCATCCTGCCTGAACTTCTGGACCCACTGGGGCGTTTGTGAGTAACAGCCAGGGAGCCACAGGCCCCAAATTGAGAGGGAATGATGGTGTTTGTGGGTTTGGGTTGTTTGTAAGTATGCTGTTTGTATGCTGAGCACTGTCTACTTGGATTAGAATAAATAGAAAGAAAATAGCTGTACCATCCTCTAATCCACACGGGCATTTGAGATGGTGTATATATTTCTACTTAATTGTTTGTCTGCCTATCTTGGGACTGAGTTATTCCACAGCAAAAGTCACATCTTAATTACCTTTGAATCCCGACCCAAGCCCAGTGTCTGGCACACAATAAGAATCATTAAGTGTTCTACAGGCGCATGCTAGATGAATTTTAATAAAAAAGAAAATGGAAAATGCTCCTTAAAATCAGAAGGGATATGAAGAAAAAAGGGCATTAGAAAGGTCTGGGAAACAGCAAGGACTAAATAGATCAATAGTAGAGAAAATTAACATAGTTTATGATTACTGAAACATATACATATGGTTATATATATATATATAGTCCATTTACATACATATAAATAGTCTCTCCCTCTCTATGTATAGTCCGTTCAATTGTATTCTGAGCAAGAACACAACCTAAAACATGATAAGCAGCTTGGATTATCCTCTGCTTGATTGTTCTGCAGAAATAATTAAGAAATGGGTCATGCCCTCCAATAGCTCAAAGTCTAATCGCCAAGATAGAATCTGCTGCTTGCTCTCATTGAACCCAGCCTGATGGTTTAGGGCTTAGGTCCATGTGCAGTTGTTTAATTTTGCCAGGTAAGTGGCATGCCCAGGGTTACTCTACAACTGAGATAGCGTGTCTGAGAGAAGACCGAAGCCTTTTCCATATAGATGGTGGCCACATTTTTCATAGTGAAGTTCAAGATTTGTGCTGGACAAAGCATTTTCATTGCTGGTAGGTAAAACAGACTGAGAGTTATAGTTAAAATGACAAAATAGAAATTTCAGGGACATTTGATAGTTTATGTCAACAACAGGACTAATATATTATCAAAGAGTCTATGTGATAGACTGTGGTATCTGCTGTATGTCAGGTTTTGGAGTGTTGCTTTGGTTGTGTGTATTTGGAAGTGGTCTTCCCCAAACAATTAGGAGGAAGGGCTTTTTTTTTTTTTTTTTTTTTTTGAAAATGGAATTCATTGAATGCCCTGCTGATTTAATAATAAGTAGATGAATGGCCAAATAAAGCAATATATAGATGGACAGCACCACCAAATATTATTAATAGAGATTTATTTACTTACATAGGATCAAGTCTTCTGTAGGAAATATATTAGGAATCCAGACTGAGAATACCGGTTAAAAGTTTAGCATTTCTGGGTTGACATTTTAGCACAAGAAACACTTTACCCTCCATGTGGGAGCAAGATATGAGGGAGTTTACACCTAGAACCTAAGTCCTCTAGACTTCCTATCCCGTTCTCTTTTGTGACTATACCGTATGCTTTCTACTAAGATATAATTTGAATGTTTTCAGGTCATGTGCTATAATTCAATGTGATAATAAATTCCAAGGGAATTTGAATGGAATGATGGTTTATAATGAGGCAACTCAGGAAAGACTACATCATCTTTAGTGGAAAATACTATCCAAAAAAGCGAAATAGTTAAATAATCTTATATTTGGGTTTTGTGCTTCTTTTGTGTATATATTCTTTGCTCTGATTTTAGTTAAGTATGAAAATGTCAGACAGTAAAAAATAGGAGGATTATATTTATACAGAAGAAAGTTTAGGGAGTGAGATGAGTCATTTATCCCATGAATTAATCAGCTATGCTTTGAGGAAATAGTGCAGGAAGGTAAAATGGAACAAACAGAAGAGAGAAGAAAGTGACTTCTTTTAGTCAACGTATGATGGGGAAAGCGGTAGAGAAAAAATGGCTATTTGGTGAGTGATTCAGTTGAGTTCCTTTTCAGTGGTCAATGTTTAAAGTGAAATTCTAATGAGATTGATGCTGCCCTTTCTGTACGGCTCTGAGTAAAAGAGGCAAAAGAGTCATAATAATTAATTGAGAGGGGTATGACTTTCTGAGTAGGTAAAAACATGATAGCATACTATTAGATAATGAATATTTATTGCTTGATGCCTTTCAGCCTGGAAGAGACACTTTCTGAATATTTCTCCTCTTTCTAACATTTCAGCTGTCAGAATTGAATAGTTCACATATAAACTACATTGTTTTGGTTTAACTAACAAAGACTGATAAGACATGAATTGTTTGTGACAGCCTCTAACATTGATAACAGAAGACATTAATGCCCGCAGACACAGCCTACATGGTAAAAATCTGGAAACAAAAATGCTTATTATGTTAGGCCAACGTGCTTTGACCTAGTTTTGCTTTTCTGCTTGGAAATTATGTCAATATTAGTTACATCATCCCCTCGGATGAGCAATTCCACATTCTTGTTTATTTCAGTGTCATATTATTAGTTTTGTATATTTAGTTCTGACCTCCAAGGAGCCAAACTAATCCTCATTGACTTGCATTTTCCTTTTGAAATGAGACTTCTGCATGATAAAGAGAGAGGATCTTATGTATTAACAAAACAATCTAAGATGCCTCTTCAAAGACATTCATTTCTCCTTGATCTCCACTGCCCTCTTGAAGGTTCCTAGAGGCCATCCAGTTTTCTGCTGCTCAGAATTAGTCTTTTTTTCTTTGTCTTATGGGGGTGGAATAGATTACTGGGCCTAAACTGCCATAGTTGAATAACAGAAAGTAAAACTGTGAGGCTGACGGGACATTTCCCAGCCCATCATCCCTAAATTTGCCCTTTTCATGTTTCTGCTTTACTTCTTTATCCAGCAGAAACTGGCTTAACATATTTTTCCTATTTAACATTTTTATTGAATACTTTTCAAAATGAATTATTTCCTTAGTTGATTTCGAACACATTTTTTTCTGTCATTTAATACTTTATATCACTAGAGGAAAGAACCATTTAATTATTTCATACATTTATGAATTCTAATCTTCAAAGAGTGTGAGTTCTTTGAGTGATCAACTTACATCAAATTTACAAGTATAATTTACTACCAAAAGACCTTGAATGCTTTTTGGTGCACATGTTTTGGCATTCCTTATTAACAAATGTAATCAGGCAAAAGCCCACAAGAATATGTATTCCTGGTCCCTCTTTAAAAATGTACCATTTGTTCTTGTTTTCTAATTAAGGCTTTGAAAGTTAAAAATCCCTTTGTTGTTAGCTCCTTTACAAGTCTTCTGCCTGAGTGCAGAAAACATAAGAAGGAAATGTCCTCTTCAAAGTATAACCAAACCAACTAAATTTTAACCAGGTAAATTGTTGATTAGCATTGGATCATTTAAAGAAACAGTATGAAAGTAATTGGGCTAGGCACATGTCCTAATTGTGTGATCCCAGAGGGCTTCAAACATTGTTTGAAACACTCACCTCAGAGATTATGTTCCATGTCTGATCCTTATGCTAATTTGAATACTACCATCCTGAAGAAAAACTTCTTTATAGGATTTCTTGAATCCCTAATTGGTATATAAACATTGTCATTCCCAAGCTGTTCAAAGTTGTAAATTATAGTATATTGTGTGTCTCCTGTCGTAATATCAATTTCTACAGCAATTTTTCTGATTGTTGTAGGCAAATGTAAATACATTTCCCTCCTCTTACACAAATATTGGCCTTTCACATACATTATTCTGCACCCTGGCTTTTTTCCACCTTACAATATATCCTAGAGATCTTTCCATAACAGTGCGCAGAGAGCTTCCTCTTTAAAAACCAAAACAAAACGGCGTATCATTGCACTATGACAATGTACCATAATTGATTTGACCCTTCCCCTACTAGTCACGTGGAGTGTGTCCAGTCTTTTGCCATTAAAGCAATGTGCACAGAAAAACGTTGTGTTCATCAGTTTGTGTGGGGCAGGTATATCTGTATTAAAAATCTTCAGAAGCGGGATTGCTGGGCCAAAGGGCAAATGTAGTTTCTAATTTTGATAAATAAGTAACATTGTCTAGCCAGCCTGTGTGAGAACACTGCTCCAGAACCTCATCAATAGAGAGCATTGTTCAACTTGTGCACCTTTGCCTATCTGATATCTGAAAAGTGGCATTTCTGTGTAGCATTGCATTTCTCTTCTGTGTGATGTTGAGTATCTTTGCCTATATCGAAGGTCTGTTTACATTTCTTATGCAACGTCTGCTCATATCCTCTGTTTAGAAAAAGAAAATGCCAGGTCTAGTACAATCATGTTTGATGTTATTTTGACAATGATAAAACTACCATTTAGTAAGAGAATCACTCCAGGCAGTAGACTTAGAGGCACAATATCAGAGACCCTTGAGTAAAGACCCTAATGTGTCACATCTTAACTCTGTGACCTTGGGTTGATTCCTTGGGATGTTGATTCCTGGTACAGTGGTGTCTCATTTGTATTGGTTTTTAAAAAGTAGGTGTGTTCAATACCTCCCAGGTTGATTTCTTGGGAATCATCCCAAGGTCCTTCCAAGTTTCCTTACGTGTAAAATTGAAGGTCTTTCCAAGTTTCCTTACCTGGAAAATTGAAATGATGTGGATACCTCACAGGGTTTATATAATCACTAAATGAAGGATTATATATAAAAATGTTATATGAAGCACTTAACAGAATATAGGTTATATACTTGGCACTTAAATGTTAGGTTAACTTCTCTTTTTTTAGATACAAACTTAAGGTTTCAGAGAGGCTGGGTTTTAGGACATTTCTACCTCTTAGCCTCTGAATGAATACATATCCACCCTCACAGAGGCATGTAAATATACACATATGTACACACGGTGGAATAATGTATGAAATGGCTGTAATGATTCAAAGCATCTCTTTAGACAAATGTGCATGTGTATGCATGTGTGCATGTGTATGTATACATAGTCCTGTAATGTAAGAAAACGGATTTGTTGCTAAAAATATACCCTTTTAGAACAATTTTTTCTAATATGCTAATACAACACCAAATGGCATTAAATGGACTTGGTCACTTATCACTACCTCTCATATTATAATCCAAGAAAGCATTTTCTTCTTCATCTGTCTTATTCTTTACAACAGTTAAAACTCTTACAATGTTACACACCTTATATTTAAAGCTACACCTAGAAATAAAATGGCACCCATGTTTGTGTATGTATGTCTTTAAAACAAAAATAAACACAGACATAAATACAAAAGGTAGAAATGGAAAATAAAAGCATTTTAGAGGGCATGGTGCCAAGAGTTGCCACTACTGAGGGCTGAGAATATAACACTGACCAACTATACACCTGTGAATGAGACTATTTGGGTGATCTTGTTTCCCAGGGCTCTGTTGTTACAGAAACATAATTTTAAAAATTTTATTTTGAAATAATTACAAATCCATAGGAAGTTGTGAAAAAATGTACTTGCTGTTCTGTACCCTTTACCTACTCCTTGCCCCATCCCTAACCCCTGGAAAGCAGTAATCATCTGTTCTCCATCTCTATAATTGTGCTACTTCAAGAATATAATATAAATGTAATCATACAGTATGCAGTTTTTTGAGGTCGACATCTTTTCCCACTCACTTAAATTTTCTAGGGATTTATCCAAGTTGTTACATGCATTAGTTGTTTTTTCATTTTGATTGATGAGTAATGTTCCTTGGTATGGATGTTTGAGAGTTTAACCATCAGCTTGTTTAAGGACATTTGGGTTGTTTCTACTTTGGAGCTGTCACAAATAAAGTTACTATGAGCATTTGTGTGCAGGATTTTGTGTAACTATAAATTTCCATTTCTCTGGGATAAATGTCCAGGAGTGCAATTGCTGGGTTACATGGCAAGTACATATTTAGTTTATAAGAAACTGCCAAAGCATATTGCAGAGTGGCTGAATCATTTTACATTCCCACCAGAAATGTATCAGTGACCCAGCTTTCTCTGCATCCTCCCCAGCATTTGATGTTGTCCCTGTTTTCGTTTTAGCCATTCTGGTAGGTGTATAGTGGTGTCTCATTTGTATTGGTTTTTAAGAATGTGCAGAAGATACTTCATAATCCAGTGTGGGTGTATTCAATACCCCCCAGGTAAAATTCTTACACCTGTATGGGCCTATCTTGGTGCATTAATGAATTGTCAAAAATATCTATGATTGCTGCATTTTTAGTTGAACCCTGACTGAAATATTGAGAGCAAAAAAGAAACTGTGTTGTGCAAAATACATCTGAACATTAGACTGGCCTTCACTTTATACTCTGAGACACTCAGAGAATTGATACTTGCTCAAGGCATGGCAGATGCACACCCCAGCACCTAACTTCACTTTAGGAATAGACACATCAGGTATCAGAAAAAATTGCTAAGACTGTTTAAATTTCACCCCCCTTTTCCAACATATTCCATTGCCTTTGCATTTGCATAAGTTAAATAGGGGTATGATCCATCTTCATTGTCAATATACGTGTAGATATGTGTAAATCTACAAACATACATATGCAAAGACATACATACACAGGATCTATGAATGTCAATCCCAAATGCTCCTCAACATCCAGTCTAGATTCTTCCAGGTTAGGATTTCTCAACTTTGGCACTATTGACATTTTGGGTTTAATAATTATTTGTGGGGCTGTCCTGTCCACTTTAGGATATTTAGCTATATCCCTGGCCATAAGCCACTGGATGCCAGTAATACTCCCACACCCCCAAAGTATGGCAACCAAAAATGTCTCAGCACATTCCAAAATGTCTACTGGGGGCAAAATAACCCCCACTTTGAGAATCATTGGGGTAGGTAGAAGGGAAATAGAACCTCAGGCTTCAAGTTAGCTCACTGGGTTTCCTGAAACTTAATAAGAATCTCCTTTCCAGCAGGGATAAGGTTTCGGTGCCCACCTGGTCCCTGATAACTACCAATCTCTAAATTTGTTTCAGCACATTATGGCTGAAGATTAGTGGTTAAAAGAAAGATGTCAGCCTTTATTTCTTAAAGAGCTTATACTCAATGCTTTAAAATACAAATTGGATCTGGCACTGTTGTGGCTTGTGCCTGAAATTCCAGCACTTTCGGAGGCCAAGGCAGGAGGATTGCTTGAGCCAAGGAGTTTGAGACCAGCCTGGGCAATATAGTGAGACCTCATCTCTACAAAAAAATTTTAAAAATTAGCCAGGCCTGGTGGCGCGAGCCTATAGTCCCAGCTACTTGGGAGGCTGAGATGGGAGGATTGCTTGAAACTCGGTGGTCAAGTCTGCAGTGAGCTAAGATTGGCGCCACTGCACTCCAGCCTGGAACCTTGTCTCAAAAACAAAACAAAATAAAATACTAATTGAACACGTATAATTGAAAACAAAATTTCATGCACACCTGGTTTTGTTTTACTTTGTATTTATGTTTTATCACTTATATTAGATATCATGATTATTTTAACAGGTATAAAATTTAACAGGTAATAAAATACCCATAAAATAGGGTATCTCTCCATATGCATAGAGAATTTTATAGAGAAATTGGCACAATTCCTGGATCTTTCTCTGATTCAATGTGTTTATCTTTGAATTATCTAATAAGAGGTTTTAAAGGACATTTAAAGAACTCCAAAACAGGCAAAAGAAAATATGATAGTGTTTTAAAATTTAAATTATGTTTAGATGGCAACAATAATGATTTTATTATATAAATGACAGAAAATGTTATGTATTTTTTAACCTTATAAATTTACCTCTACATGGTAAAATAATATGTTTTATTTATTACATTTGGTATGTAAATGTATTCCTACTTTAGAATTAAAATAAGGTGAAAATAGTTATTGTTTGAAATACTGTAAGTTGTATGTTCTTATCTGTATTAGGATTAAAATATGTATCTTATATATAAATTCTAGATTACCTGAAAAAAGAATAAATATAACCTCATGTAAAAATAAAATATTCCTGTATCAGTTGTACAATTTAAATTCCAGTTTTAGTTTTCATTCTTCTCACATTTTATTAGTAACAGAATTTAAGTTGTTACATTCAGAAGATTTGGATAGTAGTTATCATGAACTCACTGTTATCTATGGCCCTGACAGTAAAATATGCCACTGAGTTCTATTGTAATGTGAATATCCCAGGAATGCTAAGCCAGTTCAGAATGAGGCATTCCTTTCTCAGGAACAGAGATTTATAAAGTGACTGGAGCTATCACTATTTCTAGAGGAAGGTGTACCTTGAAGTATTCTCATTCTTTTCTTTGCATTTATGGTCCCAGCCTACTAAACTCAAGCGACACTTCAATACAGCAAAGCCTCTTGGAAGTATATGAGTTTAATAAGAAAATCTATGAAGAAAAAGTACACTGAAATGCAGATGCAGACTGACCCCCAAAATAATAAGAGTACTTTTAAAAATGTATTAGTTTCATAGCATAGCATGACAAATAATACTCAAAAATACTTTGAAAATGCCCATTTAATTAATACCCAAAGGGTTTAGTAGATTATGTTGACAGAAGGTGTTGGAGGAAGAAACATAGCCGTAAGAGCCAAGAAAATGATCCTCCTTGGTTTATAAGATTACATAGAGGAATTTTAACTTCTAAAGTGAAAAAACAAATTACTTGTATAGGCTAAAATCACCCTTCTTAGAGGAAATGGTACAAGTTTTCTTCATATAATTTATGTTACTTCAGAAAGTCTCTCTGAAGTTATAACATTATAACTTCATGCATTCTCCTGATGACTTCATTTGAAGTCTATGATATAGTAACATCATACACACTTCCCTTTTCTACAGAGCCCTTATGTTCTAGACCAAGAGGTTCATTAATTTTTGAAGTTAATACCAGAGAGTTGCCAGAATCCCAAATAACATCTCTAATTTCCAAAATTGCCTGACAAACTCTATATTTTAAAGAAGCTGTGTCATTCATGGGATAAACCTAATAATGTCTCTTTGGTCCCCAGCCATGCTCATCTTTGCCTTTCTTTCAATATGTGCAAGGAACATATAAGGTGATCTTTTAATGTTACAGTGTCTTCTTACAAATTAGAGTTGATTCACTGAGGTTATAACAGCAGCTGAGCGTTCTCAAAAGCTGCAACTTGAGCCGACAGGCAGATTAGCAAGTACGTAAAATGTCAGTAGAGAAAAAAATAGACTTCAATTATTTGGCAATCCTGTTAATCAACTCTGTGAATAGGTCTTTGAAACTTGTACAGTGGATGGTTTGAATTTTCCTCAATGCCTAGCACAAAACTTACCTATCTGTTGAATGTGTGCATTACTGATTTAATTCATGGAAAGTAAAATTTTAAAACGTAACCTTGGTTATTTGGGTTAAAATGACACTTCCATGTAATGGAATGTCATAACTGAAATTGTAGGGATTTTCAGATACTATAGGTGGTACTAAATCTCATCAGAGCCCTTCAAGTTATAACATAAGATAGCATATTCAATATGAGAAAATATTTGTCAGCCTTAAAAATGTATGTAGCAGAGGCAATCCATTTTTTTTTCTGACAAAAAGCCTTTAAAAGCTTTTCATACTACACAGCTTTGAGATTTGTAACTTTGAACCAAGAAAACATAATTTCAAAAAATGAAGAGAACTTCTGATTAATTCTAGTCTAAGGCAATCAAGTCTTAGTAGATTTTAAACTATTGTGTTTTTCATAGTTAATGTCAAGACAGGTTCCTCACTGTGGCTCATTATTTTCTTATAAAAAGTACATACTGCTTGTGTTTTTAAATTTCAGGTTTTCTCATGTAGCTCTTGTCTAATGATCCAGCAAGTTCAGGCATTTAATACATTTTAAGAATCTATATTTAAAGAGTATTTATACATGTGTGTCTATGTATTTTGAAATATATATATTTCAAAAGACTACTTTAGGCCTTTGGCTCAAATATGTTTTTTTTTTAAAAGAATATAATATTGAATATCTGAACAGGTTAAAAATCTCCAACATTTATACGTGTTAACTAATGCTTTTCTTTTCACTTGTTAAATTGCTGCATAAATGCTTTAAAAAATATGTTATCCTTGGCATTAAGACATCATGTCTTTCACTTACAAAAGTGCATCAATCTTTGGGATTGAACCATTGTATCTGCCTTAAACCAAAAATCTCCCCAGCCAGGTTCCTTGTCATCACCCTTGCCACAGAATCTACACATCATTGGGAATTAAAGATCTTTGGTCTCAAACCTTATCCTGGTTGAATTCCTATCATATCACCACCAACCCCTTTCTAAAGGCCCCCAGGAATGCTAGCACAACAGGGGATTTTCAGGAGGCGCACTCCGATGAGGGTCATGGTTTGCAGTGACAAAGTTTGTCCTTAGATGAAATCTGTATCTCTCTCCCTATAGCATTTACCACTGTTTGGCCCCCTCTCTACAACACAGAACACGTGCAGTTACTCTGTTCTCTGACAGCTTTTCAAAGACAAAGCTAACATGGCTTTCGGGGGCATATTTTCCAGGTTAAATATTCCCAGATATGTTTGATTTGGGCTCTATCCTTTAGGATCAAGCAATGTTAGTAAGTACAAATGTCCAACGTTTGAAAGAACTGTTCATAAGAGAGACTCACCTGATTAGAGGAAAGAGATACCATTCAGTTTCTAATACCCAGTAACTTTAATGCCACTATTTTAAGCTCTCTCTGCCTGGATTGTAGAGACTTTGCCTAATTTACCTCTGGAATAGAAATTCTGAGCCTGCCGGGCGCGGTGGCTCAAGCCTGTAATCCCAGCACTGTGGGAGGCCGAGGCGGGTGGCTCACAAGGTCAAGAGATCGAGACCATCCTGGTCAACATGGTGAAACCCCGTCTCTA
>NW_016107741.1:1810081-1821909 GCF_001604975.1 Cebus imitator | reverse complement strand
AAAAAAAAAAAAAAAAAAAAAAAAAGAAATTCTGAGCCTTTGCTAGTGAGTGAGCAATAACAATATTGACAGACATCTAGCTAGATAATAAGAAAAAAAAAATCATGAATGACCGAAGTGTGAATTTTGTTTCTTTGCTTGTCTGATACCCCATGGCTATTTGCAATATCTTATTGTCATGTGCTAAAGGATTTTAGATATTAATCAAAGAGAAAAGGGTCTCTAAGATAGAAGAAAAGACAAAAACGTGGGCAGATAAGTAGGAAAAGAAGGGGATGAGGAATCAGGAACTTTTTCCAGGTACTTGGAAAGTTGAAGGCAACTTAAATCATCTTGAATATTTTAAGAAATGATATTATTTTTCACTTTTATATAAAAGACTAAAGCTCTGCAAAATATATAGGTAGGCACAGTGTGTTGGCAATACACTGTTTACAGATTGGCAAATCAAGCCAGTGTCTAATGAAAAGGAAGGTTGCAAAGAACTTAGATCTGAAACTCTGAGGCATGTTTTCTTCCACACCTGGAGAAGCACTTGGCTTTGCTGAGTAAATGATGGAATGAGCATGTGGTGGCAGGGTGATGCTCTTCATGGCATTACCTAGACGCACAGGCATCACTAGAGACTGTAAGAGAAGTTTGTGGGCTTTTTGTCAGCATTTTGAAAAACCCAGAGGATATTGTACAATTACTTTTTCAATGATTGCTATATCAAATACTTTTAAACCTGAGGATTTATGAACTTAATAGTGAAAAGGTTTTTAAAAAATGTTATGCCAAATGAGAGAAGCCACTCACAAAGGGCCACATATTATATGATCTATTTATATAAAATGTTCAGAAGAGGCAAATCCATAGATTCAGAAAGTACATTCGTGGTTGCCAGGGGATAAAGGAGGGGAGAATGGGGAGTGAGTGCTAATGGATATGGGGTTTCTTTTGGGGGTGATGAAAATGCTCTGGAATTAGATGGTGGTGGTTGCAAAACTCTGATTATACACGAAATGGATGTTTGTAATGTGTGAATTTTATCTCAATAAAGCTGTTTTTTAAAAAATGATAAGCATTCCTACAACCATAAGGAACAGGGCTAGTCTTGGCTATTAGTCATTCTTCTTCTTCCCCATTCCCAATAATTAGGAAAAAAAAAAGGGTGTGTGTGTGCACATGCATGCGTGTGTGTATGTATAAGTCTGTGTGTATATGTGACAAGGGCAGTAGTTAGAGCACGATCATATGACTACCAGGATCTATAGACAACCCTACACTATTAGGGGAGAAAGTGTCAAGATATTTGTACCATTCTCATACAGCACGAATCTAGGCCAGGGCTCAGCATCCTTGTTCATAAAGTACCAGACAGTGAATATTTTGGGTTTTGTGGCCATGCAGTTTCTGTCCAAACCCCTCAGCTCGTCATAGACTATATAAAGCCCTTGGAGGTAACTGTGTTACAAAAAAGCTTTATTTATAGACACTGAAATTGGAATTTCATACAAGCCACAAAATAATATAAAAAATATTTTTTCAACCACTTAAAAATGTAAGAACCATTCTTAGCTTGTGGGCCACACAAAAACAGGCAGAGGCCTGGATTTGAAACATAGGCGACCTGTGGGCTGTAGTTTGCAGAACCCTGTTCTAGGGTAATGACTTAGAAAGGGGCTCTACTAATCTGCAGGTTGTTGTGAAGCACTTTACATTCCTTAAGCCAGTATATAACTTAAAGCAATAATGCTACATTATGTCCAAAGGCTAAGCTAGTGAGAGACTAAATTATAACACTCAACTTTTTTAAGCAAATAATTATGAAGAATCAGCTAATAAGACCTTTTCTAGAGTGTTCAGAGTATAATAATGCTACCTTATGTGGTTTGGGGATTTTTATTTTAAGTCAGGGAAGCTATGAATATCTTGAACTTTGTCCATTAAGAAGTCTGCCAAGGCTGTGAATTTTAAAGCCATGGGAATTTTTCATGGCCCTTGGCTGCTGAAATTTTAACAGCGAAGTTATTCATTAAGTCCACATTAAAAAAAAAAAAAAAAAAAAACTATCAACAATGCTTCTTTATACTTTATCTGCATTTAATACACTTCCAGATAGATGATCTTTAATTTGACTAATGAGTACATCCTTTGTTATTTTAATGACAAGTAATTTACAGAAAGAGAAAAGCTCTTCAGCCGCAAGTCTCTTAAATCTGGAATTTAAAGTCTCTGATGTTCACAAGCCAGAAGCAACACTTGGCGTAAGACAGGGCCACTAGGACACTGGAAATGCATCCTGGGTAATGAGCTGGAAATACAAAAGGAATAAGACAGTTGGAAATACGTTGATCATTTTATATGACAGTTTCTGGGTTTATTTTCAGGTTAGAGCACAAGTCAGAAGCTGAAGAACTTGGAGATTTGGCGAGGAACATATGTCCCACTCTCCCCAACCCCCAAATAGCCAAATATCCCCTTTGGTTCTATCAGAGAAGTATTAAGATTTAGTAATTAGAAGAAAAATTAAAGTTATAAATATTCAGTAGGAACATAAATAAGAGAATTCAAAAAATAAAATGTTGAGCTCACCACAGTTTTCACCATACATTTTACTCTTTCTTTTTCTTTTTTTTTCTTTGTTGAGACGGGGTCTCACTACGTTGCTCAGGCTGGCCTCGAACTCCTGGGCTCAAGCAATCCTCCCACCTCAGCCACCCAAAGTGCTGAAACTAGAGGCGTGCCACTGTGCCCAGCTAAATTTTATATTCTTTAACTGATTTTTCAATGCATGAATAAATGAGTAAGTGGGTAAGTGCTTACTGAGGATACAGTTTTCAACCAAACTCTGTAGATATTCAGGAATGAATTAAGCATGGGCCCTGCCTTCATGGGGTAAGGGTTTACTCAACTTTACAGAAAACCCAGAAATATCCTAACAAATGTGGCAACAGAAGAACTTTATTCCTAATCCTAAAACTCACTTTCTTTACTCTCAGAGTAATTGATACAGCATTCTAATGTCAAATCACTGTTTCCATATCATACAATACTCTAATTGTCAGGCTAAAGTCTGCCTTAAAGAAGGGTAGCAATGGCTTTGTTCTTATGATAATAGAAGAGAGAAAAAGATTATTTACAAAGCTACCACCTCCGAAAATTAGAAGTATTTTATACAAACAACCACCTCAGTTCTTCTCACAGTGATATTTAAATGTTTGCACATGCTGGTTTCTGTTATATGGGCCTTTACCATTTTCATTCCTCCTTGTAGCTCTATGAGTTAAATATTACTATTATTCTTTTACAAATGAGGAGAGTGAGACCTGGAAAGATTTAGAAACATGCAGAGGTGATAAAATACTGGGAAAGTTTCACATTCAACCATGTCTGATGTTTAATCCTTTTCCTTGTCTTTCCACCATAGCATACGCTCATGGCATGTCTTTACTGTTTCTATTTCCCCTACAGAAAATTCAGGACAATTAACACATTGAAGAGTATTCAGACTTTCACTTTTCTTCTTACACAGTCTTTGAGCAGCCCATTATAGGAAAATGAGTGTATTGGAGATTTGAAGAGGCAGAATGAACACGTTCTAGATGTAGAAAGAAAAATTCTAAGCAGGTAAAAGACAACCATAGTGAAATACACCAGATGGATGCTTGACTTGAACAAGATGCTAAGCACTAAATAAGGCAGGTGGTAGAGGTTGTGAAGCTGCAGAGTCCTGAGAAATTGATCATTAAGCAGAAGATGATTAAAATCTTCCTAAGGGACAATTGATCAGAGCCGAGGTCAAGAGCTAGGACTTGTCTGGCAAGATTTATTGCGGATTCTTGAAGGGTTAAGAAGAAGAAGTCAGTCAGAGTCCGGGACTGGATGCTGTATTTGAACTGATTGTCACTCACCAGAATCTGTGATCTAGGAGACGGACATTGCCAGGATGCCCCCTATCAGGATCGTCATAGAGAAGGGAAAGTGTATTCATTTACGATTGCTGCATAGCAAATTAGCACAAATGTACAGGTTAAACCAACGCTTATTTATTAGTTCATGGTTTTGTAGGTTGCAAGTCTGGGTGGCCCAGCTGTGTTCTCTGCTCAGGGTCTCATAAGACTGAAATAAAACTGTTGGCCAGACGAAGCTCTTACCTGGAGGCCCTAGGGAAGAATTTGTTGCCAAGCTTGCTCTGGCTGTTGGCAGTATTCACTTTCTGCAGCTGTAAGACTGAGCTCCTTGGTAGCTATAAGCTGTGGTTCACTCTTTCTAAGGGACATTTGCATTCCTTCTTAAGTGGCCATCTCCATCCTCAAAGCAACAGCACATTGAGTCCTTCACACACATAGAATCTCTCTAAATTCCTCTTCCATCAGTCAGGAAAAGTTCTCAGCAGTTAAGGGGTCATGTGATTAGGTCAGGCCCACCTGCATCGTCTTCCTTTGTAACATCGAGTATGCCCTGTAACACAACACAATCCAAGGAGTGATATCACATTCGCAAGTTCCAGGATTCAGGTGGACATCTTTGGGCTGCCGCTTTAGAAAGTCTGCCTACCACAGAAGGTGATGAAGAGTCTCAGCTCCTGCCTTGCTCCTTGGTGAGCTGTGTGGCCTGTAATAACAGCAGCTTTGTGGACAATTAGCCCACCATCTCCTAGGGTTAAAGGGCGAAAGGGAAGTTCTGTGACTTTTCCTTCCTCTTCTGACACTGGCTTCTTCCTGTAAGGAAATCTGTATTTTTTGGTGTTCACTTCTTTCCCTGACCATCTCCTTGGTGTTGGTGCCAAGAAGCACTGGAGGGCAGGTGGTCCATCGATTTAGGGCAACTGAAGGTTTTGAGATCAAGGCAAACTGGAGGCTCAGATATCACAAGAGGGCAGCACAGAGCAAGAGCTAATAAATGTTGAGATGCAGACTTAGCAGGCCCCAGCCCTTTCTGAGATGATATGTTCACCTGCCCTCAAAACATCCTCTCATTCAATATATGCCTCCTAACCCAGACCCCAAGGAGTCTTGAGTAAGAACGTGGCAGATATCACATGTATTGACCATGGCGTATCACAAAACATTAACTCTCCAAATATCTGCCTCTTGAAACCTTGGTTTCTGCAACTAAGAAAAATTTATTCAAGGATGAGAAATTTAAAATGGAAAAAATCCTCTTCTGAATTCTAGCAATATAAAAGCCACTTTTTACAAGTCTGATGCAGTAGCACAGTGTTTCACAACCAATTTTCATTTTCAACCCCCTGTCCCAAAGAGCCTTTTGAATCATTTTTTTCCTAATTGCTCCTTGAATGAAATTTTAATAAGACAGATATACTATATATATATATTTATTTATTTATTTATTTATTTATCTGTGCTTTGTGCATAAAAAGAGTAAGTTGGGTTTTTTTGCCACTGAGAACTGGTTTTCTCTCTCTTGGGGGCAATATCACCCTTATTGACAGTGTATGTTATAATGGGGAAAAATTACATTTTAATATTTAGTAAATCTTCAGCTTATATAGTCTATTTTATTTGGCAACTGGTTGTAATACTTTAGTTGTACTAAAAGGTAGTTAAAATTAATCTTGAAAAGTCAGAAAAGTCTTTGAACATAAAAAATCACCCAATGTATTATATTTAAAATAACAACTTGCAAAACAAAATGTAAAGTCTGATCCCATTTTTGTGGCTAAGAGGTACAGAAAATGACTAGAAAGATCAATCTGTGGAATGTTGCTTCTTAGTGGTTAGATCCTTATATAGGTGTTTTGCTTGTTGGGAATTTTATAAATATTCACCAAGGTACATTATACATATGTATAATAAATACATATTATATTCATGTCAGGAAAAACACTATTTAAAAAGTTAGCCAATCTCTTTTTTTTTTTTTTTTTTACCTTCAACATTTAGGATTAATGGGCAGTATAAATTCAATCATTCACATGTAGCAAAAGGAGAAATATTTTACATGGCCCATTCATGACTCCTTTAGATCTCTAGAGGGCTTCAAGCCTCAAAGTTTATTGTTGCATTCTTCTTAATTCTAGTTGAATGCATGTACATTATTTTCTGCAAAGAAATACCACCCACTAAAGACTGTTCCTTCTCTTCTAACAGGGTTTTGGTGTCCCCAGGGCTCCCTTAGTCCTGTTTACTTTGGATATTTCAGGAGTTACTGTAGGTTTAACTGTGGTGAGTCCTTAAGCCCTCTTTTTAAATTCATAAACTGTCTCTAATCTTAGCAAAATGTCAGGTTACACTTTTGAGAGGTTTGGGAACTTGACATTTTGTAACCCAGTTGGGGTGTAGGCTGCTTCCATTCTGAGCACCTTGTTCCAATTTATGTCAGGAGGAATTATATACAGGTCAGGGCTGAGAGCAGGTTATAATTAATGGGGTGGACAAGTGGATTTTTAGTGTTTCATAAAATAAAATGGAAATCACATGTGGTTGGAACTGTTGTATGCTTTAAAATATTTACATTTATTCTAGTAAACATTAATTATAACTGATACATTTCTCCTGTGAACTCACTAACTGTGAGGTCACAAGCCATTGTTCACTGAGCAGAAAGAATGGATGACAAGCTAGCTATAAGAAAAAAGACAGTACTTGGGCAGATATTGGTGAGTGAACTTGTGGAAGTAATCCAGTCCTAGGCCTTTCTCCTAATTTTCTCTTATGTTTAAAGCACCTCCTTGCCAATATGATCCAGATGTCAGTCCTTCTAAGTCAGAATTGGGAGGGTTTAGCTTGTGAAATTTCTGAATAGCTCCTGGTAAAAAAGGGACACATGACCAATGCTTAACCATTCGTCTTTTCAAAATTAAAGCTTAGAAGTAGTTGAAATACTGCCAGAATCTACAGCATCTTCATTTTCTTCACATTCATATATAAAATTTCCAATTCCTTGAGGCTGTAATAGCAATATGTTGCTGAGGAAATAAATTTTAAAAAATTTATTTATAATTGACACCTAACAATTATACATATTTATAGGGTACAATGTGATGTTTTAGTACACGGATATACAGTATAATTATCAAATCGAGGTAATTACTACATCCATCATTTTAAACATTTATTATTTCTTTATGGTGACAGTCAAAATCTTGTCTTCTAGCTGTCTTGAATATACATTACGTTGTTATTTGCTGTAGTCACTGTACTGTGTAACAGCACATCAAAACTTACTCTTCTTGTCTAACTTTGTGTACTTATTGACCAACCTCTCCCTATTCCTTCCTTCCCCCATACCCTCAGCAGCCTCTGGGAACCACTATTCTACTCTACTGCTATGAAATCGACTTCTTTAGATTCCACATATGAGTGAGATCATGTGGCATTTGTCTTTCTAAATGCTTTTAAAATTTATTTTCTTTTATTTATAATTTGAATTTTTATTTTAGATTCAAGGGGTACATGTGCAAGTTTGTTACATGTAGTATTTGTCTTCTGTGCCTGACTTATTCCACCTAACATAATGTCCTCCAGGCTCATCAATGTTGCCAAAAATTACAGGATTTTATCCTTTTCTATGGCTGAATAGTATTCCACTGTCCTAATCATCCCCATAAAGAAATGTATTTTCTTTATCCTTTCGTCTGTAGATGGACACTTGGGCTGATTCCATACCTTAACTATTGTCAAGAGTGCCGCAGTAAACATGAATATGCAGATGTGTCTTTGGCATAGTAATTTCACTTCTGGAAAGAGATCTTTAAGAGTTAGAAAAATCCAGATTCTAAACTAGTCTGTGCTGTGTGCCAGTTGTGTGGCCCTGGAGAAGATACTTTAACTCTGTGTCTCAGTTTCCTCATCTGCAGAATGGAGGAAAATGATACCCACAATTTAGGGATTAGCCCCAATTTATATAAAGTGCCTGGCAAATTGTAGATTTTCTAAAAAAAATGCCACTTATGGATATATGAAGGAAAGCTCCAAAAAATGAAATTCAAAGGAAGCCTTATGCAAATTGCATCACATATCAACCATGTGGGTGTTAGGAATATTGATGCTCTCTTTACTTTGCCTAGAAGTTGCCATTCCCTAAATAAATATTATTTCCATTAAGCCACCAATTTTATATATATATAAAACAAAGAATATATATGTACATATTTATATATTTGTATATATATTTATATATATAAAACAAAGAATATAATATGTATATTCTTTGTTTTGTACAGTGAGGAATTAATACAAGCATGCTACTCTATTAGGGTATAACAGTTACCTACGTAATGTATCATGAGACCTTTTGCCCTTTTCTAAGGAAAATAAGTATTTATGGAAGGACAGCTTCACACAGAGTCAGCAGGTAATAATCTGCAGTACATCCTGATGCTGCTTCTATGGTCTGGAAGAGTGTTTGATAGTTCTAAATGGCACAGGGCTACTTGTCCATACCCTTGACCCAAGAATGTCAGGTGCACCCAATCAACCTGGAAATCACTGTGGTGACAGATGTTGGAGCCCAATCACCCTCAGGGCCTTGGCACTGATTTTGAGTATGCCAGTTTAGAAAGTCTCTGCAGAATTCCCCAAGACATTAAGTTTATAATATCCCCTGAGGGGTCCTTAGAAAGAAAAAGTGCCTATGTTTTGGTGTTGTTATCATTCTTCAGGGCAAGACTTGGTGAAAAGATACTGAGAGAAGACAGTACAGGTAGAAGGACAAAATGAGCAAGAATAAGGACCCACTGATTTTGTCTTTGCAAGGTCTAAACTGAGTTATAGGTTGAGATCTAAAATATATACTCAATACATTTATCCTCAAAATATTCTTCACACATTTGTTCCCAAGACATACTAGTTGATAATAGTAATACATAAATAAATATACACATATATATGCCTTACAATAGAGCCCTGTTTTTAGCGTGTAACGTCTGTACTGCTTTCAAAATAGTCATCAGCACAAATACCAGTGCCACAGCTAAATCTGACATCATTGATCTTTTCTCCTTTTAAGAATATCCTTTGTAGGCCCCCAAGTGAGAGATGGCAGATCCTCTCAGCTTCATTCAGTCCTTTATGGAAATATTTATGAAAACTACTATGTGCTCAGTAGCTATCCGAGTTCTTGGCATATAATAGGATTTCAAAATAAATCTACCTAGTATTGCTTTGGGGATGAAGGCTTGGTGATGTCCTCCTCTCCCCAAAAGAAAAAGTGATATGTGTGTGAGAGAGAGACAGAGACAGAGGTAGAGAGGCAGAGTGTGAGAGTGTGTGGGTATTCAGAGAGAGAGCATGAGTCCCAGTCTTATCTTTCCACATACGATGCAAGCTATTTGGAATTGTAGAGCTGGAAGTGATCTTAGCTAACATTTTCCCAATCTCCTACCCAATGCAGGAGTTCTTCTACCATAACCTTCATCAAAGCGTGGGACCCTAAAATATAAGACTAGAGGTCTCTTTTTGTTGGGCAATAATTTGATTCAAAATGGTATCATTATTTGGTAACTCAGGTGGCACAGTGTAAATTTCTGTGGGAAATTGGGATGGGGAGCCCAAGGAAGGGCTGGGCTGGTCGTGACTGCACCATGGAAGGAGGATATCTGGGACCAGTCTTGAGCTGCCATTATGTTCTGCTGGGAAACCTAAACACTAGTGCTTTCTCAATTATTTTACGTATTTCTGAAATTATTCCATAGTCTTCAATTTGTACTAATAAAATTAATCAGAAGTACTATATTAAAATTATCATTCATTTTTTATATTTATTCAACAGCAGTGAGAAAAGGAGAAATCTTTGTCATTTTGTTTAGCATGTAAATGCACAAAAACCTCAGCTTACCTGAACTTTGCCAAAAAAAAAAAATCAAACCTCTATTAACCACAAGTTTTCTGCGTTATTCTTTTCCTAAAGATTTGTGAAGTAAAAGGAGGAAGGTGTTATTATGAATTACTGAAAAATCCATGGTCATGGATACAATTATACAGTCAAATCAATCTCCTACGTTATCTCTTGTGAATTCCCACAATCTCTATTTATGATCAAATGAAAAAAGGTCTTTTTAATGATGATCTCAAGGAAAAGTAAGATTTGAAATTACCTCAAACCTTTCAATTAGATCCAATATGTGATTTGTGGTTATGCAAATAAAGTGGACTCAAACATTTTGAAATGTTTCAATTAGGATTCTTTTTTTTTTTAAATTTTGAAGTTATAACTTTTTTTTTATTTTACTTTAAGTTCTGGGGTACATATGCAGATCTTGCAGGATTGTTACATAGGTATACACATGCCATGGTGGTTTTTTTAAAGTTTTCTATTTGTGGTTCAGTTAACCAGAAAATTAAATTAACCAGAACTCTGTCATTTCCAGAGAATTTCAGTTAATTGAGATTTAATTGTACTTTTGTTGTTATCTTTGTTCCCACATGGAAATTAATTCCATTTCAGATGTATTTCTTGGAGGGTGTTTAGTATAGTTATCACCTTAAATGAGTAGGATAGGGTGCATAGGGTGGCTTTTCTTTTTGGATTTTAATGGTTACTATGCATATATGTGTGTGTGTGTGTGTGTGTGTGTGTGTGCGAGAGAGAGAGAGAGAGAGAGAGAGAGAGAGAGAGAGAGAGTGAAAGAGCTTGCCTTGGCAGAAGTGTTTAAAGAAACATGAGTGGTTAATGCCCTCACTGTGATTTGACTTTCATCTTCCTTCTTTTAAGCACATTTTCCCCTTTTTAAACCTGCCATTTTAAACTGAAAAGTATTTTTCAAGAAATGAAGCAATACTTTCTATCCCATTTATTAAAGTAATGCACAGAAGGAAATGCACCATGGTAAAAACAATAATGTTTTGCTAAAGATAACCAGGAAGTGAGGAGGAGAAAAAAAAACCTCAAATAGCAGAGAGAGGCCAGATGGTCTTTTTTTTTTTAATGCAGTCACTAAGCAGGAAATTTTGTTTGATTAAGAAGACACTGGTCTTGATTCAGCAGTTTTGAGGAACTTTTTTTAAATTGGACACACACACATACACACACACACACACACACACGTACAACACACAAGCGATTTTCATTCAGCCAAATGATCATTTGTGCTATTGTAAGCAAGATTCTGCTGATGAAAATGTGAAGTCTTAATGATAAAGAAGAAAACGGGTTCCCAAGTCTCGGTTATGAAAGAACTTGGAATTTGCCCACTACCCTAAAGACCCTCGATCATTACCATATCCATCATATTGTTGTAAGGTCTGGTGTTTTGTTTTGTTTTCTTTTGATAGCCCGGAATGGAAGAAAGGCTGTGTACCACAGTGGCTAACTAGGGTTTTGTGAGATACAGGGTAGACCCGGGGGGAAAAAATAGAGGTTTTGGAGTTCAACACCCCAGGGGGCTAATGTGCATAAAGCGACTGCTCCAAAGGACCTAAGTTTAATCCTTGGAGCTGCCAGTCAGGATCAGGATGAAGAAGCACCCATGCAAAGAATTGCTTCTGGATGCTGATAGGCAGGGAAGTGGAGGAGGGGAGGTGGGAAAGGGGATCGGAGCGCCCCTCTTTGGACTGTGATGTTTTGGCAGTCGGTGCTGGGGGAGGGTAGCTGGCAGTGGCTCCTGCACAACAAAGCTCCCTTCGGTGAAGTCAACGACATCTTTGCTATCGTCTGGCACCCTTTGCCCAGCACCACAGGAGTGAGCTATTTCCCAGTCTGTATTCTAAGGATGAAAATGACTAAAGTTGTGAAACTAAGTATTTGCATCCGTTTAAAAGAGAGAGAGTCACTTGGAATTTGGAATGGAAAGAACAGATTTAGAAAACTGGCAGAATTGTTTGGAACTATGCCCTGAATCGAGAGACCCTGTTGACTTAAATAAGGACAAGGTAAAGGAG
>NW_016107741.1:1788847-1809411 GCF_001604975.1 Cebus imitator | reverse complement strand
TCAAGTCTCCAGATAAACAGCTTGAATCTTCAGAAGACTACTTGCTTTATAACCCCTCCCCTGGACCCCTGCCACCCTGTCCTCCCACAAACCTCATTTGCTCACTGTGGAAGAATAGCACAGTGCACCACCACCCAGACTTCCCAAGCTCTTCTCTTGGTCTCTGCTGTAGCTACAGGAGCAACTCTTTATTCTCCTACAACAATTGCCTCTGCGATTGTCTTCCTTCTAACCCTTTCTTAAAAAGATAGGCTCTAAAAATCATGATCCAGCGGCTATTGCAATTTTACCTAGCCAGTGAATTTATTTATTTTAGATGATTTTTTGATATTATTGTCATTATCAATAAGACACCAACTAGAGCTGTCAGCCAGTGGGATCTAGTCTTAACTCATCTTTGGTGCTCACCAGTCAGAAAGCCCTAGTCACATGTGTTTATTTCCCCCAGCACTCTTCTCTCATTTCCTTCCTTTCCATCCTGAAATTTCCTCTTCTAATGGTGAAGAGCTGGTAAGTACAGACAAAACCAATGCCTCTTCCCGTGTCTCTATTCATTTCCTTCCTGTCCATCCCTATAACCTTAACTGTACATCCCTGGTTATTTTCAACATTGAGTTAATATCCTAGAATCAAACATTTGAGATATTCAGGTAATTCTGAGTACCGTATGCTACAGTTTGAATGTGTCTCCCAAAATTCATTTGTTGGAAACTTCATCTGCAATGCAGCAGTGTTGGGATGTGGGGCTTAGTGGTAGAGCCCTCATGAATGGCTTAGTGCTGCTATTAAAAGGGTTTGTGGAAGTGGGTTTTTCCTCTCCTGCTCTTTTGCCATGCGAGGACATAGCATTCCTCCCTTCCAGAGGACACAGCCTTCAAGGTGCCATCTTGAAAATAGAGAGATCAGGCCCTAACCTGATGGCACCTTGATCTTGGACTTCCCAGTCTCCAGAACTGTGAGAACTAAATATCTGTTCTTTATAAATTACTTCATGTCAGGAATTCTGTTATAGCAGTACAAAAAGACATCCTGCTTTTTGAGCCCACTAAGTGTTCATGGCTTTTCTCTTTCAAAATTTTATTGCTAAAATAAATACAGAGGTCAGTACTTTCCAATAATTCATGACATTGCATTTTCCTGTAAGAAATAGTAAAAGTTGGATTTTTATGCCCTTGAAAAAGAAATCTATCCTTGAGGAAGTCTGAAACTAAACATTTAACAACTTGAAAAATTAAATCACGGCTCTCTGACCAAACACTGGAAAGTTTTATACTGAAATTCAGATACTCTTTGCTTGTTTACTGGCAGGGACAAAGCCAAAATGTCAAGAAAGCTAGCATCTACCTTCTATCATGTCATTCTTTTTATTTCATTTTATGTATGAGTCTTTGAAATGTTTGTGTTTTTTAAAACCTTTTACTTTTTATTTCCTTCATTAAAATATTAGCTCTCTAAGGGCAGGCCATTGCCCTCATATTTACCACTAATTTGCTACTGCCCAGAGCAGCCTCTGACACACAGGACAACCTCAAAAAATACCAGTGGAATGAAAGAACAATGAAAGAAATGACTCTTCTGGTTTTACTCCAAAAGAAGTAGTTCTAATTTTTTTTTTTTTGAGATGGAGTCTTGCTCTGTCACCAGGCTGGAGTACAGTGGTGCAATCTTTGCTCACTGCAACCTCCGCCTCCTGGATTCAAGCTGTTCTTCCACGTCAGCCTCCCGAGTAGCTAGGGCCACAGGTGCGTGCCACCACACCCGGCTAATTTTTTTGTATATTTAGTAGAGACGGAGCTTCACCCTGTTGGCCAGGATGGTCTTGATCTCTTAACCTTGTGATCCGCCCGCCTCAGCCTCCCAAAGTGCTGGGATTACAGGCGTGAGCCACCGTGCCCGGCCAAGGCTTCCAATTTTTTTTAATGCTTAAAGAAAGCCAGATGGATGTACATACAGGATTTCCAATGTCATAAAAGTAACAAAATTAGCTTACTCTTCCAAGCTTTTATTTTATTAATATTTTTTGAATAATAACAATTATGAAACGCTTCATGAATTTTTGTGCCATCCTTGCGCAGGGGCCATGCTAATCTTCTCTGTATTGTTCCAATTTTAATCTATGTGCTGCTGAAACAAGCACCAAACTCTTAAAATTAGTTTAGGTTCAGAGTGAAGAGTTGAAGTTGCACAGACCCAAGCTGTTTTGGGACTATGTGGGACATTAAGGGCTACGTTTACTTGAACAAAATCTATGGGTGAGGCTTACCTGCTTTCTGCCAGTTTTCCTGGTACAACAGCTGATGTCAGAGGGTGGTCGGAGAAGGAGCTTGGAGCTGTTGGTAAGGAAGTTTTCATTACTTTCTTGCAGGCTCCTTTTACTTCTACTCTTCTATGACTCAAGGGTCATTCAATGCCAAATGAAATTCTCCCTCTGTGGTAACTGCTAGAAAGCCCAGTGATCGTCTGATTTCTAGTGACAACTGTTGGCCATATCCCCAGAAGGAGACAGGAGTTGTGTCTATTCGGAAATAATTTTCCATGGATCCATCACGTTTTTGTACCTCTTGTGAGCTGAGGTACTGAATGCTCTTATTCCAGACTATTTATTGGGTAGGCTAACTTGCAGTCCATTATAAAAGATTCAGATTCCCTAAGCTTGAGATTGCTCAGGTATGATGCAAACCTCCTGAGTTTGCTAACAGGGACCTGAGATGCTCCATAGGACTTCGGGGACAAGGGGAACCAACAGAACTTGAAGCATACCATTTGAGTAAAAACAACCTTTATCTTTGATTCAGGTGGTCTTCTGCCAGCATTCACGAAACAAAACTGGCAGGTAGCAAAAATCTGAAACTTTTCACTGTTCTTGATAGTTTCACATGTTCCATCCATGCCAGGGTCCCTTATTTTCTGCAAAATAAAAAAATTCTGACAAAGAATGCATATGGGACAGGGTGACCTTCAGTGGGAAGCAGAAGTGAAGCCCCAAGGTCATGGTGGGAGATCAGTGGTAATGAACAGAGGTATGTCATAGTGTAGGAAACAGATGAAATTCCCAGTGTGAAGGTAAGTCATTAGTGTTAAGAATAAAAATGCTAGTTCATTTCTCATTCACATACTGTTTGTTCACATAAGACGCTCCATGAATGTTATTGAATAAATGGATTTATATCCTTCTTCCTTCCAAAAATGGTTTGAAGAGGTTTCCAGTAAAAAACACAGATAACGAATTTATTCAAAGAAGAGTGGAAAGAGGTGATTCAGGACAAGAAGGGAAGAAGGACCCCAACCTCCCACCTCTACCACCCTGTCCTTCCATGAGTGAGAATTTTGTCAGGCACTTTAAAAAGTTCACCTACCTTAATCCTCAAAGGACCCTTAAGATAGCTCTTATTGTCTACTTTTTACAGATAAGGAAACTGCATAGAAGATAGGAAGAGCATCTGCGAGTATAAGATATGTACAGTATCTGTCTCCTATCTGCCTTTGCAAGGAAATGGCAGAGTCAGGATTTGAACTCAGGTTTATCTGGCTTCAAGGCACTACATGTTTTTTTTACAGGACACCACCTCGACAGTGTCAGCCCAAAACTAGACCAAGGACACTTGGGCCCACTGAGCTCAGGGCTTAGCCCCAAGTTTTCTGAAAGCATGCCAGAGAAAAGCTGGATAAAATGCTTTAGCAAAAAAGATGAGTGTCATTACTCATCTGACAATGGAAAGGACTGATCAGGAAGGGGGGAAAAAGAGAGTAGTGGCAGAACATAGAAAAGAGAGAAAAAAAGACTGAATTTTTTAATGGAGTGCAAAATAAGACATGTTTTTTACTTTTCTGAACCTCTTTAGAGACTACAATAATAATAATTCTTATGTGGTAAGTCCAATAAGCTAGAGTGATGTCTTATGAAATGTACCATCATACTAGCTTGTGATGCAGAATTTGCATCAGAAGAAAAGTATAAGATATTACCACCATGACTTGGCAAAACCAGTGTACTCTATTAATGTTAGCCACTTAGTTGCCGTAATTGTTTTGCAACACAGCACCCATTGCCTGGTTTCCCTGGGAGTTCTTGAAAGCTCTATTGAAAGGTTATATTTAAAGTGTAAGTTAGAGAGGGCTGTGAATGGAAAGAAAATCGTTTTTCTTTTGGTAAAAAAAATTGACTCTCCTTGGGACTATACACTAAGTTAGCTCAGTTATTTGATAGAACCAGTATCTTATTTTACATAGGGCAAAACATAGATCTAGAAATTTCAAGTTCACTGGTTGAAAGCGGAGGGTGTGCTTGAATGTGATTTGAAAGCAGTTTTAATTTTATGACACTTTATGGTGTGTGTGTGTGTGTGTGTGTGTGTGTGTGTGTGTGTTAATGATAACCTAATTTTATTGCCCCGGACTTAAAGATCTATGCCACCTGGAGAAACTACAGTTCATCCATTAGCATGTAAATGTGTTAAGAGTATTTCTGCTTGAATTTCTCCCCGAGAAGCCTTCCGCCTTTGTTCTGTACAGACTCACAGTCCCGACGCTGTTCTTAATATCCTGTTTTCATTTGTCAGCGCTGTTGTCCTTTTCATTGCCATGTTCCCATCGTTCCTTTTCTTTCATGTGGTGCTTTACAATAACAATTCAGAACAAAAGAGTCACTCCTCTTTCTGTTGCCTTTAAAAAAAAAAAAAGAAAGAAAAGAAAAGAAAAAAGACTTCTTCCCCTGACTGTAGAGCTTCAGTGATCAGGGGAAATGGTTAAAGCATGTTCTTCGTAATAGTTAACCAGGAGTTGTGAATAAAGCTTAGTTTTCCTTACTTTTTAAGATTGCAAGGCAGCTTCAGGGTATTGTGAACAAGAGGGTTTTGTGTGTGGCTGACTTTGAGGTTGAGAGAAAAAGAGATTTTCTTTGAGTAAAGGAGCCATCATATTTGAGAGAATTTCCCAAACTGCTCACACAATGGGAATCAGTTACTCTATAACATCGTCATTACCTCCATGAGTCACGAGACTAGCATTTGTTCTTGTCTTTGAACTTAAGCTTCCCAGTGTTCAGAGAACAATTGTGAAATGTCGCATTGCCATCATCAATAACTATTTTGCTCCTGGTGGATAATAATTGGGAAGGGGAGGCTGTGTACTTTCTCTGCCTTCTAGGAGAGTATTATATAAACAAAGTAAGAAAAAGTTTCCCCAAAGGCGAGCGTTTCTCCAGGGCACAATCTACTATGCTTGCTGCAGAAATCCCACTTGACTGGTCTGTCTTTCAGAGTATAGATCACTTGTGTCATTTTGCCCATTTTCAGGTAACCTTTTGCAGATATGAGCAGGCAGTTGTTATTTTTAAATAAACATTATCTACAGGTTTCTGTTTTTGCACTGAGGAAGGAATGTTTCTGTAATGCAGAAGGGCCACTATAACTGAGGGGTTTGTGAAGAGTGAATTCTATCCAGTCTCAAACAATTTTGAAAAGATGTTTTTGTATATGAATATGTGGACTTATGTATACATATACATTATATGTAACTACAAAAACTAATTCCATTATGGACATATATAGGACTTTATACAGACATATAAATAGTTCTGTGAATATACATAGAAATGCCTATCAAACTACAAATACATTTGAGGAAGCATTCAGGGACAGCAGTGTTAAATGCTTTTCATCTGTGGCTGATTTCACAGGAATTAGTAACTTCCATTTCTGCTACCACCGCACTGTTGGTCCACTCACCAGGAGGGTCGATTTAGACTTCTGCCAGGAGACCAAGTATAACTGGCTCTCACCATCTTCCTTCTCTGTCCAGGCTGCTATCATTGCCTTCAGAACCGAGTTCTTGCATGATGCCCGGTACAGCATAGACCTGGAAAACATCAGTCATTTTCAATATAATGTAAAATAGGTTCTGTGTGCCTTTAAAAGTAAATGTTTTATTTCTTAAACTGTAAAAGACATGAAATGTGTGAGACATTCAGATAGTGGGAAGTTTCATCTGGAAGTTGTGAGTTTATGCCCTTTAGGAGATTATAATATTTTTTTGTTTGTTTACCATTTTGTTTTGAGGGGTGGAGTAAATATTTCTTTCCTGATATTTCAACTTGAGATGTTCAGGCTAATTTTCCACTACAGTGCCAAAATAGGGAAAAGTTAGGCCTGTAGAATTTTGACAATTTAAATGTTGTTTTAACAAAAGCCATGTCTTGATGAAAAGTTCTTTAGAATTCTACTTGATGATCTATGTGTGTCTCCTCCGAGGACAATGAGAACTTCTTAAGGAAGTCATCTATATGTGAAATTGAGTAATCCTTTTATTCATTGTTAAAAGACAAATGAAGTTATAACTTGGAGAGACATAAGCCAAAAAAATCTGTGTTTGCATTTTTATGTCCTAACATGTGAAGCATGCTTTGATTTACTGTGAAGTGTTGCAATGGCAATAAAGTAGACGTTGAGACGTGCAAACTGGGCAGCCTGAGGAAGCAATTCTTGCCTCTCCTTCCCCTTTATCATGAATGTTCCTTAAACACCTTTGGTGGAGTCCAAATGTCTGGATTATGAATTGAATTGTACATTATTCTTTTTTTAAACACTTTCCTGATGATTTACTTTAGTTGCAGTTTCTTGTCTTACATAGTGATAAGCAACATCCTTCAAAGAACTGCAGTGCAGGACTTTTTTTTTTTTTTCTTTTAGGAAGACTATTTCCCCTTCTTCCTTTAGTCAATCAAATTTTAAATTTTAAAATCAAATTTTACTTTCCATTCTCAATTCACCCTTTCTTTGCCATTCTGGGGACTGAAATTTTAGACGCTCATCAGAGATTTGCTATTATATATATACTGTGTATATAATATTCAACATATGTATACACATATGATTTTTATATATGTTTGTACATAATATATGTATACATGTGTGTGTATGTGAAACCTGTGTGTATATACATATATATGTATATTTCATATGTACATATATTTTATCAGGATGATAGATTGCTATTTAGGTCGCTATTTTTAGAAGAAATAAATGACTGTTTTATTGTTTCTATACTGGAGATTGTTGTTGCTGATGTAACTTTGAAGAAAACTTCTTCCAGACATTACACGTTAATTCAGAAGATAAAGGTACAAAATAATGTGTATATTATTTTTTTTAATGAATGAGCCAGCATCCAGAGTATAATATGATTGTGTGCTCAGTAGGACACTGAGAGGCCCCAAAGGAAATGAGTCTAGTGCCTGTTCCCAACCCAAGGAGCTGGGCAGGACGGCTCCTGTTCGTGGCATGGAAAGCTGGCATCCAGCCTTCAACCACAGGACACTATCTCTGTCAGCCAAGCTGCTCCTGGTCTCTGTAAGGAATGAGAGTACAGATTCCATTGCTAAGTTATCATTTTTTTGGACCAGGCAGTGGGTGTTGAGCTGACCTGAGCTACCTTTTCATTCGGGTTCAGCTGAACATTGAGTAGGCCAGGGGATAGGGAAGTCGTGCCGGGGGCCATGGAAAAGGCAGTTGATTCTTCAACTCGGGCAACCCTGGCGGAGTGGATGAGGTGGAGCTGGCCTTCCTGGAATTGTTGGACCGATTTTCCTGTTGTGTTTCACTGTCGACGCACTCACAGGCACATAGGACCGCTCCAGCACTGCCTGCCACCCACCATCTGGTCTTGGTGGCCTGTCTGTCATTTTGTGGGTCCCCATCCTCTGCCTACAGCGATGTTTCTTCAAAAAGAACTAGTGTGCAGTCCATTGGTGGGTATTCAAGGTGATCTGTTTGTCAGAATCTAGAGAGGTGCTCAAAGAACTATTAAGGACCAATGTACTAATTCCTGTTTCTAACCTGTTTATGAGTCTTTCAATGGAACAAATAGGATTTCTGAAACTGTTGAGGGGCTTTCTTCACTATTAAAACAGAACAGGATAGGGCAGTTGTTTCTCAAGGAATCTGGGTTGTTCTTTTGCATTGCCATTTGTCTTTGTGCTTGTCTGCTTGTATAAATGAACCTCGTGAAGAAGTGTTTAAGTATTCTGTTAAGTAAATTTGGAAGACTAGGTTTCAATTAAAATAACCAGAAAGTATGACCCAGCTTCCATTTCCCCTTAATTTTGATCATTAAAGCCTTCATATCCCCACAGACATCTGCCGTGTTTCAAAGTGATTCTTTTCAGTAATGTTCATTCATTATTAATCAGGTTGCATGGTCAGATGAGTATGTGATTATTTTAAAGAATATCCTAGAGATCCAATTATTAAGAATGAGCATGTTTTAAGCAGATGTGAAAGTACAGAAAAGGTTTGGTTAACAGTTTAATTTGATTTGCATGAATTCCACCAGGTGGGTGTTTGGTGAAATTAAAAGCCTTTCCTGGTTCTCACTTCAAGTATCAGGTAAAAAAAAAAGTTAATTTCAGCACTTCTTAAAGAAGAAATGTCAAGTTATTCAAAATATCTATTGTATTAATTGTTTTAATACTTGAGGCTAGCATCTCAGTGCTCATCTGCTTGTCACTTTTTTTTTTTCAAACAGTCCCTCTGGTCCCCTACAATTTGCTTGGCAGAAATTCTTAGTTGTCTGTTACCGGTTGAGCAAATGAATTTGAATGTGCTGGCATTTGGAGGCTAAATGCAGTGATAGTTCAGAGTAACCATCTTTACCTATAAAATGTTACTGGATCACCTTTTTTCACCTGTTCTTACTTGATATATTATTTATACTGTTGTTTTTAAGAACCACTTCTCATTTGTACTGAAACAGCCTACATTATACTATAAATTTGCAGTATTTCAGAATGCAATTAAATCCAATTGGGTCTCCTCTCCTTTTTCCTTCAGTTCGTGGCCTTGTTTTACTGTGCCTTTACTGACCCACCCGCTTCTTAAATTGGCCAGAGTACTAATCAGTAAAATAGCATTTGGGTAGTATCTTTATTCGGTGGTTTTTATCACTCAAAGTCAAATACTAAACTGCATGATTGAATATACACATGTTGAGTGCTTGTATTATGTTATTCAAAATACTCTATGATGAATTCATCTTGGATGTGGCAGGCAGTTTTTATTGAGATTGTGTTAGATGCTTTTTTTTCTTTTAATCTGTGGTTTTATTTTTACTTTCTTAATGTTATCCATTTGTTATTTTTTTTTAATTTATTTATTTTACTTTAGGCGCATACCATACCTGGCATTTCTCCCCATGTTATCTCTCCCACCCTCCCCTCCCTCCCCACCCCTCACTGTCTCTCCCCTACCCACCCCCCAACTGTCCCCAGTGTCTGATGTTCCTCTCCCTGAGTCCACGTGTTCTCATTGTTCAACACCCACCTATGAGTGAGAACATACGGTGTTTGGCTTTCTGTTCTTGTGTCAGTTTGCTGAAAATTATGCTTATTTAAGATGAGAGCAAGTCCCTTATGAGTTGGGTCCCTGTTACAATCTGCGTCCCAAACTCAGGTTGATTTCCAGTGTTTTACAGTTCAGTAGTTTTGAGTCCTCTGAAAGTCTGTATTTCTCCTGGTCCAAGATAGAAACATCATTCTGCAGTTTTTAAAAATTATTTCATCTATAGTTCTATAATGCAGATAATCTCACAGCAAAAATTCAAATAGCAACAAATCAACTGAATCTTAATTACCCAGCTAAGCAAGGGATAGCAGGAGTGGACAATCAAGTAAATTGATTTGATTTTGTTTCTGAAATTTAGGACTCTCAAATAATTCGATTTATTGGTACATTTTCAATGCTATTTGTTGTTTGAAATACTTATCGGAGCTTCCTGTTCTGAAACCATTTTCGTGTGGCTTGGTGTAACATCGTACAATTTTAACAGTGTGTTTGTCATCTCAGTTATGTTTTGGTAAATTTAACAATAAACTTTTTCTCTATAGTCCAGAGCATATTTGGAAAAGAACTGGAGGAAGCGCCCTGGGAATCATCTGGGCAGTGGCTGAGAGCCACCTGGTATTAACAATTAATCAAATTAATCACAGGCCGCCCAGTGTTGGCATCCAAGTTTATTCCTTGGTCTAGTGACTCACAAATTTCCCTGGTAGTGAAGGCTTTAGAGTTGTACATAGTGAGAGGCTGAAAGTAAAATTATTGATGGAATTGATAGAATTGCACGTTCTTTATTATATACTCCAAATTAGAAAAATAATTGTATTTCATGAAGTGTGCAGACATAACCTAGAATACTTGTAGGAAAGCATTGAGACGTGGGTTTACCTTATGATTAAAAATGTCAATGCCCCCATTAAGAGAAATTTGGGATAAAAAATTATAGATGATGTGCTGATGATAGGCTATCTCCTTATTCTAATGGATAAGTGAGCTCTCAGAATGCATTTGGTCTGGAGACTCCTAATTCCTGGTCGGTTCTTGAATACACAAGTGAAACTTCTATATCCTTGGCATTCTGAACCAGAAGGCCTGCCCATTGAATTTGACTATGGATTAAACCTGGCAATGCATGCTATCTTCGCAGGGATCCTAGGTGTTCCTTCAAGGTGCAGGTTATCTTGATTGTGTCATAGCAGAGGTCAGGAGAGACTACAAAGAATAAAGTTGTGAAATTCTAAAAAAAATAAAAAATAAAGATGAGCTAGCCAGCAGGATGGTGGCAAGGGTTGCGACAGTATAGGCTGGAGGTTAAATGCCATGTGTGAATGGACTCACCAGGTCAATATTTTTGCCTCTTACTTCAGAGGAGGGAGCAAAAAAGATGAATCTATGCCCTTGGTCTGCAACAATAATTCATAAGGGCACCTATCCTGAGATCCCCCATTTCCCTTCTCAAGCCCAAACTCTAAAACCGAGGAAGTCCCTAGGTCCTTCCTCTTCCACTGGGAATTTTCTCCTTCAAGATGTTTCCTCTCATATCCTGTACCTTGGACAAAAGAAAGTCTAACTCTCTCCAGGAAAGTCCTCCTCCTGGGATGAGTGCTTTCTCAGGATGAAGATACCTGGAGACCAGAGGGAGCAAGGGGCCACCTGCTCAGGCAACTAGATCAGCCAGATCACCTTAGCCATCACCTGGGTACCAAGGTCCCATCATTCTTACAGTCCTCACAGCTAGCTTTCCATCTTTCTGTTGATTAATTTTCCTTAGCCCCAAAAGTCACACGCCTCTTACATCCAGTTTTTATCATGGAGAATGTCAAGGGAGTTGGTTATTTGTCTCAGGCCACACATTCATAACTGGCCTCAAATTTAGACTGTGAATGTTATCTCCATATGAGGTTTGTGTTTGTGTGTCAGCCTGCACACATGCACCTATGTTCCTGTGTCAACTCCAGAGTGAATCCAGCCATACTGAAAGAATGAGATGAATCCTATAACTTTAAACCCAGGTCCTATTGCTGACTATTCAGTTGTGTACTAAGAAATAATATTATAAAATAAATATTTTATTTTGTGAATAGGACCATTATATCACTTTGTGTTTTTCAGTTAAAGGGGTTGATTTGCTGAATGTAAAAATCAAGACATGTCAAACTATTTAGAGCCATTTTTTAAAATAATTCCTCTTTGTTGAATATGAAGTCACCAAATCTAACAGTGGCTAGGCTCTTTGAGCCTTGTAGGAGGTTCTACTCTCATCTTAAAACAAAACAAAACATAAAACCCTGAAATCAAAGAAAACAAACATGAAACCAGAAACACATAGGAAAAATGATTTGTGCTAGGAAGAAAAAAAAGGCAATTGCTAAAAGCATGAAATGGTTCCATTTACTGGGTCCCTGGTATAGGCCAGGGAATGATTGGGAATAAAATTGAAAGCATAGTTTGGGAGAAGCTGGAGCGAGGCTTGCAAAGGAGACAAAGTGACCACATTCATACTTCAGGGAGCTGCTTAATGTTTTGTGCCTTTGAAAGGAGTGACAGAAAAAAGTAGTGGTGCCAGAAGGACATTACAAACATCCAGCTGAAGGAGAAAAGATTTGAGATGAGAATCAAATTAGGAGGATTTTTTGGTAATGGTCCAGGAATATAGCAAAGAGAGTCTGCATCAACACAGGGGCAGTGGGAACAGAGGGAAGGAAACCAGTGCAAAGAGTTCCTGAGGATTGACACGTGTATGTCTTAGCTAATGATTTGGATTTGGGGGAGAGAGGGTATATTCATTTCCTACTGATGCTGTAACAGGTTAGCACAAACCCGATGGCTTTAAACAATGCAGATTCATTATCTTACATTTCTAGAGTCAGAAGTCTGACACAGGTCTCACTGGGCTATAAGTAAGGTATCTTTAGGGCCGCATTCCTTTTTGAGGGCCTTGGGAAGAATTCATTTCCTTGCCTTTTCTAGCTTCTAGCAGCTGCCTGCATTCCTTGGCTCGTGGCCCCTTCCTCCATCTTCAATGCCAGATATGACTGGTTGACTCTTTGTCATATCTTATCATTTTGACTCTAACTCTTCTTCCTGCCACTTCCACATTTTAAAAGCCTGTGATTCGTTTGGATCCACCTAGATGATCCATGCTACTCTTATCATCTCAAGGTCAGCTGCTTAGCAATATTAATTATATCAGCAACATTCAGTCCCCTTTGCTCTATAACCTAAAATATTCACAAGCTCTGAGAAGGAGGCTGTGGACATCTTTGAGAGCCATTATTCTGCCAACCCCCAAAGAGGGATGAGTAGAAACTGTGATGTCTGCCTTCTGGTGACCAGGAGGATGGAAGTGCTGTGAGGAGCCACCAGGAGCCCTGTAGAGAAGACAAAGACAGTCTTGTGAGGGAAGAGGATAAATCCCACATGATACGCATTTCAAGTCTGAGGCACTTGCAGTACATGAAGCAAAGAACTGTCAGTGCTAGACTGGTTCCAGAAAGGGATGGCATTTTTGGATAGAAGCCTAGCAGTCATTCTCAGAGAGGCAGTACATGAAACAAACAAAAAATTGGATGACTCTTTCAAAGGCCGCATACACCATGAGAAAACACCTAGGCTTTGATTAGCAAGAGGTAGAAGTCAGCAGTGGTTAGGCAGAGGAAAACTAGAAAAGTACAATTGCAGTGACATGCAGTGCTGTGGTTGGTTTGTCCCTACCAAAACTCATGTTGAAATTTAATCCCCAATGTGGTGGTATTGGCAGGTGGGCCTTTGTGGAAGATGTCTGGGTCATGAGGATAGATCCCGCACAAATGGCTTGATGCCCTTCTTGAGATAGTCAGTTCTTGCTCTCATGGAGACTAGATTGGTTCTCACAGGAGTGGATTAGTTCCCACGAGAGTGGAGTTGTTATAAAGCAAAGTTCCTTCTCTTGAGCAGATGCCAGTACAATGCTTCTTGTACTTCCCAGCCTGCAGAGCCACAAGCTAAATAAACCTCTTTTCTTTATAAATTGCCCAGCCTCGGGTATTCTGTTATAGCAACACAAAATGGACTAAGATACACATAATGAGAGAGAAAAGGAAAGGAAGAAGAGGGAGGTGTGAAAACATTTATATTATTATTTTCCATCAAAACGTCTATTTATTAATTTTCCACTTTATAGAAGTACCTTTTTCATAAGTCTTGAACCCATAAGAAAGTTTCTTCAAAACATGTATCCAATGTGTCCCACAATCGGGGCTTCACTGTAATCTGTCACTAAAGACTCTCCTGCCAAGGGGAGTGATTAGAGTGAGTGCTAGAGGGACTGACTGTAGGGAACATCTGTGAAAACTCACCCTTGAATACACAGACAGCTAATAAGTAGCAGAACTGCAGAATGTCTTAGATTGTCCAGTCACCCATCTAGCTCTCTCCCCTTTTGTTCATTATTCTGTGTCCTGTTCTAGATGTCTGAACCATGGACAGGCAGAGGTGTGAGCTGAGATTTGTTGCCATTTCCAGTTTGTTGCAAGGGACTCCCAAGATTATCTAGATCCTCTCTGAATGAGAACCAATCTGCCCATTCACAAAAATGTTAAATATGCATGTGTGATTTCCTTTTATTGAAGTAAAGACAAATAAGCTTTTTTTTTGAGGCATGGAAATTACATTATGACTTAATAAAAGGCAAAAGTTGCTATTTTATGATATAGGGGGGTTTTGTTGGTGTGTGTTTGTTTTGTTTTGAGACAGTCTCGCTCTGTCGCACAGGCTGGAGTGCAGTGGTGTGATGTCAGCTCACTGCAACCTCCGCCTCCCAGGTTCACAAGTGATTCTACTGTCTCAGACTCCTGAATAGCTGGAATCACAGGTGCATGGCACCACACCCAGCTAATTTTTTGTAATTTTAGTAAAGATGGGACGTTTCACCATGTTGGCTAGACTGGTCTGGAATTCCTGACCTCAAGTGATCCACCCACCTCAGCCACCCAAAGTGCTGGGATTACAGGTGTGAGCCACTGTGCCTGGCCTAATATTGTTTCTATATATATATATATATATATATATATATATATATATGAAAAGTCAAATGAAAGATAAAATTTTGCATAAAATTCCCAGCCCCTACCACTATCTGCTTGGTGAATCCCTGTTCATCTTGTAAAACCCACTTCATACTTTACCTCCTTCAGGAAGCTTCTCCTTGTCTCCTCTCTTCCTATATAGAGTTGATTATTCCCTGTCTGTCTTTAGCATGCATCTTTTTGTATGCTGCATTACAGTTTGTTCATTTTGTTTTTCTTGAGATGGGCTCACTCTGTTGCCCAGGCTGTAGTGCTTTGGCATGATCGCAGTTCATTGCAGCCTCAGCCTTTCATGCTCAAGCCTCAGCCTCCCAAGTAGCTGGGACCACAGCATGTGCCACCATTCCTGGATAATTTTTTCTTTTTTTGGTAGAGATAGAGTCTCACTATGTTGCCCAGGCTGGTTTCAAACTCCTGGGGTCAAGAGATCATCCCACTTTGGCCTCCCAAAGTTCTGGTATTACAGGCATGAGCCACCACACCTGGCCTTTTTCATATTTTCTCTCCCTGAATGAACCATAAGATCATGGAGACAGGGGCCAGGTGTTACCAGTACTTGTCTCAGGACCGAGTACATAGAAGAACTTAAATATTTGGTGAAAGATTGAATGGCAAAATAAATAAATAAATAAATAAATGGCATTTTAATTTCTGCAAAAAGATATTTTAAAGAAAGCTAGAAAATAAACCATACTAAGTTTCTTTTGGAAGAAGGAACGGGATGAGTACAAATAAGATACTGTTGAGTCATTTAACAAAAATGATATCTATGTCATTGTAAAATCTGGGTAAATGTGGAAAAAATGGGATCCACTATAGATATCAAACCAAAACCCTTTCCTTTTTGGTAGCATAGAGGTAAAAGATTTAGAAAATCGGCTGAATTTCACCTACCACAGCTGAGTATTTTGCCATCACCTAATACAATTAACCATTTACAGTGTAGACACTTGCATAAAGCACTATGGCAATAAAAGAAAAGATCTGGTTCTGAGTAGCTACTATTAAATCATTCTTACATGAGTTGCCCCTAAGCACTCGAGTCACATAATTTCCGCTGATGTCAGGTTGAAAGCCCATTGCATATCATTTCTCATTAGCACTGAAAACTTGTACGTGCTTGTCCATGTCTTGCTCCACCATCCTTGCCGCTCTTACCCACACAACATTTTATTTATACCTCTCTGAGAATGATTTTCATTTATATTCTGGTTATCTGTATATGCCTCTATCTTCTAATACATGGCTTAACAAAATAAGATCTGCAGGACAATGCTGGCCTGTGACCTGTTTTTCTAAATACAGCTGTGTTGGAACACAGCTGTACTCATTTCTTTATGTATAGTGTCTGATTGTTTTTGCCCTACAGTGGTGGATTTGAGTAGCTGCAACAGGGCCCCTTTGGCTCACAAAGCCAAAAATGTCTACTATTTTGCCCATTATAGAAAAAGTTTGCTGACCTCTGTTCTAATATATCGAGACATCCTTAAAGGCAGGGCTATATTTGATTCTTTTTGATTTTAGCTGCAAAATCAGTGCATTTAATGGAATCAACGACTATTTGAGTCATTTTATATTCTGGGCACTGTTCTAGGTGCTGGTGGTACATCCCTCAAAGAGCAAAGCAAAATCTCTGCTTTGACTGAGCTTATATTCTAGTGTTGAGGACAGTGGGGAAAGATGGAGCAATAAACAAAAGAATATGTCAGTGATAAATGTTATAAAGAAAAATAAACCGAGATGCGGGAAGAATTGCCACAATGGGTAGGTGATATGGTAGTAGAAGGGGAATTGGTTTTATGTTGATTCAGAGAGAAGGTGACACTGGAGCAGAGGGTCATGTGGATTCTGAAGACCTTGCAGGGGTGAGCGGGGTTGGGATGTGCTTGGCATGTTTGAGGAGTCAGAATGAGGCCATGTGCCCAGAGCAGAGGGAGCAGTGAATAGTGTGGGAGGAAGTGAGCTCACTGTCTGAGTCTGTGTTTTCTGGGGCTGGTTTACTCTGGTGAATTTCTCTCTGGGTGAGATGGAAAGCCCTTATAGGGCAGAGCAGAGGAGAGGCATGTTCTGTCATGTTTTAACAGGCTCTCTGGGCTCTGAGTGGAGGCCAGGCTATAGGGGGAAGAGCAAGAGTGAACAGAATCCAGGAGATCATTTAGAAAGGTCTTATGATAGTCCACATGAGAGATGATGCTGGCTTGGCCCATGATAATAGAGATAAAGATTCTGGCTTCTTCAGCTACTTCAGTACCTGGCACACAGTAAACATCTATTAAAGAAATGAATAAAATGTCAGCATTTCCTCTGAGGTCCCCCAGCGGAAATCCTTTCTAGAAATTCTCATCACACCTCTCTGGGATGGAATCCTGGCACCTGCATTAAAAATACAGTCATCATAGCACTCCAGACCTAATTTGATGCTTATCCTTCTGTTGAGATTCAGTGGTAGGCATTCTTGTTTTATCTGAGAACAAAGCAGACCATAAAGGGCTACATTTTTTCTTTAATTTATATGCTTCTGACGAGAAGGTAGAAGAACTTTGATTTGAAGATAACTCTACATTTTTCTATGATTAACCAAAATAATTATTAATCAGTAAAAACATTTCCATTTCTTCTGAGCCATCTATAGGAAGAGGTGGCTGAGACCAAGTGGGGATGATATGTTTCTTATAACAGCAACCCTAGGGTTTCCATTGCAAGTTGTAGAAAGATGTGCAAGCTTTAATATTTCAAGTCACAGTTGCTCTTTTATTCTTTCCTATGTAGTAAATGTTAGTGAATGGTTGAGGATTTTTTAAGGTGCCAGGCTTTTATGGAGCCAGTAGCTCTTTAATTTTTAACAGGCTCAGGACAAACTTTATACTTTTAATGATCAGTTACCATTCAGTTGGTAGCAAGATGAGCATTAATTTCACCAAAACACCGCATGATATTTCTGAAGGATGTTATTTCAGAAGGGGTCAGAGTATTCGAGAAACCATGAATTTTGTAAATAAGTGGAGGTGTGAATACAAGCGACTGATTGTCAGAATCACTAAACATAGCTTTGGATGTGAAACCTTCCCATAAATCCGGCTGAGAACACCCAACCCCCCACCCCCGTGGGTGATTTGAACCTCCTGACTACTGGGTGAACTGCACTCTTCTCCCACAGCCTGCAGTGGGTTGCATCTAATATTCCCATCACTGTTCCACAGACCTCTGCTAATGGTCTTGAAAGGGAGAAGGTTCAAAGCAGCTTCATTCCCAGGCCTGCTAATGAGCATGAGGCCTCTTCACCCTTAATGAACTGGGGTTTGTGTGGAATTCTTCCCACTATCCTTTTTGATGGGAAGGCAGACGAGAGTTCACAAAAGCACTCAAGTCTTTATGGCGTGGGGAGCAGACAGCTGGGCCACCCTCAGGTGGCCTGGAGGGGAGCAACAAAGCTAGCAGAGATTATACCCAGGCCAACACAACTCAAGAGTGTGAGGCTGGACCTCCTGCCAGTCTGGCCTGTTGCTGGAAACAGTGACAAGCCCGTGATGGGAGTTTTTTGGCTAAAGGGGTGCCTCAGCAGTTTTGTAAGCCTCCTTAAATTGCTTTCTCAACTGTAATCGTTATGCTCATAAACATAAGTTATCAAATGAACATGATAACCACCCAAATTCTTGTTCTAATTAACTAAATTGTTGCTCTAAATATTAGTCATTGGTACCTAAACTTACTGCAGCCACTGAAAAAGCCCCCAGATATTTTTATCTGCTTCTCTCTGCCCACCCACGTCCCACTGCCGGATTAAACAATGGAATTATTCAGAAGCATAATGAATACACACCAAAAATATTGCCTCTATCACAGTCATCTTTGTGAAAGTCAATGTTTTTTCTTAGGAATGTATTTTGTAAAATGACATCCCATGCTTAAACATGATCATCTCTGCTGAAATCCATGCATTTGATTTCATGTATATTTTATGGCTATTTCTGTAGTTACTGCCTTCCTAGTGTTCCGAAACCTGGTTTGGTATTGCAGAATAAAAGTCCTTAAACCTCATATACATTAATATGTAAGTTTATAAATTCAAATTTATAAAAGACTAGTTTTTTTAATGAATATTTCTGCATTTTCATTTTCTGTGCAAGGTAAAACCTGACTGTGACACAATAAGATTATTGTGATTAAATACAAATTATGGAAATTACAGTTTCAATTACTTTCCAGTTTTCAATGAGGCCTTTCAAAAAACAAAATTGCAAAAAAAAAAAAAAATTGCAAACTTTCAGTTCCTGAACTTTGAGAAAATGTTAACTGGTGTATGATGGCTCAGGACGCTTTTACCCCTTCTTTCCCCAATGAATAGAAAGAGAATTATTTGGAATGTACACACACTTACCCTTTCATGACCTGTGTTTGGAATTATTCTGAGATGCATTCAAAGCTGACAGCCCGCCATGGTAGACCCCCCTGTGCCTAATCAAATCTTACGTTCTTGTTTCCAGATAGCTGATCAGCTTCCTTGGGTTTTGCTGATGACACAAGAGAGCTTTGCCTGAAGATGGAAACACTGGAGTCAGAGCTGACCTGTCCTATTTGTCTGGAGCTCTTTGAGGACCCTCTCCTACTGCCCTGCGCACACAGCCTCTGCTTCAACTGCGCCCACCGCATCCTAGTATCACACTGTGCTACCAACGAGTCTGTGGAGTCCATCACCGCCTTCCAGTGCCCCACCTGCCGGCATGTCATCACCCTCAGCCAGCGAGGTCTAGACGGGCTGAAGCGCAACGTCACTCTACAGAACATCATCGACAGGTTCCAGAAAGCATCAGTGAGCGGGCCCAACTCTCCCAGCGAGACCCGTCGGGAGCGGGCCTTTGACGCCAACACCATGACCTCAGCCGAGAAGGTCCTCTGCCAGTTTTGTGACCAGGATCCTGCCCAGGACGCTGTGAAGACCTGTGTCACTTGCGAAGTATCCTACTGTGATGAGTGCCTGAAAGCCACTCACCCGAATAAGAAGCCCTTTACAGGCCATCGTCTGATTGAGCCAATTCCGGACTCACACATCCGGGGGCTGATGTGCTTGGAGCACGAGGATGAGAAGGTGAATATGTACTGCGTGACCGATGACCAGTTAATCTGTGCCTTGTGTAAACTGGTTGGGCGGCACCGCGATCATCAGGTGGCAGCTTTGAGTGAGCGCTATGACAAATTGAAGGTTAGTCCCATCCGCCTTAAGCCAACCCCTTTCTGCCAGAAAATGTCCTGGAAATAAAAAGTGTATTCACTCCTAGCTACATGGCAGGTGAAGGTTTTCTCCTCACCTTTGTTATCTGATTAGTTTTAACATGTTTTTGGCAGCCTATAAATGTTACACAATAAGGGTATCTTGTAAAAGTTGACTGCTGCTTGTAATTTTAGCGTTGTCAAGGTGAGGGCACATTCTAAAAATCTGGATCATTTTCAATCCATGCAGTTTTTCTGGATCATTTTCAATTTTTACCGTTCTTGCAAAGAGAGTGCTGCCTTTCTCTGAGAGAGAGAGACAGAGAGAGAGAGAGACAGAGACAGAGAGAGACAGAATGACAGATAAAATCTCGGTTTGGGCATTTGGGGAACATTTACTTTTCTCACTCATCTGGGAAAACTAATTCACTCTCATTGTACCTGTATCTAGTTACTGCACAAACAAAAAAATAGAAGGAGGAATGTCTGTAGCAAATGTGGGATTTTAGAGGACACGTGACCTTTTATTCCTTGTGTAAATGATATCCAGCTTATTGGTGAAATGCAGTGCTCTGGCAATCTTAGGTTTCATGAAAGAATTCCTTTTCGTGTTGGCTCTTTATTCAGCAAGGTTACTGTTTGAACTTCATTTTTTGCCTGAAATTATTAACCTAACTCCAGATTGGGGGATAATGAATATGACTATATATGAAATAAAAGAATCACTCTCTAGTCAGAGCGTGGTGGCTTACGCCTGTAATCCCAGCATTTTGGGAGGTTGAGGCAGGCAGATCATTTGAGGTCGGGAATTCAAGACCAGTCTGGCCAACATGGCAGAACCCTGTGTCTACTAAAAATACAAAAATTAGCTGGGTGCAGTGGTGGGTGCCTGTAATCCCAGCTACTCAGGAGGCTGAGGCAGAAAAATCACTTGAACCTGGGAGGTGGAGGTTGCGGTGCCCCA
>NW_016107741.1:1775797-1788772 GCF_001604975.1 Cebus imitator | reverse complement strand
ATAGAAAGCACCAGGGAAGAAAGAAAAAGCCAAGTCTCCAGATATCTGTTCAGTTTTGGGAAATGGTGAATCAAATTATTGAAAACTCAGCTGAGAAAGTTTGAGTGAGATACTACGTTCACCAGCTAATTTTAGATCACAAGACACCAATTAAAAGAAAGAAAGTATAAATTAAAAGCTCTAAGTAAATATAGATTGAAGTCCTTCCTCTCAGGAAAAACATATACCATGTTGTTGAGCAAACAAAATGAATCACATGATCAAAAGAGTGTTATCACTTAGAAAACAGTGTCACCTTTAACAAGTGGTTCCTATCACCTCTCCTTAGCAAATGGGTGATTGTGTTTACTGGGACCATATAGTTTATTTTGTGACAGTGGGATTAACGGACCACATCTGAGATTTGGCTTTGCTATTGCTTGACATGTTGAGGGACATTGACATGCTGAGGTGAATTCCTGCTTCTCAATGTCACTTGGGCAACAAAAGCATCACCTGGGCCGCATGTTTCACTTCAACTATCCAAAGAATTACTGGTGCAAATCCATCCTTAAACCATGTAGAGGAAGGTAAGCACAAGGACTTAGGTGACACAGATAACAGAAGACAGACGCTGACAGGCTTTCCAGTACAGTGCATGGTAGCACCGGAGAAAAGTACCACCAAAGTTAATCATAGCAAAGGCAATGCGTGTATGAGCTGTGCCTTTAGAGCTAATTTTGCATAAATCGATAAGGCTATTAATTTTTACAAACGAAGGTAATCTTTTTTTAACCCTTTTTTTATTGGTGGTGGAGCTGAAGGGAGAATATTTAGGAAAACTGAACAGAGATGTTTAATGTTTGTTTTGCAAAATGTAAACATGCCAGATCTTTGTTTCTTTATCAAAAATGCTCCTTTGATTGGATTTGCACTACCTTTTAATGATTGTTTGTTAAAACACCACAATCATAATGATGTTTGATATTTAACAACTCCCAGGCTTGAAATGTATTTAAATATTGTAGTCAAGTTCTGCTCAGTGCTCATGCCCTGTCACAGCAGAGTTATTATGTACATCACATCTCCAAATTTATGAGGAAATCCTGTCATGCTCTAGCCCTTTTTGTGATAAAAATGAAACTCTTCAGTTATGATCCCTGCACACTTTAATCAAGCCAGTGGGTTATCGGTTGTTGTACTGTCACATGGAGGGCCTGACAATTAATGATGTGGTTTCTTTTTATTTCCTAGTTACAGAAGTATAAGCATATAAACAGCACCCAGTGCACCAAAACACATTTACAGCCATTCAACAAAAATATACTTATGAGCATTTGAACAAATAACATACCAACATAGCCTGTTTGTTTTAAAACATGTCACTTATGTTAGAATTTTAAAAATAATAACAATTATGACATTTGGGCATCTGATATTTCAGTTATCACATATTTATGAACATATGTACTTCCTTGTTTTGTTTAAAGCCTAAACACAATATAAATGTTGATTTTTGAAGGAAGTAATAGCATACCAAGAGGACCAAAACCAAGGAAGTATGTTTTTGTTAATTATTACTTTGGCCTGAAATGTACTCCGAACATGTATTTTTCTGTAGCTCTAGGATCTCATATAGATGTGGATTTGTGATGATGTGGGAACAGGGATAAAGCGTAGAGGAATTTGAGGATGCTTTCATTGATAAGACAATACATTTGCTTTATTAATTTGCATATGAAAAAACCCTGGTGTCTTTGGAAAAGTTTTTTGTCCTTCTGTTAGTAAAAGTCCATTATATGAAGAAGGGAATTCTGCAATGATTATGAAGAACAATTTCTCACAATGACACTAAACTTCGGGCGACATATTTTACTCATATTAAATCTCAGTATAACAGATGTATGTTTATATTTAAAAATCACAGTATCATTTTGTACATTACAATCTTTTCTAAGCGTAAAAGAAAAAAAGAGAAAAATTCCAACATGTAGAACTTGTACAAATAAAATAATCCACATAATATAAAATAGCATCATGTCAGTAATCTAACGCTTTAGGAGACTGTACATTGACAGGCACTCAGGAAATACTGAAGCAAAGAGAAAATTAAGGTAACATTTCCTAAACTCTACTAAGATAAAAAAGAGAAAAGTTTTTCTGCCCAGTGCAAAGGTCTCTAAATGGAGCATATCATAATATGGCCGTTTCTTTACATCATTTTAATTGAATTTTAAGAAGTCTCTCAGTCCTTCAAACTTGGAGTAAAAATTTGATTTGTGAACTACATAACATATAAGAGAATTTAATATAGTGCATACCAGAGTTTTCAAGGAAGTAAAATGCAGTAGTTTCTCTTTTTCAGTTCCAACATACAAGGTTGGAGCTCTTGTTTCTTTTCTCTAGTTACACCTAAAAAAATACACAAATTGAAAAAAAAACACTGACCTTTCCTTGCCTTTCAGTTTCAGCATAGCCCCTTCAAATAAGCTGAAGCTGAAGTTACAAACTATTGTTCTGCTATTTTTATTCTAAAGGTTGGCTGAGGAAGTTTGTATAATGCACGTTTCAATGGATCATCCCATTGTAAATTTTTTAATAGTTTGACTTAAAAGTTCCAGTTAAAGCTCAGCATTCTTATGTATCACTTTTTATCTGGAGGTGAAGACATGAGATTTCATTCTTGGATTTAATTTATAGATTGTAAGGTTCTATGTTTGAAAAGTCTTTCCCAATATGCAACTAGGAAAGTTGTTAAGTGTATATACTGAGATAGACGGTTTTTTCCTTAGGATTTCTATAACTTGTTTCTTCTTTGAAAACCAGTAGCAGACATAGTTCAGGTTCTAGTGCTAAGGTATATGATACACACACATATTTGTATATACATATACATACATGTATTTATTTATTTAATATTGTAATCTTCCTGAATCCAAATTGGAGGTAAATTCAAGTGATCAGGAATTTAATTAGAGATATTTCATTGTGCAGGCAAGAGATGATTGCAAACATAGCAATAATAACTATATTCCCATCACTCAGAATATTTTATTTATTCCTTGAATGTTTGGTAGATGGGTAGAAGTCAGCTTTGAACTTGGTATATTTTTCGTGGGAATAGTCTTATCTTGAAGGGTTTTTTTTTTTTTTTTTGAAGTTCGAATATGTGTATTTTTTAAAATGTGTCTTTCTGTTTATTGATTTCCAGTTAAATCCCTTAAGATCAGGGCTCAAGACAATTGCATATGGTCTCACTTATAGATGCAGTATCCTTTAATAAATATTAGAAGAAATTTAGTGTATTTACAAAATTTCCATAAGCTCATTAATGTTTTTAGTCTGTGTAATCAATTAATGACTAGGAGAGGGGCACTTAGGCCTTCTGCTTAGGGAGTGAAATTTTCTTTTTTTTTTTTTTTTTTTTTACTTTAAGTTCTGGGATACATGTGCAGAACGTGCAGGCTTATTACATGTGTGTGTATAATACCTATGTAATAAGGTATACCTTATTATGTAATATTACCTATTAATATTAAGATATACCTTATTACATAGGTAATATTACATAGGTATACATGTACAGGTGCCATGGTGGTTTACTGCACCTATCAACCTATCATCTACGTTTTAAGCCCCGTATGCATTAGGTATTTGTCCTAATGCACTCCCTCCCCTTGCCCCCTACCCCACAATGGGCCCCAGTATGTGATGTCCCACTCCCTGCAGTTCATGTGTTCTCATTGTTCAACTTCCACTTATGAGAGAGATCATGTGGTGTTTAGCTTTCTGTTCCTGTGTTAGTTTGCTGAGAATGATGGATTCCAGCTTCATCTATGTCCCTGCAAAGGACATGAACTCATTCTTTTTTTCTTTTTTTTTTTTTTTTTTTTTTTTGAGATGAGTTTTGCTCTGTTGCCCATGCTGTAGTGCAGTGGTGCGATCTCAGCTCACTGCAGCCTCCGCCTCCGCCTCCTGGGTTCAAGTGATTCTCCTGCTTCAGCCTCCTGAGTAGCTAGGATGACAGGCACCTGCCACCATACCCACCTAATTTTTGTATTTTTAGTAGAGACAAGGTTTCACCATATTGGCCAGGCTGATCTCCCTCCTGACCTTGTGATCTGCCCGCCTTGGCCTCCCAAAGTGCTGGGATTACAGCCATGAGCCACTGCAACCAGCCGAACTCATTCTTTTTTATGGCTGTATAGTATTCCATGGTGTACATGTGCCACATTTTCTTTATCCAGACTATCACTGATGGGCATTTGGGCTGGTTCTACCAAGTCTTTGCTGTTGTAAATTATGCTGCAATAAACATGTGTGCATGTGTCTTTATAGTAGAATGATTTATAATCCTTTGAGTATATACCCAGTAATGGGATTGCTGGATCCAATGGTATTTCTGGTTCTAGATCCTTGAGGAATTGCCACAGTGTCTTCCACAATGGTTGAACTAATTTACACTCCCACCAACAGTGTAAAAGCATTCCTGTTTCTCCACAGCCTCACCAGCATCTGTTGTTTTCTAACTTTTTAATAATCGCCATTCTAACTTGCATGAGATGGTATCTTACTGTGGTTTTATTTTGTGTTTCTCTAATGACCAGTGATGATGAGCTTTTTTTTTTTTTTTCATATGTTTATTGGCCACCTAAATGTCTTCTTTTGAGAAGTGTCTGTTCATATCCTTTGTCCACTTTTTGATAGGGTTGTTTATTTTTTCTTGTAAATTTAAGTTCTTGTAGATTCTGGATATTAGCCCTTTGTCAGATGGGTAGCTTGCAAAATTTTCTCTTATTCTGTAGGTTGCCTGTTCACTCTGATGATAGTTTCTTTTACTGTGCAGTTCTTTAGTTTGATTAGATTCCATTTGTCAATTTTTGCTTTTGTTGAAATTGCTTTTGATGTTTTGGTCATGAAGCCTTTGCCCATGCCTATGTCCTGAGTGTTATTGCCTAGGTTTCCTTCTGCGGTTTTTATGGTTTTGTGTTTTACATTTAAGTCTTTAATCCATCTTGAGTTAATTTTTGTATAAGGTATAAGGAAGGGGTCCAGTTTCTGTTTTCTGCATATGGCTAGCCAGTTTTCCCAGCACGATTTATTAAATAGGGAATCCTTTCCCCATTGCTTGTTTTTGTCAGGTTTGTCAAAGGTCAGCTGGTTGTAGATGTGTGGTGTTATTTCTGAGGTCTCTGTTCTGTTCCATTGGTCTATGTATCTGTTTTGGTACCAGTACCCTGCTGTTTTGGTTACTGTAGCCTTGTAGTATAGTTTGAAGTCAGGTAGTGTGATGCAACCAGCTTTGTTCTTTTTGCTTATGATTGCCTTGGCTATACGAGCTCTTTTTTGGTTCTATATAAAATTTAAAGTAGTTTTTTCTAATTTTGCAAAGAAAGTCAATGGTAGCTTGATGGGAATAGCATTGAATCTATAAATTACTTTGGGCAGTATGGCCATTTTAATGATATATCCAAGAGCATGTAATGTTTTTCCACTGTTTGTATCCTCTCTTATTTCCTTGAGCAGTAGTTTGTAGTTCTCCTTGAAGAGGCCCTTCATGTCCCTTGTAAGTTTCATTCCTGGGTATTTTATTCTCTTTGTAGCAATTGTGAATGGGAGTTCGCAAATGACTTGGCTCTCTGCTTGTCTATTATTGGTGTATAGGAATGCTTGTGAGCTTTGCACATTGATTTTGTATCCTGAGACTTTACTGAAGTTGCTTATCAGCTTAAGGAGCCTTTGGGCCGAGACTAGGGGGGTTTCTATATATACAATCATGTCATCTGCAAACAGAGACAATTTGACTTCCTCTCTTCCTGTTTGAACACCCATTATTTTTTTCTCTTGCCTGATTGCCCTGGCCAGAATTTCCAATACTATGTTGAATAGGAGTGGTGAGAGAGGGCATCCTTGTCTTGTGCCAGTTTTCAAAGAGAATGCTTCCAGCTGTTTGTTTGTTTGTTTGTTTGTTTGCTGAGAATGAAATTTTCAAGTCTTCTTCATAGCTCTGTCACTTTGTCTGCTTTAGACCTTTTGAACCTATGCTATTAAGAACAATATGGCCAGGCACGGTGGCTCACATCAGTAATCCTGGCACTTGGGGAAGCCAAAAAGGAGTATTGCTTGAGCTCGGTTGTTTGAGACCAGCTTGGACAACATAGTAAGACCCTGTTTCTTCTAAAAATAAAAGTAAAAATTCAGCTGGGCATGGTGGCACGTACCTGTGGTTCCAGTTACTCGGGAGGCTAAAGTGAGAGGATCACTGGAGGCTGAGAGATCAGGGCTCAGTGAGCACTGATAATACCACTACACTCCAATCTGGGTAACAGAGCAAGACTGTCTCATAAAAAAAAAAAAGAACAATGAAAGTTAATACAGGTTTTTTGAGAGGTCATAAAAATTAAGTTATATGTGTTTAATAAATTAAGGTAATATGAACAGAACAGTAACATTCCCTGCCTTCATGGAGCTTATAGTCTAGTAGGGAATTCCAGCAGCTACTAAATACTTTCTCTGTTGATGGTGGAGGGAAGCACATTGTGCCCAAAGCAAAGGCACTGACCCCAGCCCTGAGAGATGGAGAAAGGCTTCCCAGAAAAGGGGCCATTGTACCTACCATTTCCAAGCCTTGTATTAGCAAACAATATTGAATTTACTAGATATCTATAAAATCCCTGTCATCAGTCATTCGTTTTTAACTTTTTACCATGGATGATGTTCTTTGTGTAACGCTATATAGTTTTTCAAACTCGTTCACAATAATTCTCAGTTGATTTTAATCTAAAATATAGATACACTATATGATGTTTCACCATGTGGTATGTGAATAACTCAGACACATGTCTTCTAAAATGTTTTGAATATATGGAGTTTCACCAGTTCCAACTGACTCCAATATGCAATTCTGTTTGTACTAATTTCATGGTAGCATTTCTTTAGTCTGCAATATAGATATGTATTTTTTCTTTTATTTTTAGTTGGCAATAATTGAACATATTTATGAGATACAGCCTGATATTTCCATACATGTATACAATGTGTTGCAATATATATTTTTAATAGTTTTCATGTGATTAAAATAAGATTTCTAAATATTTATAAAATATATTAAAGATATATTTTAATTTTGTTAGTTTGGTACAAGGATGTTTATGATAGATGGAATAAAAGAAAGAAACTCGCATGGGGAGAAATGCCAGATATAGGTGATGGGGAGGAAGGCAGCAAATCACACTGCCATGTGTGTACCTATGCAACAATCTTGCATGTTCTTCACATGTACGCCAAAACCTAAAATGCAATTAAAAAAAGAGAAAAAGAAAGAATCTCCAGGCATATGTTCTTACTTGGAAACTCAAGGCAGCTTCCTTTTCCTCCTCCTTACCTGTCTATTCCCTGGATGAGTTTTCTCTCAATTCCTTCACCTGCAGGGAGAAATGTATTATTGCCTAGTGATTTATTATCATCAGAATCATTCTTGGTAAGCTCAGAGAGTTCAAAAAATGCACAAACAAGTACACATGATACCTCTTAGTCATGTGGCTGTGTAAACGTAATTCTTGGGCACCTCGTTAACTTTCCTGTGCTGTATTTTACTCTATAAAACAGAGCTAATAATGTATAGTACTTACTTTCACAGAAAATTGGGAGAGCAAAATAAAGTATTTCATGTAAACCCTTAGCATTGTTCCTGGCCTAGAGAAAGCCTGCAACATATGTCAGCACAACTGTTAGAAACTAGGAGGCAGAATGTGTAATGGCTAAGTGTGTGGACATGGGCTATAGACTGACTGCCAAATATTTTTTAACCACTGGTTGTATTATGTGTGTGTGAGATAAGGGTCTGTATTGTTGCTTTAATGTGTTTTGTAGTTTTGTTTCTAAGGCACCTGCCAAAGGGCAGAGAAGTGACAATTAATAAACACTTGTTGATGGACATGTGCAGAATTGATGCGTTAGACGAGTGTTTTGGGATTCAGAGGAGGAAGAGATGAATCTGCTTTTGAGTAGACAATAAACCTTGCTTCAGGGTGGTGGGATTTAAGCTGCTTTGACAGATCCATGGATTACGCATCAAAGAAGAGTGAGGTGCTCTGCGAGAGTGAGACCAGCAGAGACCTGTCAGCAGGAATAGGCAAGACAGCTTTGGAATTTTAGACAACCCCTGCTAGATCACAGGGTGCCAACTGGGGAGCCAGGAGAGAAGATGTTGGAAGAGTCACCTAAAGGGAAGTTCTTGAAAATCTTTAAATGCAAGGTTAAGAGTTTAGGCCATTTTTACTCTTTTCTATAGAGTAACAGTGAAGTAATTTTTTTTTTTTTTTGAGAGAGAGGGGTTAATATATATTTTCTGAAAGAAATTTCATGTGAGAATATAATAATGGATAGGGTTACTGTGTTCATGGAAGAAATAAAAGGGGGAAGAGACATTCACATTACTTTAGATTTTATGGTCTCTTTTTTAATTTGCAAAAAGAAGTGGTATCACAGGTCAAAAACCACAGCGCTGTCAACAGAAACATGTAAAAGTGTGAGATTCAAGGTCTTGCCCCTGAAGACTAGGAAGAAATAGGAGGTGTCATTAATGATTGACTCTTAGATCCGGACACAAATGTGTTCTTTTCATGCTTTTCTAGTGCAGTAAGACACAGTGGGCACAATGCATGGTTGTTTATTCTGACTTTTTGATTAACAATAAGGAGAATGCTGTTCAAACCTCCGAATGCCCACTATAAACCACAATAATGTTTTAGTGAGCCCATTATGCTGCAACCACGAAACAACCAGAAGCAACCTTGGAGCTCATGTCATTCCATCCTCATTCTACAGATGAGGAAAGTAGAGTTGAGAGTAGTAAAAGAAGTTTTCCACAATGACCTAGTGGGATGGTGACTCTGAACTAGGACTGGAGCACAGTTCCCTCCTGCCCAGTATTGTGTCTTTCCTGCTACTGTCTACTGTACTTAACAGTGCCAGCACAGGCAGCATTGCTGTATTTCAGTGCTTCTGAAATTTCTGAGGTCTCTTCTGAGGTTTCCAGAAGCAAACACAATGATTTTACAGTAATTTTTAAATGCTTACTTGGCCTGGCAATAAACCACCATCATGGGTGTAGGATGTTGCCTTATCATGTTTTCTGGGAATTATAGCAGGGATGTGGCTTTGGAATGATGCCTCCAGGGCCACCAAAATAAGCTGCCTTGAAGATGTTCCCATACTGACCTTTTCGATAGTTGAGCCAGTGTAGATCTGGTTGTCTTGAAGGGCCAGACTTCATGCCTGGATCTGAGTTCATGTACATGGACCCAGACAACCTCAGGCACACTGCGAAAGAAAGCAGTTAGGACAGTGGTATCAAGGAGGAAATAAAGGAATCGTGGTTGCAGCATAATGGGCTCACTAATTGCCTTCTTACGTTAATTGTTTTTGTGAATGTCTTAATATATAGATTATTCTTTGGTAAATTTTTTGACATTGCCATAAAGTGAGCATGAGTAGTCTGAGAAAGTAAATGTGGCTGAAGATTTGATTTATTTTCAGTATGTGATGTAAGCATTCTGGAAAAATCTGATACAAATGCATTTGCAAAAATCCGCTTAAAACTCAACACTTTATATTCTGGACTTTTGGGTGTGACACTTAACATTGTTGCATACCCATGAGGTATAGCCTTTAAGCTGACAAAGGAAAACACATTTTGCATGTCTCATCAAAAAGGAAAATGCTTGTAAAGTGCCGAGCATGGTGACTGGCACATAGTAAGTGTTGGATGTACACAAGGTATTATTTTATCTGGGCATTTACTGTTACAATAAAGCCTTCATTGCTGTAATCCAATCGTGGATTTATTGACAGTATCATAAATTACTCAGTGGTTATAGGGTTGATACTGTGTTTCTGGCTGACATGGGAAACTTTGAACAACCCCCAAGGGAATTATAATTGGGTGGAAACTTTGATTTGTCCTTTCTAAACCAAGCTAAGTAGTAAAATGGACTTTTAAGAAGCAGTGAGTGGTGAACTGAAAGAAATGGCTTTAAAAACAAGGCTCAATTTGAAGTCTGGGGATGTGTGGGGCGGGGGCAGAGAGGAGCGGCTCTTTCATGTTTCTGGTTAATCTGATTGGATCAGCACCACAGGTGCCGTCAGAACACCTACAGCCGTTTCCAAGAAAAGAGAAGCTGGCATTTGGGTTTGTACCATGGCTGTCACATTTAGACACATCTAGACAGATGAGGAAAAGATGGGTGACATGATATGCAGGAAGCCTAGACTAGTCAGACGAGCTGGGGGTGGGGGCGGCTAGCTTTCTTTTTTGTTGTAGGGTTGCCTTTGGTATTTGAGTAAATGATGAAGCAAGTTGGCCCTGGGCTGTGTGTTAGCAGCTGTCTTTCTTAGAATAGGAAGAGGAAGGAACTTCAGTATCGACTGGGGCTGGAGGAGGAGAAAAGCACTGAAGTGGAAGAGTTGCAGAAGAAGGCTTCCAACCCCTTCACTGTAGTGACCCTGGGTTGTTGTGTTCTCTGTGCTCTCTTCTGTGCCAGTTGTGCAGAGTGCCTAGAATAGCGGTGTCATCATCTACCTCCTTATATCTCTTGCTATTTATTGAGGGGGATAATCAGGCAAATATGATTTTTATTTACGTTGGGATAGACTAGGTTCTTATTACTGAAACAATATGGAAATCATGAGCAGCTTCTATTCCTTTTGTGCCTTTATAAATATTCTTTTCCCTATCTGCTTTATCAGATCCTTTAGAAAAAAAGAAAGAAAAAACCTTATTTGTTGACTCAGTGAATATTTTACGTAGCTACTATGAGATAAACACTGAGTAAACTCTGGGAACGAAGAAATGAATAACAAAGATAAATTGCTGCTTTCATAGTCTAGAGCTCATTATAACATGTAATAAGAATATATAGACAGGCTATGAAAACAGTTCCATGGAGCTCAAGCCATGAGATAATTTTTAATGTGACTAATAATGAAAAACCACCGACTTTAGTGTTGATATCTGGAAATTGCCTAATTCCAAAAGCTGAAGTGAAAATGCGTTTCAATAAAAAGCAACATTTACAGAGAATAAACAGTGACATTCACACTGTTCAGTCCTTTGGAATTGCAAGTAAGGGCAAAATATGAAGAATCCAATCCGTGATTAAAGCTGGCCGGACGCTTTCTTATGAAAGGTCTACTGTTCGAGGGCTGGACTGTTAGCCCTTCCCATGTGCTTTCCTCAGAGGTCTCCATTTCCTTCCTGAACAGGGCTAATAGGTCAGATAAATATCCAGGCTCACAAGCAGTTTATGTCATTTCCACTCTGAAAGGATCCATCCCTAGGAAGATATTATGAGAGGCAAACTTGCGGAAGTGCTATTGTGTTAGCCAAGCCAGCTGGTGGGTTTGCTTTATCTGTTATGGAATTTTTACAAACTTAGGTGTTAGGATGAATATCCTGACCTGGTAGAGAGTGTTTATTTCCCCCTTCTTTGACCCTTGACACAGCTGTTTAGAGCTCAGTTGCTATTGGTTGACATGATCAGATTCAAAGCCAAGAAGAGTGAAATGGGGAGGCTTTGAGACTCATACACACTGAGTATGGCCTGTGTGAGTGAGTCTGAAAGATCTAGGCAGCGTGGGAAGCCGTATGCACTCCATTTAAGGAACTTGGAGAGAGATGCTAATTTTGCCTCAGGATTGCTGATTTAAGCTCTAGAGGGTCCCAGCAAACAAGAGTCTCATTTATTTATGGCGTTCAGCTTGTTAAGTGGTTCCAGTACCTCTTTCATTCTAAATACCCTGACTTGATCATTACAAATTCTATGCATGTAACAAAATTTCACATGTGCCCCACAAACAAATATGTACAAATATTATGAATCAATAAAAAGTTCATCTGAGAACATATTAAGCAAGGCAATAGAGCTGCCTCCATACCTCTAGAAAAATGTCTTGTAGGTCAGGGCTGAGTGGTAGTAGAGGAAGGTGGAGTAATCTGTCAAGATGCTGCTTTAAGTTGTTTTGAGATGTGGTTCAAGGGTGTTTGTTGATCAAACACCAAGAACCAGCTATTACTAGGAATAATGACTAGCATTTGTAAATCTCCAGATTGACAGTTTGCAAAGCATTTTCAAGTATTATTTGATCCTTGGAACAACCATATATCTCCTGCAAAAATATGGGAATGATAATACCTGCTTATTAGGGATCTTGGGAGGATTAAATGAGATAATATAGGTCCAAGTGTCTAGCCCAGCATTTAGTGGGTGGGAGCAGCTGGGTAAATAGGAACCATCTTTAACAATGTAGAACATGAGGCCATGGAAAATTCAAAAGCATAACTACAGTCAGATGACTACATTTTGGGGCTCAGACTCAGGGACCCCCATTTTGCCCCTGACTAATTGTCACCTATGATTAAAGCAGAAACAACTATGGTCCGAACATGACACACTTAACAAATCAGCAAGAAAGAGAGTTTGAGTATAGAGAGACCAAGTATTTTTGCCTTCACTTTTGACATACGAGCTCCCTGGACTGAGCAAAGTTCCCTTTGAAGTGGTGACTATGATTGAAGATGATCTAGTTTCTATTCTAATATAAATAAAGGATAAAAATATAAAGTTGAAATGTAGAAATCCGCATGGAATCATTTTATTTACTTATAGTAACATTGAATTATCCAATACTCAATAGTTTCTCTGTACCTAAGTGTTAACATAAATGAATGAATCTCTATGACCCCTAAATTCATTTCTTCACTTACAATGTGATTATTTATTTACCCTGGCGAAAAATGTAAATTTATAGTCTTGATCTATGAGTTCAGCATTCCAAATCTCTTAAGAGAACAAAATGAGTTAATATTCATATTTAGCTATTCATGCCAAAGCACAGATACATAGAAAAATGGTCACCATATGTTAGTCAATAATAAAACTTTTTGATCTGTTATCCATTCCTCTTTCTAGGATCACTAATCAGTCAGAACTGTAG
>NW_016107741.1:1766118-1774207 GCF_001604975.1 Cebus imitator | reverse complement strand
CCCAAAGTGCTGGGATTACAGGCTTGAGCCACCGCGCCCGGCCAACTCTTGACTATTCTTAAAGGACCAACTCAAAGTCGTCCTCATGGAGGACTACTCTAATGTAGCTTTTAATAAAATGATTTAATCTCCAACATTCCCTATTTTTTTTGTGTATGTGACCCCTTCATAATTACAAGCTGTTTGTGTTTTATTTAACATTCTTTGGGCAAGGTACAGTGGCTTATGTTTGCAATCCCAGAACTTTGGAAGGCTGAGGCGGGAGAATTGCTTGAGTCCAGGAGTTCAACACCAGCCTGGGCAACATAGTGAGACATTTTCTCTTCAAAAAATTAAAAACAAAAAAAAACAAAAAAAAACCCAGACATGATGGCACATGCCTATAGTCCCAGCTACTCTGAAGGCTGAGGTGGGAGGATTGCTTGAGCCCAGAGTTGGAGGCTACAGTGAGCTGTGATCACACCACTACATGCCAGGTACACTCCACCACTACATGACAGAGAAAGACCCTGTCTCTAAAACGTATTAAAAATTTTAAAATAAACATACTTTGGGCATAAGTCTTCCCTCTGCAATCATATTTCAGTTTCTCAATCCCAGTGACTATACCTTGTAGTTCTTTTATATCTAATTACTCATTTTTCAATGACTAGGACATTCTGAAAATCTACAAGGTATTTCACTGGTAGTAAATACTTGTTGAAACAAGTGGAAAAGCCTATAATAATTTAATTAGATTATAATCTGTATTGTGTAGATAGAAGTTGCCCATCAGATAAAAAAGGAAAATCCTAGCCCACCAGACATTCTTTCAAATTTTAAATACATACGCAAACAAAATATTGCTTTTCCAGGTCTCTGCACTCCTGTCTGAATCTGTAAGTTCCTTCTCAATGATCTCTTTCAAGAAAGTCTCATAAAGAGACCATTTGAATTTTCAAAACTTTAGTTCAGCTAGCAGCGATCAAATATTTGTCATTCACAAAGGATAGCATAAAGTAATACTATGCACATATACAATCGGGCCTCCATATCTGTGGATTTCACATTTGTGTATTCTACTACTCCAGGATTGAAAATATTCAAAAGAAAAATAATAGATGGTTGCATTTGTTTGTACTGAACATGTACAGACTTTTAAAAAATTCTCTAAACAATACCATGTAACAATTATTTACTTCGCTTTTTCATTGTATTAGGTATTACAATTAATCTAGAGATGATTTAAAGTATATGGAAGAATAGGCATAGGTAATATGCAAATACTATGCCATTTTATATAAGGGACCTGAGCATCTGTGGATTTTGGTATTCATAGGGGTACTGGAACCAACCTCCCACAGATACCTCAGGATGACTGCATATATTTTATGTGTATATTTTGTTCCCTACTGGCTCAGAGTAGAGTTTAATTCTACTTTGAGACAGGATGGTAAGGAACCATGAGGACCATAGGGTAAACTTGGCAATATACAATTGGTTAACTGTCAGAACTTGGGAGAGGAAGGGGCTGCCACTGGCACCCGGTGGGTCAAGGTCAGGGATGCTGCTAAACATCCTGAATGCACAGAACAGCACCACCCTCCATAGCAGATAATCATCCAGCCCCAAATGTCAGTGGTGCTGAAGCTGAGACACCCCGAGTCGAACCAAAGTATCTTTGTTAACGACATAAGAGAAATGCTCAGTTTTACTCTTGGAGGAATTTACTTGTTTGTGTGACCCCAAAACCAAATCTATTTTGAGATGTAGAGAGCTGAGACTTTGCAGAGCTCCCCTCCTGCCATCTGCAGATCCCCTGAGTGGCAGCCTGACAGCCTGGAAGCAGCCCCAGAGTTCTGTGCACAGCAGGCTTCTCTCACCCATGCCCCCAGCCCGACTCTGAGCAGTCTGGGCCTGCACATGCCAGCCTTCAGGCTATTTCAACAGTGTTTAAACCTCCAAAGGCTTATGAAATATTCTTTAATCCCTTCCCAAAACATGATTTAGGTGTATTTGATATTATCTGCTATCCCCCAGATTTCCTAGTGTTTGCAGCTCATTTTCAGGACTACCTTCCAGGTGTAGCCGTCTATGTCAGACACAGGAGAGCCTGAGGCTTTCCTCCAAGTGGGGAGTCTGCAGACAACAGGCTGGCAGCTGAGATTTTTGCCCAAATGGCTTATATTTGATGTATAATAGTTTTAATTGTGATATATTAGAAGTGAATTATTTCCATAGATCAAAAGTTAACTCATTAAATCTGTTAGTCTGTTTTAAGTTGGTCTTCCAAAGGAACCATTTATATTTATACAGCATTGTGTCTTTATCCTCGCAAAACTGGATTCTAAACTCCTCAAGTTGGAGACTTAGAATAGCATAAATCAGATGTGAGTCTTCAATGCTGAGGCTGAATTTATTCAGGCATAATTTCCCAGCATTTGTTCCTGCCGGCAGATACTACTTATTTCACAAGAAGTTCATGTCATGAAAGCGTTGAGCTCGAAGGGCCATCGTGCATATCTAAACCAGTGGTTCTCAACCTGGCTACACAGCGATCACCTTGGGCAGAAGCCCAGTCCAATGGGCCAAGATCCTCTGGGATGCAGCTAAGGCATTGGGGTTTCCCCAAAACTCCCCCAGGTGATTCTAATGTGCTAACTTGGTGGAAAAAGTTTATTCTTTTCCAGTCCCTCAATTACAATGGGGAAACTGAGGGTCAGATTAATTCATAAAGGCAGAAGTCAGCAAACACCGTAAAGGACTAGCTACTAAATCTTTCTGGCATTGCAGGCCATATGGTTTCTGTGGAAACTGCTCAAAAGCAGCCACTGGCAATTCAGAAACAAATGGGTGTGGCAGGCTGCCAATGAAACTCTATAAAAACAGGTGACCAGCTGGATTTGGCCCATGGGCCATAGTTTGCCAGCCCCTGGTTTAGATCTCACAGTTGGTTAGTAGAAACCCATATGCTAGGCCACAGATAGACCAACCTTCAACAAATGATCTTTCTTTTACTAGATACAGTTTTCCTGTTTGAAGCAGTGTCTGTAACATACCCAGTTTCTGTAGAGGTTAAATAATAAATACCTTTATGTAAATTAAGTCAAATATCTTAGCATAGGTACTCATAGTCTAGAGCACAACATTTCATTTTCCGTGTCTTTATGAGAGGTCTGCATTTTTGTGACATTTACCAAATTTAAAGAAATAATCACAGTATCTTTGTTTTACTAAAGTAATAACCCAGACAATAATATTCCTATCCAAGAAATTTTTTACAATGTAATCAGATCACCAAAGCAAGAAAAACAAATCAGCTAAGGAAAATGGAGATCTGATTTTCTTGTCATCCAGTAAAGGAATCAGTTGAAAATGTCTTAATTCTTTCTTATTGACTCTTATTGAATCAATTCTTTCTTATTGACTCATGGGGAGTTATTTTATTCAAATTTATTTTGAATAAATCTGAGTAAATTTGAATATGAATTATGTCTCATAGCTAGAGATGCTCCCTAAGAGTCCTTGGGAAATACCATGGACTAAGGCTGAAGAGGTGGAAAGAAGGCCATCACAATTAATGTGGGGAGTTATGACAGTTTGGATATTTTTTTCACTGTTTATGTAGCCTTGCTTCCAAGGTACACTCCTAAAAATAGGGTTCCTGAAACATTAAAAAGCCACCGAATCTGGTCATTTTCCTTGGAGATAAACTTGTCTCTATTTGGTAGTTACTTCATATCTATATTTTTCAGAGAAAGTTACTCTACCTCTTCCCTTTTCTTTCTAAATAACGCATTCAATAAAAATGCTTCCTGTCCTGAAAAAAAAAAACCACTGTCTTATTTACAATTATAAAATGGTATTCAATCAGTGATTTCCTTGAGTGGATAAACACTAGAGATGGAAAAACAAAATCAATTTGTTTTTCACAAATTGACATCCCTCTGTATGATGCCATCATTGAATTGGAGTTATTCAAAGGGGCATTATAGAGAGGGTCACCATAGAGGGGCATCATAGATAATAACATCATAGAGAGGGGTATCATAGAGATAACTGCATAGAGAGGAGCATCATGGAGAGGAACCTTTGAGATGGGACATGGAAGACCCAGTAGTAGATTAAAATAATCCAGTAATCAATTTGGCCACATAAATAATTGTGATTATAATTTATAAGGACTTCCCATACTAATTAAAATATGAATAACAACAACAGGTCATTTTCATCATTGTACACTTAAGTCATGCTGTTTTTTCTCTTCTTGCCTAGTTTTATGATATGTGTGATCACGGCCTTACAACTTTTAGAAGGTACCAGCAGATGTGGTTGCAGTGAACTGTTTATCTCTGAAGGTTTCTGCAGTAATCCTCCTGGAATTATTAAGGTTTCCTTAATCATATTTTGTTAGAGGTGATTTGCAGTCCTACCCACCTTAATTTGAATTTTCTCTCCACCTCAGATAAGCTTGACTCAAGGGTGGTGGGGGTTCTGAACATCTTTAAAGTTGAGTTCCCAAATTATAAAGTGGGTTCAGCAATAACTGCCTTTCATGACTTATTTGAGAATATATGAGATTGTGCTTCAAAGGATTGAGTAGATGGCTAGCTGGCTTTCTTTCTTTCTTTCTTTCTTTCTTTCTTTTTCTTTCTTTCTTTTTCTTTCTTTCTTCTTTCTTTCTTTTTCTTTCCTTCTTTCTCTCTCTCTCTCCTTCCTTCGTTCCTTTGTTCCTTTGTTCCTTCCTTCCTTCTTTCTTTCCTTCTTTTTTGAGACAAGGTCTTGCTCTGTCTCCCAGGCTAGAGTGCAGTAATGCAATCATGGCTCACTACAGTCTCAACCTCCCAGGCTCGGCCTCCAGAGTAGCTGGAACTACAGGCATGTGCCACCATGCCCAGCTAATTTTTGTATTTTTTTTTTTTTTTGGTAGAGATGGGGTTTTGTCATGTTGCCCAGGCTGGCCTCAAACTTCTGGGCTCAAGCGATCTTCCCACCTCGACCTCACAAAGTGCTGAGATTACAGGCGTGAACCACTGCAACTGGCCCCCAAAACTTTCAATGATGACAAATTATTCCCTGTAGTACTAATACTATTATTCTACCCCTTGGCATAACATAGCCTAGGCTGCACATTCCGTCTTCATCAAGGAAGTGTCTGTGGTTAGGAGAAATGCAAGAGGGAGGAACATACTGGAGAATGATTTTATCTCTCCCACATATGTGAGAACAGCAATACCTAAGTTTGCTCACTCCACCCTAGTAAAACTTCGCTACTGGCTTAATCCTTGATTTTTGAGTCTCAGAAGGGAGTCATTTTCCAGTACTGTTGAGAGTTATATATGAGAGCTCTAAGGGACTTGATGAAATAAAATGTTCCAAAGGAGTGTTCTGAAAGATGAATGACATGAGTTAATACCAAGCATTTCTTCTGACAGGGAGTGTTAGGTGATCAGACAACTGCTGAAGGTTGAACTGATCTTTATCCAGGAAGTTCTGTACTTGAGATTATCTTTATAGGACAGGCAACAGACATAGAAAATGCTAGAAAAATAGGTTTGTTTGTTTCACAGTATCATTGAGAAAACAGCTGTGAAGAAGATATATAAAAATTCATAAATCTATAGTGTAGTCATTAAATACCATTGAATTATTGAGTGATGATTTATAAATGACTCAAATTCAAAGAATTTTCATGGAAAAAAACCAAAGCATTTCAGAACATCTTTTTTTCTTTCAAAATTGAATCAACTGTTCTTCATTTTACAGCTTCTAAATATTGTGTGTGTGTGTGTGTGTTTCTGCTATTGTTACACAGGAAATAATTTTTACCTTAAAATATGTAAAAAATTTTTCCTAAATAATAAATTCCATGCAGTAAAAGGCAACAATCAGAATGTATAATGCTAGAACATTTCAAACATGCCCAAAATGCCCATGGCAGGATGAAGGAAGCAACCTCATGGGGCCCAGCCATTTATCTTGTAAAGTCTTAAACTACCATAGGAAATCCCTGTAGGATGTTCTGTTGTGTGAGAGTTCCATTTAAAATATATTGGCAATATCCATTTTTTTTAAATGCAGTGGAAATCTAAACTATGGCTTATAGCTTATTCAAATATATTATTCATCTACTGCAGCAGCCAACACTGCCACATAGAACTAAAGAAGAAAAACATGAAGACAAAATAAGCATGAGAATCATGACTACTATGAACTGATAAATAGAAGTTTTAAAAAAAGCAACAAAACAAACCCCTAGATTGTTATTGGGATTTCAAGTAGACATGTTTCTTCCACCCCCTCTTCCTCCTCCTCCTTCTCCTTGTACTGCATTCAGAAGCAATCATCATACTACCACAAGCAAACAAACCATTTTGAAGATGTTTACCAGGAGTGTTTCCCTCCCTTTTAATTTTGTGACCTAAGTATTGGTACAATTTTTTCTTTCATCCTTTTCAACAGACAAGGGGTTACTGGGTGTGCTGAAGGAAAACATGATTGTAAAGTGGGAAAAGGGTGAAGAACAATGTTTTATCTTCTTATGTCAATTATGCAGGACAAAAGACACAGGCTCCCAAAAATACCTTTAGAGTTTGTCATCCTGGATCATGATAGCCTACAATACGTTGAAAGTCTCATTCATCTGGGCTCAAGATCCCACACTTAAAGAAAGAAAGGCTGAAATTTCCCATAATGTTCATTACTTTGGGTTTTACAGAAACACATATATCCAGATAATTTTTCAGGTATACACATGTAATTTAAAACTTAGCTTTGAGGCCTGACATGGTGGCTCATGCCTGTAATCCCAGCACTTCGGGAGGCTGAAGTGGGCTGATCACCTGAGGTCAGTAGTTCAAGACCAGCATGGCCAACATGGTGAAACCCCGTCTCTACTAAAAATACAAGATTAGCTGGGTATAGTGGCATGTGCCTGTAGCCTCCACTACTGGTGAGGCTGAGGCGGGAGAATCACTTGAACCCAGTAGGTAGAGGTTGCAGTGAGCCGAGATCATGCCACTGCACTCCAGCCTGGGGTGGCAGAACGAGACTCCAAAAGAACTTAGGTTTGAAACGAAACAGCCTATGTTTCCACAAATTAACAGCCTATGTTTCCACAAATTAGAGTTTATAATTATGTTGCATTTTTACTATATATGAAAGCAACATTTTTCACCTGATCGGAGCTCATCTATTAGCCTTTCCTTACAAATTTGAATCAAAACCTTCGTCAGGCTATAAATCTCCCTATAATTGGTAAAGAGCTAGATAAGAATTATCCCATAATAAGAGTTTGGGAGAACCCTGTGGTATTAAAGGGTTGTTGACATGGAATACTGTATGTATTTCTACTCCTAAATTAGATGCAGTCCTAATACTGTTTGTGAAACTGAATTAGGTCAATGACTCAGAGCTGGTTTTATTTAGAGTGAGTTATATATTAAAATACAGCAATATTTCCCTTCTTCTGAAAAGCCTTCTGTAATTTCAATTCATTGTAGAAAAATGTTTCCCAAATTAAGGTATTTTAACTAAGTTGTGGTAAGAAATTCCAAGCATGCTTTTCCCCCCTCAAAAGAGGCCTTCCACATTGTGCATTTAGTATTTACTAAGATTTCAAACCCATTTGGTCCTAACCAATATCACTTAGGCAACACATCTCACTTACTTTTTTCTCCCTCAAGTGTAACCTGGGAAATCCCATCTTTCCCTTTGATGCACTAAGTCTTCGGCCTCTCAATCTGTAAAACCAGTGCAACACTCACAACAGGGATTTTTCTGGAAATGTTAGAAAGGATGAAAAAAAATGAACGAAATAAGTTGACTTTTTAAAGAATGATGCCATAAGACAGACATAAATTTGCTCCAGAAGTCAAATGGTGTGTGGGGAGAACAGGCTTTGGAATCAAATGGAACTAGCTTGGAGGCCCGGGGCTAGCATTCACTAGCCATGTAACCCTGGGAAACAGCCTGAGTGCATTTTGTTTGTTTATTTGTTTGTTGGTTTGTTTCTCTGTTTCTTTTTTTGAGACAGAATCTCACTCTGTTGCCCAGGCTGCAGTGCAGTAGCAGAATCTCAGCTCACTGCAATCTCTACCTCCTGGGTTCA
>NW_016107741.1:1758000-1765980 GCF_001604975.1 Cebus imitator | reverse complement strand
GTTTCCACAAATCAGAGTGGAACGGCACTCTAATGTTCTTTTGCCTCCCAGGTTCCAGTGATTCTCCTGCCTCAGCCTCCCGAGTGTCTGGGATTACAGATACAGACCAGAACACCCAGCTAATTTTTCTATTTTTAGCAGAGATGGGGTTTCACCATGTTGGCCAGGCTGGTTTCAAACTCCTGAGCTCAGGTGATCCACCCACCTCAGCCTCCCAGAGAGCTTGGATTACAGGTATGAACCACTGCACACAGCTCTGAGTGCATTTCTCCATCACTAGAAATCAGGTAATCATACATTCCTTATCATATTATTAAAAGGACTAGAGGTAGAATATGCAGAATACTGGGCATGTAGTATATGTTCAACAATGGTAGCTGCTCCTGTTCCTATTACTACTACAGCTGCTACTACCACTAAACTGCTGCTATTACTATTGTTACTGTAATGGCTCCTACTATTACTATTACTTCTACTGCCAAATAAGGAGGAAGACTGTGGAAAAAGAAGTCACTTCATCCAGTTCTAAACAAATGAGTTGTTATCTCACTGTAGCCCACCTTTCTAGTGGGAATAGCAGAATGACCAAGTATTTTGAAATCATAAACCCAAAAGTAACTTAAGGAGAATGATAGACCAACATGGATAGGAGAGCCTGAGTACATTCCCAATGCTGTACTTGTGTGGCTGTGAAAATTATTTTTCCAAAATTGAATATTGTCAAAGGTGTTGAGATTTATCTCATGGTCAATATTTGATCTTTCAAAGCCGACAGATACCTAACACACTTCAAATTGGTTCGATGTATGTAGCCTTTGTTACGTGGATAATATTGTGAGTACTTATATACCAGGTAATGTATAATGAGGAATTATTATGTGTTTGGTATGTAGTCATTGAATTAAGACTTCCACATAATGAACTGGAATGGAATTGCACTAGAAATTCTTTTTTCATCCAAAATAAAAGTAAACTCAAATATAATTATGATGCCTTCTAATGTGACCTGATTGGCATATCTCTGTAATGTTCAGTTACTCCTGCCAACCAAATGTCAATATGCACTCCAGTTCAATTCGGCCAACATTTATTGATCCTAGTCAGGGATGGGAAGATACTAAGATGAGCACAAAGTTACATTTGTCATTAGTAAGTTACTATCCAGTAAATCTGGCTGTTATATTAAGTCTATGGTCATTTTTTACATTTTACTTTTCATTTTAAACTTGTAAAATAATCGAAAAAAAGAAAATATTTGGAACAGTAAAGGCTCAAGTCCATCACTTTTTTTCTTCACCTTTTTGTTTAGACACTATTTCTGGTGTTATTACTGCATTAATTAGGTCTTAAGTGCCCCTTCCAGTCCTCATTATGACTTACACATTTCTTACAACTGGCAGACCTTGCTAAGTCATGAACTATAACTTTTTTTTTTTAAAGGTTCAGAGCATTTAGTCCAGCAACACAAATTACCCTATGGAGACACTGTATACACTAGTAGCAACGAGCAAATGTTTCTTTTACTTTTATAATTGTTTTGGAAAACCATATGATTGCCAAAGACCGCCTACACATGGCCAAGTTGGATTTATCCCATCCTTTAAAAATCTGCAAAACACATTAATACTTGTGATGTATAGAGCTAAGGGATGTTTTGTTTTGTTTTAACATGTCTCTTCTCTGTACATTGGTAATGTTTCATTTAGCTTAAAATTCTATGAATGATTTAATTGATATTATCCAGGTTTGTTAACCATTTTAAGTGGCTGTTGACTTTGCCAAATTCCATTCTATGCCGTAAGAATGATGTCCACTCTAAGTTCCATTAATGGGAGTAAAACTCCTATGATTTATTTGACTCTTAAGTATGGTAAAATAGCTGTCTAGAAATAAATGTACCTGAGTCCTGGAATACCCAGTGGAGATACCTAGCAACGGGGGTCCCCAAAGTCTTCAGCATAAAGTGCTTATCCCTTGAAGCATTCACCCTCCCACCATTACTCTATTTATTTCTTAATTGTACACTGTTGTTCAGAAATTCACGCTTGGAATTTTCGTATTTTGTGATTAGAACTCATTTATCTGAAGAGCTGCTTGAAATGGATACTGAACTATACAATTCCAGCCTTATGTGTTTAGGAAATACTTTTTGTCGACTACAAAATGCAAAGAATTTGAAACTACCTTAGTAGAGTTTTCATTTTAAAAACTATTGTACTCCATTACTGAAGGAGAGAAATTGCTTGTCAATCAACAACTTAAACTTTGTGTTTTTCGGTCTTGTTATATGTAATTGGTTAGCAAAAGAGATGGTGTGCACATACCCTGCCTCAGAGTACATTAAAGAGTATTTTCTTAAGATATGAGTTTTGAACTTAGTGGTTTCAGAGATTAAGAAATTGTAGTCACTAGCTGTGAGTTACTGGGGGCGGGCAGGTGGTGGGTGGCGGGAGGTCAGGGTGACCTATTACTGGCACCTGAACTAGTGATTTCTGTTTACCTGTAATCCAAAAATAAGTATCTGCTAATTTCACCTGCTAACATGTGACAGCATCTTTCCAGGCAAAGAGTAGATGTAGTCCTGAGAGTGAGGCCTTTCTTTTCAGCTCGTGTACGGGGAAATTAGGGTTTTTAGCAGACAAGGAGACAGTTTAGGTCTACTGGATTTGGTACCTTCCGTAGAATGTCAGTATGCCAAGTAATTGGACTCTTCCAGAAAGATCTCAAGAGAATCTGAGTGCCCATTTAAGAGAACTGGAAAAACGTTCAACTTCCAAGCAGCACCCTCATAGCTCTGAAATTTGAGAGCATTCTGCACTCTCTAAATTCATTCTCAGGATTTGGAACTAAAGTGCCAAATCATTTTCTCAAACTCTGTAGGAACCCTCATCCACCTACTCACCCATCTACCTGCCCATTTCTTTTTTTTTTCCCCCATTTATTTTATTGCATTTTAGGTTTTGGGGTACATGTGAAGAACATGCAAGATTGTTGTATAGGTACACACGTGGCAGTGTGATTTGCTGCCTTCCTCCCCATCACCTACATCTGGCATCTCTCCCCTTGCTATCTCTCCCCAGCTCCCCACCCCCCACCGTCCCTCCCCTATTTCCCCCCAACTGACCCCAGTGTGTAGTGCTCCCCTCCCTGTGTCCATGTGTTCTCATTGTTCAACATCCGCCTATGAGTGAGAACATGCGGTGTTTGATCTTCTGCTCTTCTGTCAGTTTGCTGAGAATGATGGTTTCCAGGTTCATCCATGTCCCTACAAAGGACACAAACTCATCGTTTTTGATGGCTGCATAATATTCCATGGTGTATATGTGCCACATTTTCCCTGTCCAGTCTATCATCGATGGGCATTTTTACCTGCCCATTTCTTTAGCAAATATTTGTTGAGACTACTATGCAGCAAGTATTGTGTTTGGTACTTTGAAGCCAATGGAGAGGAAGAGCAACCAGGGTCTTCTCCTAAGGATGCTTTCCTTCTAAGGGAATTCATGAGTCTTTCCTGCCCTAAATTGTCTAACTATAAGAAGGGGCAAGGAAAATCTCAGTATGTGTTACTAAAGAACATTGGCACTGCTTAATTTAATGTTCACCAAATTGACTATTTGGGTGAGATCTTTATTATGCACAGTGCACATCCAACTTAGATGGAACCATCTAAATTGGAATAATAGACCATTGTGATCTGTGACTCCACGGATGAGATATTGGGTCTCAGACAATCAAAGATAGACTGACTCTCACTTTGAAGCAATGCATCAGGCTTTATAATTAAACTAGATTAGTTGTGAACTTCTTTCTGTGAACCTCAGGACATTCTGCAGGTAACAACTAGAATTATTCCTGTGGAATACTAACAGCCCTGGAAACAGATTAAAGTCACACACAGAATTCTTTAGCCTTGTAAGTACTTGGTGTTAGGAAGAATATGGAAATTTCCCAGATCTTGAAACATTGTAAAAGCCCTGGTATATATTATCTAAAGGCCAGCAGTTGGTATCCAGGGGTCTTCCACTATTCCCTCCCCACTTTTTTTTTTTTCTTTTGAGATGGAGTCTCACTGTGTCACCCAGTCTGGAGTGCAGTAGCACAATCTCTGCTCACAGCAACCTCCGCCTCCTGGATTCAAGCAATTCTTGTGCCTCAGCCTCCCGAGTAGCTGGGATCACAGGCATGTGCAACCACAGCCGGCTAACTTTTGCCTTTATAGTAGAGATGGAGTTTCGCCATGTTGGTCAGGCTGGTCTCAAACTCCTGACCTCAAGCGATCTGCCCACCTCCACCTCCTAAAGTGCTATGATTACAGGTGCGAGCCACCGCACCCAGCCCAGGTGTGTCCCACAAAAATTAGCCAGGCGTGGTGGCACCTGCCTGTGGTCCAAGCTACTCAGGAGGCTGAGGTGGGAGGATCACTTGAGCCAGGGAGGTGGAGGCTGCAGCGAACTGTAATCACACCAGTGTACTCCAGCCTGGGTGACAAAGTGACACTCTGTCTCAAAATAAAAAGAAAAGAAGTTTGATTTTTTTTTTGATATTGAGGAAACTATAGCTATAAATAATTAGTGTTAATTCTCGGAAAACTAGTTAAATGGTAAAACTCGAGATCATTATATTCGTTTAATCATGAAGAGATAGTTACACATGTAGCTCAGTTTCTTTTTTTGTTTGTTTGGTTTTGTTGATGTTTTGAATTCAGAAGCAGCTTTATTTTAAGAATCTCAATTTATAGTGAAGGCTCAATTTCTTTAGTCATTATTATGTAAAATAGAATAACATTGCAAAGAAAAATCAAATATAATATTCAAAATCCCAGGGCTAATATATGATAGAAGCAATACTGAAGGTCACAGGTGGTTTAAATTCTCTGATTATTAACAGAGGTGAGCTTTGTTATAGGGAGATGGATCATTATCAAATCATCTGTCTGATCTAGAGCCAGCAGCACGATCTAATGATTTCATTCTTGAATTATTTTTAATATGTAGAATTAGAGATGTTTGAGAAGTGTTTGCTCTTTTCTTGATAGTACAGTTTCCTCCTAAATTGCTTATGTTAAGTAAAATAATGTTGCATTGGAAAAAAGTGTGTATTTCTTAGTAATGCTTCACAATTCCTCATCCTACAATTCAATAAATCATCTTATACCTGTCAGCATGTGTAGCCTAAGATTTATTGCATGGTCCATTGTATAACAGATAGCTCCTTGGCCAGAGAGCAATTTCTGAAACTAATTTAATCAAAGTGTTTTTATAATACAATGAACTATGGCTTGATGTCTTAAATATGCATTGGTGTCTTCAGAACCACATGATTTAATTCTATCCAATTTTGAAATGGAATTAAGTTTTGGCTTCATGTGACTTCTGTTATAGTCAGGAAATCTTTGGTTGCATTAATATTATTTATGTACTGTTATTGAGCAAACATTCATTAGTGTCTCTATTTGCACAGCCAACATGCTGCTAGATGATGAGATGTAGGAGAGAAACAACAACAAAAAATACTAGTTTAGTGGAAAAATATAACTGAGAGCTTGGAAGGAGCAGTAGACACGGCAGTTATTGGCCAAAAAGGAATCCAGTTTTACTGAAGCTGTTGAATGTTCATTTTGCAGGGTGGTGGTAATTATAGCTGCCTTCTACTGTGGAAGTTTTAAACCTATAGTTTTGACTACTTTGCACGCCAACTCGGGAGTTTGAACTTGATCCTTTAAGAGTGGAACAATTTTGGAGTTTTGAGAGTAATGTAAACTTACTGCGAAGATTACGTTGATGGCCATGTATGGACTCAATTGGGCAAAAATTTGAGGAATGAAAACCAGTGATTAATGGAAGATTGTTAGAGTGGAAACCTTGGGAAGAAAAGGGAAAACTGAAGTCAAGGGGTCTTTTAAAAGAACAACTCCCCAAAATCTTTAGAGAGTATTAGATAGAAGACATGAAGAGCACAGTAATATCTTTTGTAAAGATGAAGGCCAGGCACGGTGGCTCATGCCTGTAGTCTTAGCACTTTGGGAGGCCGACGGGGGGTGGATTGCTTGAGCCCAGGAGTTCAAGACCAGCCTTAGCAACATGGCAAAACCCTGTCTCTACCAAAAATACAAAAATTACACTGGTGTGGTAGCACATGACTATAGTCCCAGCTACTTGAGGGGCTGAGGCAGGAGAATTGCTTGAACCTGGGAGGTCAAGGCTGCAGTGAACTGAGATCACACCACAGCACTCCAGCCTGTGTGGCAAAGTGAGTCCCTATCTCGATAAAAATAAATAAGATGAGAAGATGGGGAGAAATTTCAAAGGAACAGATGATGCAGTTAAGAAAGTTGAGTTTAAAATAACAGGAGACCAGCAAAGCTGAAAGTTGGTATTGAACTGGGAGTGAAAGAACAAAGCTTAGGTCACAGCTGAGATCTGAGATCAAAATCTGAATCTTATAAGGACAGAGGAGGGAGTTAAAGCTGTGAAAAAGAATGCCAATGCTGATTGAATATGTATATATGAAGCCACTGTTTTATCATAATTGTTTCGATAGAACATGTTCTGGTGGAAAACTCACTTGCAGTCAGAATTGCGCGTGCTAAAGTCTGTCTTAATAGTAAATGCATTAGATTTGAAAATTTGTTCATTACCTGAATCAGTGACACTCTATTCAAATAAAAACAGCACATTGGAGAAATATAACAGTTGTGGAAGGCCAAAAGTCCTCTCTATGATTTACTATCACCATTTAATTATTGAGCTGTCTCTGATTTCATATGACACTGCCTCCCCAGAGTGTCCTATCACAGTCATGGACCAAGGTCACAGACATTTGAAAATCAAATGATAAAAGTCACACTAAAAAGTCCTGGGAGCAAAGTTTAATACGTTTGTTTTCAGCTTTACATATTTTGTGTCAAGCTGAATTTTGAACTTTGAAGAGATACACCGACTCCAATCAATGGTGGGGGGGCATTATTTTTTCATCATAAACAGATGAGTTTGGGTCCTCTGCTGGATGGCTGCCCTCTCCCCCTTTCAACACCACTTAAATTTTTTTAAGAACAACATTTATAAGTAATTGAGAATACACTGGGGACAACTTCAGCATGACTGCTTTTTTTTTTTTTTTTTTTTTTTTTTTGGTGTCGATTTTTTTAATCTTTTTTTTTTTTTTTTTTTTTTTTTTTTTTTTTTTTGATGAGAGTGCACATTATGAACATCTGAGTTCTATCTTCAGTTTTATTAGAAAAAGCAATTTAGAACTGCCAGTGGGATGAGTTAAAAAGATGGCTGATTGAGGCGCAGCATCCATGCCTGAACCTTCTGTCTGGTATGGCGTTAGCTTATAACCCCCTTACACCTTCTCTAGCTCTCTCTTCATTCTGCTTCCAATAGAGACTAAAGAAACTCGGGAAATGCCCAAGAATGGGACGTGATTACAAAGCCTGAGTAAGTAATAAGATCACAAAGTGTCCACAAGAAAGGGAAGGTGGGGAGAGACGGGAAGGTGGGGAGAGAAGCTTACTTCCTACTTAGCTTTTCCTCTCTTTCTGTTTTCCTGGGCAAAGGTGCCCAACTATTTGCATTTTTAACCAGCTCCCCAGGTGACTGCTGTGGCTGGGCCAAGCTACATTTTGAGAACTCCTGGTTTACCTTCTAGGTTCTACAGAAAAGATGAGATTTTGCAATTTGTAATAGATATAACTGGCAAGTCTCCTCCCAATTATCTGAGTTTTGGACAGTTTTCTCTCACTGGGTTACAAGCAAATGGCTTGGTATTTAAAATTTTTTTAAAGCAACATTTATTATTTGGTCTCTGCTTTAGCAACACATTGTATATTTAAACTCAAATATAGTTCTGGGAACTGAGAGTTCATTTCCAAAATACAGTGACCCATAAATTCTCTTTAGTCATGTATAAACAAATGAGTGCTATTGGGAAAATGCCTTAGTAAATTTTTTTGTAAAACACCGCCAATCAAATAACTTT
>NW_016107741.1:1735562-1757798 GCF_001604975.1 Cebus imitator | reverse complement strand
AGAGACAGGGTCTCCTATGTTGCCCAGGCTGGTCTCAAACTCCTGGACTCAAGTGATCCTCCAGCCTTGGCTTCCCAAAGTACTGTCACTGTGCACAGCCTCAGAATACTTTGTTATCACTTTGGTTTCCAAATATTGGGAATATTTTGCAATTTACCTTCAAGACTACACAAGGCTTCAGGGCAATGCTCTTGCCTGAGTTGACCTTTGAAAGCGAGTAGAGCAGTAAAGCTATTCTTTTGTCATCAGATTTTTAAAAAAATGTTTTTCCTAAATCTTTAAGTTAATGTTTAAAAATATTGTTGAATTATAAACATCTATAGTACACTTCTGTTGTGTTTCTGGTAAAAGTAACTACTGTTAAGATCAACAGACCAAATTTATATAATACAAATGCTTTGGCAAATTAGAAATTGAGGTGACCATGCAGTAGTTCTTTTTAGGCATTGGGAATACTTGAATGCAAGAAAGCATTCCCTCATATTTTCAAGTATAAAAAGTCCTCTAAATTCCTTAACAGCAACAGTCAGTGTTTCCCTGCTAAGCACTGTTTTAATAAAGTTCCTGAGATTTTCTATTATAAAATCACATAAATTTATACTTCTGCATGCATCTGTATATGATTTTATTCCTATACTTGTTATATACATATAAGCTACATTACACATATATTTTTATTCTGAATAAATCTTAAAGTATAAAGGTAGTAAATTGAATAAATTATTAATTTTTCTTCACCGTATCACAGAACCTGTTTCTCCATTTTGAGCAATGGTTCTCGAACTGGGATGCACATTGGCATCTCCTGGATGGCTTTCACATATCCTACCCGCGAACCTTACCAAGGCAAAGTTATTTACACTGTCTGATTGGGAAGGGAGGATAGATCCAGGTGATTGCCATGTGTAGGCCAAAATGGGAACTACTCCCCTAGTAGACACTCCTCATCTTCTTTCCTTTCATGATTTCCACATTTCTTTCAACTCAGTCAAAATCATCTTGAATAGACAAAGGCAGCGTCAGTCCTACTAAAGGTTGAGAAAATGGCGGAGTAAAGATGATGAAGTCAGGGACAAAGGATGCAATGAATTTTAAGAATTTGAGATTCAAACTTCCTAAAACTTAGGCAAGGGTCTGTTTTTGAAGGTTACTCAGGGCTGAAAAACAATGGCATGCTTTCATGTTCTTCTTTGATTCTGTAGGATGTCCCAAATGGGGAATTTTCTTACATAACATTGATTTTGTAAATTCTTAACAGATCATACCCACTTTGGATGGAATGGAATTTTAATCTATTTTTTGAGCCAAAGAGTGTGACCTCCCTTGACCTTAAATATTTTTTTGTACCACACATGTGGGGATATGAGTATTGTGAACACTACAAACCTTTCTGTGAATGCTGCAAATTCAAGAACAAAGCTGGCCATGTATTGAATTTTAATCATCTTTTTCAGCAGCTGGTCCAGAAAAGGACATTTTCCTCTAAAACCTAAAAAGTTCAGAAGATAAATTTCTATAGAAATAAAGCAATTCATACTTATCTATTCAAAATTATTAGATCAAAGACTTTCAACTATTTTAGCTTCAAATACGTTTAATATATTCAGTTCAACTGACATGAAGTATGTGTGGTGCTGGCTTGGAAAAAGATTTGCTCTTTCCACAGTATCTGAAAAACAAAAATGTCTTTTCATCCATCCAAGGCTAAGCTTCCACTATGAGACCAATTTGACATTCAGATCTGGTAAAAATGTTTGATGGTATCAGTTAAAACCCTGTTGAAGTAGGAAGACCAGAACATGCTCATTAATGAGTATCTGGCAATGTTATCATCTACTTAAGATGGAAGAAAGGGGACAAGATCAAAATTATTCAATCCCTGAGTGATGGAAGAAGTAAAGCTTGAAGGAACCTATGCAGACAACATGTATGACATCCACCAATATCAGGGGATTTTGTAGACATTAATTATCCACTGCTTTACACCCTCCCCACCTGCCTTTTAAGCTGTATTTTATGATTGAGAAAAAAAAAGACCAGAAAAATAGAAATGAAGGAGATAGCAATCAATGAGCAACTCCATATCCAGTCTGCACTTAAAACTCAGTGCTTTATATATTTATTTGCAAAGTGAAAGGAACTGACTAATCCTCGTGCTGTGCCTTCCTTACTCACTTTTGACCAGGTTCTTGCTATAGCAACCTTGATCCAATTGAAGATTGTCATTTCTTACTCTTCCTCAGTTTGAAGCTTCTGCTTCTCTGAACAAAAGACACAAATCAAACAGGAATTTATTCAATCATTGCATTTTATCCATAATTTAAGGCATTTTACTTATAACTTTTTTTCTGAGTTAAAATTTATTTTGGTGGTTAACAAAAAGCCTTTAGAATTTTGAGTACCTGAAGGATTGGAATTTGAGGCATCCTTCTACACTCTGATAGTAGTAGGTGGTGAAAATGTTAAGTGAATTGAATTACATTGAAATTTTAAAATGGTTTGGAGCAACAGAAAAAAAATGTTATGTATAAATTAATTAAAAAGTATTTGGACTTTTTTTTAGCATCCCCTTGGGTACCAGGGATTCTTTTCTTTTCTTTTCTTTTCTTTTTTCTTTTCTTTTCTTTTCTCTTTTCCCTTTCCTTTCCTTCCTCTTTTATTTCTTTCTTTCTTTTCTTTCTTTTTCTTTCTTTCATATTTGGATTACTAAAAAAAGAAAGAATGTTGATTTTTAAATAAAGAGAACAATTTTCTGCAAATGGCCAGATAGTCGATATTTTGGTCTTTGTAGCTACAAGTCCTCAGCTTTTCCATTGTACTGTGAAAGCAACAGTAAACAATACTTTATGGCTACAGAAATGTGAGTTTTGTATACTTCTCGTGTGTCACAAAATGTTATTCTTTTTATTAAAAAAATTATTTTAAAATGTAAAAATCATTCTTAGCTGGCAAGACACACAAAAAGAGGCAGCAGGCAAGATTTGACCTGTGGACCAACCATACTTTGCCAGTCTCTAGTTTAGGATATTGAATATCTTCCTGATTTGAAAGTTTTCACTTTAGCGAAAATAATTAACTCCTGTTAGTCTGTTTTACAATATTCTCTTCACCATGTAATTCTTAACTGGCAAGTAGATTGCCTCTTTTGTTTTATTTATTTGTTTGTTTGTTTTGTTTTAAGTGACAGGGCCTCTCTGTCCCCCAGGCTGGAGTGTAGTGGTACAATCACAACTCACTGAAGCGCTGAACTCCCAGGCTCAAGCAATCCTCCTGCCTCAGCCTCCTGAGTAACTGGGAGTACAGATGTACACCAGCTGTAGTCTACAAATTTAACCTGTACCCAATACTTGGCTTAATATTAGTTTTTAATTTTTAAAAATGTTTTTGTAGAGATAGGGGTCTCACTATGTTGCCCATACTGGTCTTGAACTCCTGGCTTCAAGCAATCCTCCTGCCTTGGCATCCCAAAGTGTTGGGGTTACAGGCATGAGCCACGGTACCCAGCCTGTTGCCCCTTTGGATATGCTATGGCAGCCCAGAGTACTGTGTTGAGGATTCAGAAGTTGAAGAGGGGCAAATGAGCAGAGAGGGCAGCAGGAGAGTTGCCCAATTGGACCATCCACAGCTCTTCTACCTGTGTTATAATCTTACAAAATGCTTCCTTTATGTTCTGCTGATAAAAACTATAGATTTATTCTTGGAAACATTTTTCTGCAGGCATAAATTTTGCAACTGAGGTCATTGTTTTTAAATTAGAGAATTTGAAAGGATTCTAGTAATGCAGCTTCATGTGATATCCATTCTCATAGCCAACAAACATATTGATCATTTGCTCACCTCTTATAGGCAGAAATGGGGCTGGGGAGGAGGAGTGAACAGAAAAGGCCATTCACATCTCTAATACCTGGAAGTAACTAGTCGTCATTGTATCTGCTAAAATTATGACTAAATGAATAGAACTATATTAAGATATCTATTTATCTTCATTAAAATAAAAGCCTTTCTAGACCATACACAGTATTTAAAAGTTGTTCTCTGTATGTTATTGACTACCAGGTTAGAAAAATAAACACTGAACTCGTAATGATGGAATTTATAAATACATGGAACAGATTCTCTAGTGTTAATATAGAAATTTCAAATAAAATCTGACAAGGTAAATATTGTATCACATATCAAAATGACTTAAATTGTAGTCCATGGAATACTAGACTTAAATTTATATGCAGATTGTATTTTATTAGGTTTTTGAAGTTCCCTGGGCGGCCTGTCTTGCCAGGGCATTTGGAAATGGTAACTATTATAACCAATGAAAAAAGGCATTAAAAAATTAAAACAACGTAAATTACATGTAATTGTGGTCTGTTGAGTCAAACCTGAAGATAGTCTCAGACTCCTGCAATGAACTAAAACAACTTTAGAATTTAGTTTCATATAAAGTATTTATGCTTTTATACAGGTGGCATGTGTTAATATGGGTGTGTTTTCATATTAACGATTGTGATTAAAGTTTCTTAGAAGAAAATATACGTACGGGTTGTGGCACTTGACGTGTCCATATCCTGATCATGCTGGAGTGGTGGTGTTGGGTGTCAGGGCTCGGAACACAGTTGCTGAATGTCACTCTGAATATTATAGAATGAAACAAGTCATATCTGTGTTTGCCTTGAAAGGTATCCAGACCTAATATTATACTTTAAAGACATTCTGAAGTATTGACTTCGGAATAAGAGCAAGCATTCTTTAAGGCCTGGGCAAACCCAAAAGAAATTACTGAAATCTCCTATTTCAAGCATACATTTTAATAATAGTGCTCAATGACAAGTCATTAATTCCCTGCAACCTGACTCTTAGGTACAGGTCTCCAAAGGCTAAAATTAAGGGCATTTGTCTGCTTCCCTTCCTGTTTGATTGGGTATCGCTGTATGTAGAAGTACAAAGCTCATCTGTTAAGTTGGATTTACTATTCTCTGCTGGTATCCATATCCATGCCTAAAGGCTCATATTGAGATTGGTGTAAAATCGGCTGTCCCATCATGAATTGTTCAATTATCAACTCAAATAAACCTTACTAAAACCTACCTAACATGAAGGAGGTTGGCTGTGGCTCTTTGAAGATGCATCCAAAATGTGTGCATTAAAAACAAAAATGATAAGAAAAATTAATCACCCTCTTTGCATAAGATAGGTAGGGAAGCCTCATTTTTTAAGCAACACATGTTTTATAACTTTGCCATCGACAAATTTGACCTGTACCCAATGTTTGGCTTAATATTAAGAAATTAAATCTTCCCACTGGTATCATTGCCTTTTATAAGGACCATTTTGAATTATTTGTATACCTCTTCTTTGGTGGTGGTGATGGGAGGGCAGTTACATGCCACCAAGTCGTAACATACTTATTAAAACCTTATCCTTGTCAATAATGACTGTTAGCACATCTTTTCCCCTCACAGAATAAGAGCACTATGAAAAAATCACTTGAGGAAAAGGAAATGAATTAGGGCTGGGAGCAACTTGACTTTGGGTTTAGATAGAACTTGAAATAGATGTATTAGTGAAAGTTGCTATATCATCTCCCTATTTTTATAAATCCTTCTTTGTAAAAATTTGTTTGGTAATGTTATATTTGCCTTCCCAGAAATTCTGTGGTCTGGACAGTGTTATATAATATTCCCCAAAAATTCTAAACCCTCGAGGCCCTCTTCTTGGGGTCAGACTCAACTGTACCAATGAGAAATCAGTGCAGAAGACTTCTATTTTTTAGCAAAGCTGAGAGAAGACTTTGTCTTAACAATCTATACTAGTTAGTAAATTAACTAATTAGTTGATTTACTACATTAGATTTCAGAAGGGTTGTTCAATGACTATTCAATTTTCCATGTTAATTTGAAATATCATTGAATATTTAAGTGTGTACAGTGGGAAAGGACAAAGCAATGTTGGGTATACAGCAAGTACTCAATACACACTATGGCTTTATTATACTCTCTTTTTGCTGGTAGAATTTTCTGCTATGTAAATTCATTCCAGGCAAAGGGAAGAGACTGTGCCCAGGCCCAGACCCAGAAACAAGCCTGGATCCATAAAATAGCTTGTTCACAATGGCAGGAGCATAGCACAGGAGTGAGAAAAGTAGAGAAAACGAGGTGTGAGTAATACTGACCACTAGAGGAAAGGGAGTTACCCATTCAAACTAACAGATGAGAAGCGCTTCATAGATGAGATGACAACAAATGAATGCATTAGCATTCATTGAGATTTAGGACATTACACAACTTTTTAGAAATATGTATACTTAGTCTAAAACAGGGACCCTCAGTACAGATGGGAATTCTGACAATAATCACATCATGAGAAAGCTGCGCAAATTGGATTCACTGTTTTTGGAAAATGTAATCTTAGGGGGAAATATACTCTTGTAGCTATGTACTACTAAATTGAAAATCTACAGAAGAAATTATTTATGAAATGTGTAGGCATGCTTTTAATTTGGTGGTGGTTTAAATATTTTATGAACTATATGGGCAAGTTTTTAATTTTGTTGTGGTATAAATGCTACAAATTAAGCCTTTTTTTTTTATCAGTCTAAACTCCAAACTTGCAAAACAAGTTTTTATTTTATTTAACAAGCACCGATACAACACATCATGAGCCACGTGCTCCTCCAAGGGCTTGCTTGCACGTATCTCCTCCTCTAATCATCTTGACAGCCCCATGAGGAAACTGAGGCACGGAGGTTAAGAACTTGTTGAAGGTCTCAGAGCTAGGATTTCAAACCAGGCAGACTGGCACCAGGCTCTGTGTACTTAACCATTATGCTCCTTAAATTAGAATATCTCTGAGTCAAATGCTGTTTAATTTTCTTCAGATTATTGTGGGTTCTTTCAAGCTAAGCTTTCTGGCCATAAGTAAAAGTGCTTTTAGCATCTTGCACAGAAAGAACTCTTCCTAGAGGTTCATGGAGTGGCATCTATTTCAGACTTATACAAAAGGTATGGGACAAATATTAGTGTTTAACAGAAGCAAATGTTTATCAGTGGCCCAGACAATATTATCATTTTGGTTTTTACCTTCTAGACCAGGGGCTTGGCAAACAACAGTTATGAGTCAAATCTCACTCACCACTTGTTTTTGTAAATAAAGTTTCATTGAACACAGTCCTGCCCACTCATTTACATATTATCTATGGCTGCTTTCATGCTAAAACAGCAGCAGAATTGAGTCATTGTGTCCAAGAACATATGGCCAATAAAGCCTAAAATATTTACTACATGGCCTTTTATAGCAAATTAGCCACCCCCTGTTCTAAACTAGTGAGGTAGCCATCAGCCAGATGTAGCTACCAAGTGTTTGAAATGGGACTGGTTTGAGTTGAGATGTGTCATAAGTGTAAAACCTATCAGATTCCAAAGAGTAAAAAGAAAGAAAAAAAAGAAGGTAAAATATCTCATCAGTTTCCAAATATTGATTGCATGTGGAAATGACAATTTTATTAAAATTAATTTTACTTGGTTCTACATTTTTAATGTGACTACTAGAAAAATTTTAAATGTGACTCACATTTGCAGCTCACATTAGGTTGCTTATTGACAGTGCTGATCTAGAGCCTGGAATTTGGAGGATATGTGACCTCTAGAAAAAGCGGAAAGAGGAAAGATGGGGGAAGAGAGAAAACAAGCCCTTATATTTGCAAATATCTTTCTAAAGCAATAAAGTCTTCTACTTTGGCTCTTCCTCATAGGAAGGAATACTCAAAAATGGGTTAGGGGGTCTATGGAAATGATCATAGATGAGTTCTCCCAGAAGCAGACTCTGACTGAAAATTTGAATAGGGTGGTAATCCAGGAAGTACCTGGAGGGAGAGGGGATGCAAACAGGGAAGGGAATGAAGAGGAAAGAGGGTTAATGAGCAGGTTGTTGCTGTGGACCCACATGCTCCCTCCCACTGGTGCCCTGTGGGAGATTTTATAGACAGAGGCTCAGAGTGGTTCCACTCAGGAGGTGAGAAAGCTGAGCTGTTTGTCCACCAATTGTCAATAATTGCCACTTGAGGGCTGCTCCTAGGAGCATCATCTTCTCCTTACTTTCCCCAGCACCTGCCCTACCTGAAACCAGGTAAGACCCTGGGGTAGAAAGGCACAGACCCTGGGGTGGAAAGGCGCAGGAGCTTGCAGGAAAAAGTCATGAGCAAGCTGGAGAACAGTACCTGCCAGAGGCACATGGTTGGGTCCTTCTAGTGTCTGGAACTGTGTCCTACAGTCTTGGCTGGGCGCGGTGGCTCAAGCCTGTAATCCCAGCACTTTGGGAGGCCGAGGCAGGTGGATCACGAGGTCAAGAGATCGAGACCATCCTGGTCAACATGGTGAAACCCCGTCTCTACTAAAAATACAAAAAATTAGCTGGGCATGGTGGCGCGTGCCTGTAATCCCAGCTACTCAGGAGGCTGAGGCAGGAGAATTGCCTGAACCCAGGAGGCGGAGGTTGCGGTGAGCCGAGATCGCGCCATTGCACTCCAGCCTGGGTAACATGAGTGAAACTCCGTAAAAAAAAAAAAAAAAGAATCATGTAATTCGTAATTTCAACAAACACTCATGTAGTTCCCTGATGAGTGTGTTCATTTTCTCATTCGCTCTTAACAAGACTATAGGTAGGTAGGTAGATTTATCATTATCCATACATTATGAATGGGAAAACTGAGCCCAAGACATATGTAGTCATTTGTCCAAGGGAGTCCAGCTGGGATGGTAGCCCCAGTCTCCTCCCTCTGCATATGTGGTCACTCATACCTGACTCCTTGGATTTCTACGAAACTTGGCTTGAATAAGGAAATGTCAATATATTGCAGTTATCAAGGTGAGAGCAGGAAACTAAAACCAATTTTCTTGTGCTCTGTAGAATTTTTTTAGATATCCATACAGCAGTGTAGAAACTGATATCTACTTAACCCCACAACTTTTACACGTAAAAATATGATCTCTGTTTTGCACAAAGCACAATCCAAATCGAAAGGCTATGGAACCTGCTGACCACTACAACACAGAATGTTAGTGATAGAATTAATTTCCAGAAAATCTTCAGAGAAGTCCCTGTAGTGAAAGCTTATCGGCGCATGGCTCATCAAGGACAGGATTTTGTTACCTTTCCATTACCCAGGTTCCCTTCAAAAGTACTGTCAGCCCCTTTGGTACCACTTGGAAACAAGTCTCTCTCCCAGCTTAATTTCCCTTTATTATGCTCCTAACTGACTCGGTAATTCTTTGCAGACTTCAGTAACACTTGTACTATTTAAATTTGAATAACCCCAAAGGATCTGGATAGGTCAATGTGTTTAAACCACAGGTTTTAGTCTATGTATTAGTTGATTAAAAACAGATTTGATGCATGATGTATACTTAATAAAGGGAGGGGGAAGCAAGCAGATGTTTGTAAAATCTCAATGTGTTGGATTGCATTTCTTTGGCCCTCTTTTGCTGACTAGCTTTAGAAAAGTCATACTTCTGACAATTGAACTGTAAACAGTTAGATGATGTATTTGCCTGGAAATTTCCTGCTGTGAAGGGTCAGCCAAAAAGAAAAGTAAAACTATCCCCTAGTATTAACATAGCAAAAAAGTTGACAAATATACCTTATAATAGTTATGTCTAAATCAAGGACATTGAAAGAATTGGATGCTTCAAAATCATCCTCTAGTCTCTGACCATTAAGTGAGTAGCAGTTGCAGTTCATTTAATCCAAACATAAAGACAAGTTTGGCTTTTGTTGTTGTTGTTAAAAGCAAGTTTTTCTTTGTTACAAGCATAAGATCAAGTCGTACCTAAATCACTGTGTCTAGTTCATTCTCTGACTCTTCAGCCCCTTGTATCCCATTCTTTGTGAGAAAGTTACTTTTCTCCTTTAAAATCATCATATTTGAAATGTTTTCAGTGTTTCCAAGACAGAATTGAAGATTTCTTATTGGTTTTCCAGTCCAGACGAAATGTACACAAAACTTTCCTCTGAATTTTGAACACATGAGAATTATAGATAAAATATTTTAAAATGTATTTTAAAGAATACATAACCAAGTGTAACCATATGTGGAAAGCCTCCAAAGACCAGAATGAAAGAAAGTGTAGAGTGGTAAGGGAAGACTGACACTGGGCTGCTCCCAAGAAGTGGAGGTGACATGGGGCAATGGGGACTTCAGAGGACACACAGGAGGTGAACATCATATGTGGCAAGAGGCTTATACACCTGGAGGCCAAGACCCCCACCCCCCATATTGTATACACTGGACTCAAAGGGAACCTGACATCTTCTCTGAAATAGAAGGCAGACGCAGAACTCTCATGGAAGGAATCAGAGGCACTCAGTCAAACTAGGATCTATGCCTCTGTCACACAAGAGTACCTTGTGGAAGCGTCCTCTTTGGGAAAAGAACCTCACACCCTAACTCAGAATATGCCCCTCATCTGGTGGGGCTGTGTCAATCTCTACTTAACGGCACAGGTAACAAAGTTTACATAGTATGAGCGGTCAGGCAAAAATTACAAGACAAAGATAAAATCAGATCCCTGAGAAACATTCAACAAGCACAGGGAAATATGGAATTGCCTTTTCTCAAAAGAGCTTAAGAATAAGTAAGTTTCGTTGTCTTGAGATTATGGAGAAGAGGATTGTGTTTTTGTAATAGGAAAAGAAAGAAATTCAGTAAGAAAAGGGAGATGTGATATAGAACCTACTGGAAATGAAAATGCATTCATAAAAAAGTTTTTTAAACAGTTAATAGGATAAACATCAGATTAATAAGTTTAACTTATTTTAAAAATAACCAGAAAGTTTTGCTTCTGACATATGCATTTTGAGCCGTAGATAAAAGTGGTTCTTTTCCTTAATATACCTTTCTACATAAAAAATTTAGGGAAGTAGAGTGAGCTAAAATTTTTATAAATAAATTTTATAGCATAATGAAATATTAACACCTTTATAAACTTGTTTTCAAAATCCCTCAAACTCTCAAAATCCTCTTTCTCAGATGGCATTATAAATTTGAGGTCCGTTTTCTTCTCCATGAAATTTCCTATTGTTCCAATATCTTTGCCATACTTGTGGAACTCCTTATGCTAAAACACAGTTTCCCTAATCTTTTGCCCTTTCAACCTCTCTGATGTTGGCATATGACATTGTTCTATTCCCTGCTTATGGAAGCTTCTTCCACATGCTCACTTCTGTCTTTCCAAGAAGTTTCCACTGTTGTGCAACAAAAAAACCCCTGGACATCCTTCAAGCCTCAGCTGTAAGACTTGGCCCTCTCAGAAACCTTCTACCAGCAGCCATCAACTCTTCCCTTCTCTTGTTTACAGCATCTTTCTCCCAATGTGTACAGCCATCTATTTCCTTGCAGACAGGGAGTAGATATTAATGTTTTTATTTTGTTTCCCCACTGTCTCTTTCAGAGTCTGGCATAATAAGTACTTGTTATGTGAACACATAAGTAAATGAATGAAGAGTATAAACACATAAGTAATTGAATGAATGGTATAAATCAAACTTGTCCAACATGCAGCCAGCAAGACCACCTGTGGCCCAGAACTGCTTTGAATACAGCCCAATACAAATTCATATACTTTCTTAAAACATTATGAGATTGTTCTGCTTTTTTTTTTTTTTTTTTAGCTCATCAGCTATCATTAGTGTTAGATATTTTGTGTGCGGCCCAAGGCGATTCTTCTTCCAGCGTGGCCCAGGGAAGCCAAAAGATTGGACATCCCTGGCAATCAAGAACATGTGAATGAGAAAGTACAGAGAAATCTTAGTGAGTCTTACCCAGAATAGAGAGTTATTGTGTTTGAAAATAGGATGAAATAGTCATTCCGGAGAACTTTTAGTTTGATGCTCTAAAAGAATAGGGAATAATTCCAGAGTCTTATGCAGGATAATGAATGGTAAATATAGTATTCAAAGAAATTTCATCTGGCATTGATAGACAAAGAATGGAAGCATGAACAATAAAATGTACAATTGTTCTTTGGTATCCATAAAGGATTAATTTCAGGGCCTCTCATAGATACTAAAATCATGGATGCTCAAGTCCCTGATATAAAATGGCCTGTTTTTTACGTATAACCTGATCACATCCTCCTGCATACTTTAAATCACCTAGATTACTTGTATTACCTAATACAATGTAAATACTAAGTAAATCATTGTTATATTCTATTGCTTAGTGAATAATGACAAGAAAAAAGTCTGTACATGTTCATTATAGATGCAGTCATCCATTTTTTTCTGAATATTTTTGATCTGCAATTGGTTGAACCCAGGTATGTGGAACCCAGTGGAAATGCAGAGCCAATTCCACTGTAACTGACCAAATGTGTGTGTGATAAGGATTTATTATAAATGACCATATTGTCAGCAAAAGCTAAACAATCCCTTCTGCCAAGGGTTTAGCTTCAGCCTGCCCATAAAAGGATAAATCTGAAAAATCCAATGGTGGTTGATTTGATGTGAGAATATATTCCTTATATTATTGACAATTCTGATTCAAGTAAAGGGATAGAAATCCAATTACCTCCTTTCTCCCTAGGTCATGACCTAGAAATAATCTATAATTAATTATTCTGTTAAATATCCCTGAGTTAGTGCAAGAAGCAGGATCAAAAGAAAAAGTCTGAGCATATCTAAAAGGTTTCTTTTAATGCAACTTTAGAAAATCCAGTTTAAATCTATAAGTACTTGAAATTATGTTGATTTCACTGAGGTTTCTGAAAAATGTATCCGTTTTTTCTGAGTATGAGTAATTTTGTATATCTGAAGTATAAAAGTATGCAGAATAATATTTTTCTTTTTTTTTTTCTTGAACAGCAAAACTTAGAGAGTAACCTCACCAACCTTATTAAGAGGAACACAGAACTGGAGACCCTTTTAGCTAAACTCATCCAAACCTGTCAACATGTTGAGGTGAGTATCTCTCTATTTCTGTATGATATGTTTCATATGAAAACTGCCAGGTCGATGTTTTTATATCCTCATGCTTTATAATTTTAAAACAGGAATCTTTCTTAAAATTAAATATTTTGCAAAGGCCAAAATAAAAGATGGCTGAAATTAAAAGGAATTAGAACTCCAGGAGACTCTCTCCCGTCCAGGGCTACCTCCCATTCCCAGTATAGTGCTCCCTGATCTAGCATCACATACGAATGTTGTAGATTTTAATTACCCTTACAAAGAACAGTTAAAATAGGTATTGTGTTAGTGTAGTAGGGCTGCGATAACAAATTACCACAAACTGGGAAAGTATAAAACAAGAATAAATGGTTCTCTCAATCTTGGATGCCAGAAGTCTGAAATCAGGATTTTGGTAGGGCCATGTTCCTTTTGAAGGCTCTAGGGGAGGATCCTTCCTTGCCTCTTCCCATTTTCTGGTAGTTGCAGGCAATTCTTGGAGTTCCTTGGCTTGCAGCTGCAGCACTCTAACCTCTGCCTCTGTCATCACATTCTCCTGCTGTGTCTCTGAATTTGTGTCCAAATTTCCTAATTGTTTTAAAGAGCCCACCCGACTCCAGCCTTACCTCACTTTAACTTGATTACATCTGCAAAACTCTATTTTCAGGCCAGGCATGGTGTGGCTCACACCCTGTAATTTCAGCACTTTGGGAGGCCAAGGCAGGAGGATCACTTGAGCTGAGGAGACCAGCCTGGGCAACATGGCAAAAACCCATCTCTACTAAAAAATGCAAAAAATTAGCCAGGTGTGGCAGCACACACCTGTGACCTGTGACCTCAGCTGCTTGAGAGGCTGAGGTGGGAGGATTACCCAAGTCTGGGAAATCGAGGCTGCAGTAAGCTGAGATTGCACCACTACACTCCAGCCTAGGCGACAGAGTGAGACCTTGTCTCAAAAAAGAAAAAAACACACTCTATTTTCAAATAAGGTCCCAGTCACAGGTATTGGAAGTTAGGACTTGAACATATCATTTTGCGGACACAGTTTGACCCACTGCAGGTGTATATTAATATACACAACTAAGATGTATATTATATTAATGCATCTTGGTTGTCAGATGTGTTTCCATGAAATAAACCACAATTGAAACAAGAGCAGAACATGCAATGACTCTGCACCGCATGAGGAAAAAATAGATGCCACTTCCTTTTTGTGATTTTCAAAGTCCTCTTCCATCTCCCAAACTGGCTTTTTTACCACCCCACCCCATGAACTGAAACTAAACAATTGCCATTCACTCCACTTTTAAGCCTTCTGGCCCTTAAGCAAGCAGTTCCCTCTGCCTGGTAGGCCCATTCCTCCAATCCATGTCTATTTGTCAGAATGCTTCCTGTGTACCCTACAAGTCCCAAGTCAAGAGGCACTTCTGTTGTGGATGTTTCTCTGGTTCCATGAACCAGAGTCATCTCTCCTTTCTCTGAATCATGTAACATTTTATGATACCATGTATGTGATTCAGAGAAAGGAGAGATGTCCCCACCCCAATCTCATGTCAAACTGCAATCCCCAATACTGGAGGTGGGGCCTGGTGGGAGGTGTTTGGGTCATGGCGGCAGATCCCTCATGGCTTGGTGCTGACTTCATGATAGTGAGTGAGTTCTCACAAGATCTCGTTGTTTAAAAGTTTGTGGCACCCCCCGCCCCCTCCCACACACACTCTCTCTCTGTCTCTGTCTCTCTCTCACTGCTACTTTCGCCATGTGATGTGCCAGCTCCAGCTTTGCCTTCTACCATGTATAAAAGCTTCCTGCGGCCTCATCAGAAGCTGAGCACATGCCTGGTGCCATGCTTCCTGTACAGCCTGCAGCACAATTGAACCAATTAAACCACTTTTCTTTGTAAATTACCCAGTCTCGGGTATTTCTTTTTTTTCTTTTTTCCAAGATGGAGTTTCACTCTTGTCGCCCAGGCTGGAGTGCAATGATTAGATCTTGGCTCACTGCAACCTCCACCTCCTGGGTTCAAGCGATTCTCCTGCCTCAGCCTCCCGAGTAGCTGGGATTACAGGCGTGCACCACCACGCAAGGCTAATTTTTGTATTTTTAGTAGAGACAGGGTTTTGCCATGTTGGCCAAGCTGGTCTCCAACTCCTGACCTCAGGTGATCTACCCGCCTCAGCCTCTCAAAGTGCTGGGATTACAGGTGTGAGCCACCACACCCGACCTCAGGTATTTCTTTTTAGCAATGCAAGAATAGCAATAATCTTCTCATGATTTTATCATTCTTTCATGTACCAGTTCCATTTTTCCAAACAGAATGTGAAGTCTTTGAGTATGGGAATCAAATCTAATTCATCTTTATATCTCATAGACTCTAGTGCAATAATTTTCACACACTAGGAGCTCAGGGAATTTGTTTTAGATGAATTTGCATCATGATACTCCAAATGGTAAATTTTGAACACTATTTGAATGCTCGCAAGTTCAGCTTCCCCAAAATATCTAAAGTTGGAGAAGCAAATTATTTTGAGCATGCATTTAAAATTTTTGACACTAGCTCTATTTTTGCAATAAGAATTTCTTCAAGTCCCTTTGATCATCTAAGCAGTAAGTTTATAGACTCCTATATGCCCATAACAGTAGATGTACAATGTAGCAAATAATAATAAAGATTACAATATGTTAGAGAACAATGTACACACACATAACAACATATTTAAAGAACAGTAGAGTAGTCAATCAGGTGCTAAGCTAGTAGAGTATGGCATTTATTGATTCTAAGATTCGCATTTGTTTTTACAAACTAGTATCTTTGAAATTGAGCTGCTTAAATGAATGGTGAGACAGTTTAATGGGCAATATTTGTTTGTTCCTGTTGGCACACAAAATATAGAGGAGACAGTTGCTGGTATCTTAGATTAGATGGAGTATGGTTTGGGAAGTGGGGATTAAAAGAGAAAAAAAACTGAGTACAATTTTTGTGAAACTTTATGGAAGAGTCAGGACTTGAGCCAGTTCCTGTAGATTTCATAACTATTGTTTTTCAATACCCTAGGTATTGAGGTGTCAGCTTATTTATGCAACACAATGGTGTTTGTCGATGAGACATTCCTCAGCATAACAGAAATTAGCAAAGATTGCTTTCAGAAAGATCCTATCAGTGTAAAAGCATGTCTACTATGCAAACACTGGTGCTTTGGTGGAAGGCTTAAAATACTTTGTGTTTGTAAAGTCTGTGCTTTTACTTACAAGTGCTCCCCTTGTGATTGGAAATTTAAAACTGGTTACTAAGAGAAACACATGAGTTAGCAACTTTTTCCAACTCCAAATTTGTTGTGTTTTCCAAAGATAGTATCCAGGGAGATAGAAATTAGGGATGTTCTCATCTCCTACCTAAGTCATCTACTCCTGCTGTTCATCATTTGAGGTGCTGATGGAGGTTATGATAGGTGGAAGAGGGAAAAACATACAAAAGGAAAAAAAAAGGAGGAATTAGAGCAAAACATAGGTGAGAGAGCAGATTAGGACTGTCCAGTGAGCTCAGCGGTTCACTCAGTAGACCCCTTCCTTTAAAAGCTACATGATTGTCAGGGTAGAACCAGTCTATCATGTCATCATGCTGAGATGAAGTTGAGAGTGTGAAGGCAGCAACATCGGCAGCAGTGTGTTGCAGAGCCCAGACCTTTCGAACCCTCTGCTTAGAGTGGATTCTCTTTTGGCAAGCATCTTGCTAGGGAACATGTTGAGCCTCGTTGATTAAACAACATTGGAAATAATAGTGAACAAGCAAAATGTTTTCATTATTATAGGGTAAAGTGAATACATATTATATGAATAAATGGATGAACAAAATGAAATAATCTGTGTTCCATATCTTACTTTTGTGATGTGATGGCATTTGATGTTTAGGACAATAAGAAAGAATTATTTCTCCTCAGTTAAAAAAAAAATTACCTGAGCTTTACGGTAAATCTTATAAATGCTTTATGGATTGGGTGATTATTTCATTCAATTTCAGCTAGTTACTCCTTAAAGCATTAATGTCTGGTTTCCATTATGGCCTGTTGTGATTTCAGGACAAATGCATTGCTCCTAATGCAATATTATTATGGCTTGAATTTACAAGATGCTATTCATCCTAACATGATGTAAAATTGCATTCTAAGACATTCAGTAATTTCAAATGATACATAAATTGAAGAGATTTACAAGGAGATTTTATTTTTATTTTAACAGATAAATTGAAGAGATTTACAAGGAGATTTTATTTTTATTTTAATAGATCAGATATTATTTTAGTTGCAATACAGGCTGTTCAAATAAAGCTATTACTGAATTGATTGTAGTGGACTTGCAAATAGACACATGCATGCCATTAGAAGTAATTCTAGACAAGGAATAAAGAATATTCATTCTTTGTTGTTTTTGTATAAATCCTTTGGAATGGAAACACATGTTTATGGGTGAGTAAATTTGGTGTTTGGGAAATTTATTCTAGATAAAAATGAAAGAGAATTATTTATGAGTAGAAAAATGATACTTACAGTACTTATTTTTACATTTGTTTTTACTTCTAGTTATTAATATTCTGAAAGTATGATTTTCAAAAGCTGAACTCCCAATTCTCATATAATGATCGAATTAGTCCACATCAAAAATTTATTTAACTTCTTAATGAAGGAACCAGCAAGATGATAAAGCTGCTTCCAAGGAGGATACCAGAAACGGATACATATAAACATGGGAAGGGGGTACAAAACTGGTTAGTGACCTACAGGGCAATAAAGCTAAAACATTTGGACAAAATAAGTTGCATATTATCAGGCTTCTCTAAGTTAACATATAACTTTGTAGAGTCTAAGCCCTAACCACTAGTAAATAGAAAGTCAAACTCTGTTACATCCCAGTCTGGAGAGTCCGATGACCCTGACTTGGGCTGACTTCATGGAACATGCTCTAGTAGGACTTTGGGAGGGCTCATGGTCTTCTTTTTCTCTTTTTTCCAAGTTTTGGATAATTTCATTTAAAACAACTTTCTGTTCTAGAGACTGTTGATCTGGGAGCAGTGTTTGTTAAACAAATATTTCTGGGAGGGGGTGTACATTTTTGCCTGTGGACAGTTACTTTAATTTGTTACAGTGTCTTGCTAGTTTGTTCATTTTGGTAGTGTGGATGGAGTACCCACTGTGTGTGTTGCACTGTGCTAGGTGCCAAAGGACCCTGTCCACAGGAATTTACCATCTTCACTAAGACAGAAGAGCACTTGTAACAAAAAATAAAGTAGAGAGCCATAATTACCATAAAGAAGGTGTGGATTATCTACTTCAAAATTTCAGAGAAGCAAGAAATTACCTCTAGCTGGGGACTGGAGTAGGTAGCACAAGATCTGAGCCTGCCTTAAAGGGTAGGTAACATTTGAGATTATGGAAGCAGGGAGACAGCACTGATTGCCAGGCAAATAAAGGCATGGGGATAGAAAGATGAGAAGTGTATGTACACAAAGCAAGAAGTTCATTCTGGAGAAATGGAAAGAGTGGAAGAAGGAAGGATGTGTAGGAACCAGTTTAGGAGAGATGAGAGCCGGAAAGGCTTTCATGTTGCATTTGAGTTTGAACTTTGGTTTTGAAGGTTTAGTGAGGGTTCGAGGAACACATAGACCTGTGTAAGTTTCACAGTGACAATTGGCCTTCCTAACTCTTTTCTGGAAATGATATTTTTGCTTATTGAGAAAATAATATGGATATTGTCATGCAAAATAATCTCATGTCCAAGGGAAACCTTCACAGCACTAGTAAACTCCAAAAAGCCCATTGAGTTTGCTAGGCACCAGAATGCTATTCTTTTAAATCAGTGCAGTGGAAAAGAATTTCCTGATTCACATCCTTGGTTCCTAGATGGTACTTCTTCCTTTTCCTTTTCCTGAAGGTGTCCTTGTATTTAGGTATGAGCATTCCCCGGGAAAATAATTCCCATGGCAGCGGGAGCTAAAAAACTCACAACGCAGAGGCACCTCCTAATTGTAAATTAAATCAATGAATTTCTTCCCATGACCTATGAGGAAATGCCACATCCTTGTAAGTCCACACCTCCTCCCAGGAATTCACCTCTGCTTTTCTGTAGAATGGAAAACAGTTTGAAGGTCCCCCTTCAGCCACCCCACTCTCCCCGCCCACACCACATTGTTTTCATAACTTGTTTTTTCAATGAAGGTAACCAAATGAATGGCTTTTTTATTGTAAGTGGCAATGTTTTTAAAACGGTGGAGAACAAAGAATGGCATGCAGTGGCTCATGCCTGTAATCCCAGCATACTTTGGGAGGCCAAGGCAGGAGGATCACTTGAGCCCAGGGATTCAATAATAGCCTGGGCAATATAGTGAGACCTCATCTCTACAAAAAATAAAAACCTAAACAGGCAGGTGGTGTGCACCTGTAATCACAGTAACTAAGGAAGCTAAGGCTGGAGGATTGCTTGAACCTGGGAGGTCCAAGCTACAATGACCCATGAGCATGCAACTGCACTCCAGTATGGGCGACAGAGTGAGACCCTGTCTCTTAAAACACACGCACACACACACACATACACACATACACACACACACACACACACACGAGAGCAGAGTATGAAGGCCAAAACAGTTTGGGACTCAGGAGGCAGAGATATTGAAAGAGGAACTTCAGGTAGACTCCTAAGAAACGTTTGTCTAACTCAATAGCTAGGATTGTAAAAACTAATGGGCTTTCAACCACTCTGTTTTGTTTTCTTCAAGAGAGAAATAAGGTAGAATGGATGAGTTTGGAGTCATACTAGACAAGTTTGGAGTTATATACAGAGTGAAAGACAAGCTTATGAAAAATGATCAAAATTTGGGTCAGCTGCAGAACTTAACTTTTCTAGGTCAGATAAGGACTAAATATATCTCTTTATCATAATCCTCTTCCCATTTTCTTGGAAAAATCAGAAGACATAGTTTATTAGCTAAGCAAACACTTAGAATCACTGATGTGTACCAAATTCTCTTCACATTCTGATAGTCAGGTTCTTTTCCAGCAAATACAACACCTTGTCACTTAATAGATGTTCATTTGGGGAATGTTAGGTAACTGTGACTGTAAATTCACAGTGAGATGATGGCCTAGAACAACTGGGAAAGGGTGGCCAATTGCCATAATGGTTTTGGAAGGATAAAGAGGATAAAGGCTCAGCAGTCCTTGCCATTCTTGCCCAAGGTCATCCTAGAAGGGCATTTTCTAATCCAACATCCCTTCAAAGTTCCAGCACTGGCCTCTTTGGTTCATCTTGCCTTGTTTGTAATCACGTCTTAAAATTCTTTTTGCCATTATTTTTCTCATTAAGTTTTTAATCTATTTTTGTTGTGGTTTTATTTTAATGGAAAGTTTGCTCTCTTATGGCTTTCTCTGAGTATTTCCAGTGCTGGTTGTCATGTAGAGTGACAAGGTTCTTGTGGAGGAATTAAGTGCTGTTTAATTAGATTTCTGCTCAGATGATGAGCTCTGTAAACTGAAAGGGATAAGAATGAGGTGTTACTTGGGTGATATGCAGCTTGTAAGAAATTGTAGAAAATCACTTGGCAGAACAAATGGGAGTCTGTAAAAGACATTTTCAGTAATTCACCAAGCCCTAAACGCATTCATTTGTAAACTTTGAAATAATGAAAAATCACTGGGTTAAAAAGAAAGATGAACCAGTTGTTTAATTTTGTTGTGCAGCTTTGTAATGCCAAAGCATTCGCTCTCCATGGAAACCTGGCAGTGGCTTCATCCAAAGTCATTGGATGAAGACCAGCAGGCAAACACCAAACAAGCTATTTGTGTCTTGTGAACGTGTATCTGATCTTGGATGAAGTATATTCTGCTAGGGGCCAACATGAATGTCTAAAGTTATAATCCATTGTCACTTGCAGATGAGGGTCAGGTTCCCAGCCGATCTGACCCCCTGTGAGAATGCTTTCAAGGTATAATCAGAGTCAGATTCTGGGCCTCATTAAACCACATCATACAATCCACAGTCAGCTCTGGCTGTCCATGTAATCGGCTCTAGAATTAAGGTAATGTGATAGTGTAAATATGGTGGCTTTCAGAAACTGGATTATGATGAACCACTATAATAAAGATTGATTTCCCAAGTTCAGGTCTTAGAATTCCCATGACAAAAGAGAAAAGGAACTGTTGGTCTGCATGTACAGAAATTCATCATCGCTGGAGAAGATTTATTTTTTTACTATGGCATATGAATAATGGCTATGTATACAGTTTACCAAGTTTACTAAAATTGACAACTCATGAAGCAAATTTAGTTTTTCTTGGTAGAGATTAATCATTTATTAAAGTATCTAACATATTTGAATGTCTCACTTTGGATTCAGTACTCTTGGCTTAGAAAAATTTGATTTATAACAAGCATTGGATCCTGTTTCCTTCTTGGGTATATTCATGAGGAATAATGAGAAGGTATTGGTAAAAATCTTTGAGTATTTTGGAATGAGATTAATCTTACAAATAAAAGAAAATAAGGCTTAGTAAGTTGGTATTACTTTTAGAGTGACATTCCCAAGTTTCAGTTTTGAAACTTTATATAAAACATTATCCAAACCTTTCATCATCTGCTAATCTTTCTGGTTTGGGTGGCATGACCTATTGCATCATATGCAGAATCCTATCTAGTGGCTCAGATTGGCATATGAACACTTGTACGTGCCTCTGAAGACAATCATTCTAATGTTTAAATTTCGTAGTGCAGATTTCCAAGTTTAATACTTAAATGTGAAGTAATAGGCCTTAATTGGAGGCCCAAACGCTGAGCATTAGGAAGTTAGAAAGATAGCATGCTTTTTTCTGATATGTCTAATTGTGACCCCTCAACACAATATGAGAATTCCTTATCCTGTCTCCCTTACAGTATTCCACATACAACCTTCTTTGCCTGGAAATATTTTCATGTTTGATTGACTAGAGCAGCAGAGATGTTTCTGGCATGATAAAAAGAATAATAGAAGCAGGCTGTGATACGTTTTTTAAAATAGCAATTGTTGGCTGGGCATATAATCCCAGCAATTGTGGGAAGCCAACGTGGATGGACCACTAGAGGTCAGAAGTTTGAGACCAGCCTGGCCAACATGGTAAAACCCGGTCTCTATAACAAAATGCAAAAATTAGCTGGGTGTGATGGCAGGCACCTGCAATCCCAGCTACTCAAGAGGCTGAGGCAGGAGAATCGCTTGAAGCTGGGAGGCAGAGGTTGCAGTGAGCCAAGATTGCGCTATTGCACTCCAGCCTGGGTGACAGA
>NW_016107741.1:1717736-1735312 GCF_001604975.1 Cebus imitator | reverse complement strand
CCCAAGTGTTCTCATTGTTCATCACCTGCCTATGAATGAAAACATGCCGTGTTTGGTTTTCTGGTCTTGTGTCAGTTTGCTGAGAATGATGGTTTCTAGGTTCATCCATATCTCTACAAAGGACACGAGGTCATCATTTTTTATGTCTGCATAGTATTCCATGGCATATATGTACCACATTTTTTTTGTCCAGTCTATCATCAATGGGCATTTGGTTTGGTTCCAGGTCTTTGCTATTGTAAACAGTGCCACAATGAACATATGTGTGCATGTGTCTTAATAATAGAACGATTTATAATCCTTTGGCTATATACCCTGTAATAGGATTGCTGGGTCAAATGGAATTTCTATTTCTAGATCCTTGAGGAATTGCCACACTGTCTTCCACAATGGTTGAACTAATTTACACTCCCACCAATAGTGTAAAAGTGTTCCTTTTTCTCCACATCCTCTCCAGCATCTGTTGTCTCTAGATTTTTTAATGATCACCACTCTAACTGGCATGAGATGGCTTCTCAATGTGGTTTTGATTTGCATTTCTCTAATGACCAGTGATGATGAGCATTTTCTCATATGTTTGTTGGCCGCATATTTGTCTTCTTTTGAAAAGTGTCTGTTCACATCCTTTGCCCACTTTTGAATGGGTTTTTTTGTGTTTTTTTTCCTGAAAATCTGCTTTAGTTCTTTGTAGATTCTGGATATTAGCCCTTTGTCAGATGGGTACATTGCGAAAATTATTTCCCATCCTGTTGGTTGCTGGTTTACTCTATTGATTGTTTCTTTTGCTGTGCAGAAGCTCTTAAGTTTAATTAGATCCCATTTGCCTATTTTGGCTTTTGTTGCCATTGCTTTTGGTGTTTTAGTCATGAAGTCCTTGCCTATGCCTATGTCCTGAATGGTTTTGCCTAGGTTTTCTTCTAGGTTTTTTATAGTGTTAGTTCTTATGTTTAAATCTTTAATCCATCTGGAGTTAATTTTTGTATAAGGTGTAAGGAAGGGGTCCAGTTTCAGCTTCCTGCATATAGCTAGCCAGTTTTCCCAACACCATTTATTAAACAGTGAATCCTTTCCCCATTGCTTCTTTTTATCTGGTTTGTCAAAGATCAGATGGTTGTAGATATGTGGCATTGCGTCCGAGGCCTCTGCATGGTACCAGTACCATGTTGTTTTGATTACTGTAGCCTTGTAGTATAGTTTGAGGTCAGCTAGCATGATGCCTCCAGCTTTGTTCTTTTTGCTTGAGATTGTCTTGGCTATGTGGGCTCTCTTTTGGTTCCATATGAAGTTAAAGTTGGTTTTTTCCAGTTCTGTGAAGAAGGTCAATGGTTGCTTGATGGGGATAGCATTGAATCTATAAATTACTTTGGGCACTATGGCTATAAAATGGCCACTGTTAGTTATAACTCAACTTTTACATGAGATGGTCTTAGCTGGATGATTTCAGGTGAAAGAGTCAGAGAGGAATGGAATGATTCCAGGTGAGATTACTCTCGGGTAAAAACTTTGATTCCCTTATTGCTCCCATTCATGCCATTCAGAAAGAAGAATAATCCTAACAATCAATCAGTCATTTTGTTACTGAACCAACCTTTTACTTCTGGGTCTAATATCTAGTTTAAATTATTTTTCTCAATAAATGAATATGAAATTATCTCCTAATGACAAGTTAAAATTATCTCTGTGTATAAAATAATTACAGATTATTAAAGAAGCCGGACATGTTATTTTTTACCTGATTCCATTGACTTCTATTTTTAATTGCTAAATTAAACGTTATGGGAAAAACTGAAGAGCTTTGTTCTAATATTGAAATTCCATGCAAAATAATTGAGTCACATGTATAAAATGTCCATTAACAAGAGCACAGTTGTAGTACTGGTTATTTTTGTTTGAAACAGAAATATGAAATTTTAAATTCAGCTATTTAAAATGCCCGAGGCTACCACGGAAAGTACAAAGCTCTCAGTGAGGAGCAATACAAATAAAGATTTTTATAACCAAATGAGGTAACTTTTTGGCCTAGGAATTTATGATAGAGCTTTTACTATGCTTTTAAATGTATTTTCACTAGATATAACATCAAGTTCATGTATGTAAAGTGATGAAAACTATCATAGTGGTCTAATTCTCTGACAAGGCAAGCTTGATATTGAGATGTGATAAGTTCATTCAAGGAAGCCTTCTGTCAATTTCCATAGGATTGAGACGGTGGTGCCTTGTCCATCTTTGCAGGTTTTGGAAGGGGAGCATTATTGCAAAGATCTGTTTCGTTTTCACAGCAACATACAGACTGTAGTGTAAAGAAAGCAAAAGTGATAGGACTTGTGTAGATATGCACTAAAAACAATTATGACCACTGACCAGCTCTTACTATCACTTCCTGATTTAATTATTCCAATAGTCTTTTGATGTAAACGTCATTCAAATAACCATAGATACATGGCCTGAAGCCAGATATAACAAGAATCAGCCAGTAAAGAAATGGGTTGAATTTAACCAAGTAATAAGTAACTGGAGTGGTTACTGAACCCGAACCAAGTGATTAGAAAGTTAGATTCCCAGGGGAATTCTTATTACAAGAAACATCTTATCAGATAGGTAATTGGAAACCCTGTTAAATCTACCATAACAAAGCCTCAGGAAGTATACATATGCAGTGCCAGTCCAATCACTGAGTCTTCAGGTCTTATGAACTTTCTAAAATCTTTGATCATTAACCATTGACCCTCTAACCTCAACTTCTTTGAGATGATAAATTTGTTTCCCTTAGTAAATAAGTAAATTCCTTTTTCTCCTTCTTCCCAGAAAGTTTGAGATTCATGTATAAAGATAAAGACTTAAATAATACTGGCTGAGCAACCCTAATTTGAAAATCCAAAATCTGAAATGCTCTAAAATCCAAAACTTTTTCAGCACCAACATGACACCACAAAAGGAAAATTCCACACACAAATACTTAACACAAACTTTGTTTCATGCACAAAATTATTGAAAGTATCGTGTAAAATACCTTCAGCGTATTTCTATAAGGTGTATGTGGAACGTAAATGAATTTAGTGTTCAGACTTGGGTCCTATTCCCAAGGTATCTCATTATGTATGTGTAAATATTCCAAAACCCAACACAATTCTGGTTCTAAGCATTTAGGATAATGGATCCTCAACCTGTAGCATAAAATCAATATTTTGGGTTATGGCTGGGTGCAGTGACTCAAACCTGTAATCCCAGCACTTTGGGAGGCCAAGGTGGGAGGACTGCTTGAGGCCAAGAGTTTAGAACCAACCTGGGCAACATAGCAAGACCCTATCTCTACTAATTAATTAATTAATTAACCAACTGGGAGAGCTACTCGGGAGGCTGAAGCAGGAGGATCACTGGAACCCAGAAGTTGGATGTCACAGTGAGCTATGATTGTGCCACTCAACTCCAGCCTGGGTGACAGAGACAGAGACCCTGAACTTAAAAAATATATATGTTACAACTTAGGACTGAAATATTTGTATGTTAATAGTTTTCGCATTTAAGTTAATATGACATATTATAGAGATTTGTCAGATTTGCTTTGAAATACCAATTTGAAACATGTAATTCTTTTTTTGAGTTAGAGTCTCACTCTGTCACCCAGGCTGGAGTGCAGTGGTGCGATCTTGGCTCACTGCAACCTCTACCTCCTGGGGTTCAAGTGATTCTCCTGCCTCAGCCTCCTAAGTGGCTGGGATCACAGGCAGCCACCACCATGCCCAGCTAAATTTTGTATTTTTAGTAGAGATGGGGTTTCACCGTGTTGGCCAGCCTGGTCACGAACTCCTGACCTCAAGTGATCTGCCCACCTTGGCCTTCCAAAGTGCTGGGATTACAGGTATGAGCCACTGGACCCAGCCTAACATGTAATTTCTTTTAGAACTGTTATTTTAAGTTGAATCTGCAAGATAGTTTAAATTTCAAAACAATATTGTGATGTTCAAAAAAACTTGGGTTTCAGCATATTTTTAAGTTTCATTCATCAGATTTATAAGAGCTACTTAAGGACTTGGGAAGGTATAACTTGTTAGGGTTTTAATTTTATCCTGTTAGGCATTTGAAGTGCTTATAAAGTAAATTGAATATGTTGAACTGATAAATGCAGTTTAAAGTGTTATAGGAGTAATCTGAACAATGATTCCCCATAGGGGTGAGGATTGACCTGAAGAGGGGCTCGAGGGTACTTTCTAGGGTGATAGAAATGTTTTATCTCTTGATTGAGCTGTTGGTGATCAAAATCCATTAAACTGTCCTTTAAGATCTATGTGTTTCCTTGCATGTAAATTTTACCGCAATTTAAAAATATGTTTGTAGGAACTTAATCAGCTAATTTATAGACAGAATTGATTGTTTAATGGAGTTGAGTCTATTCAATTTGAGTTAATCAAACATTGATTCAAGGACCCCCTGAGAGTGATTATTCTTGGTTTCATAAAATTTATTAGATGTATGAATAGAATAATGAGATCATAATTTGAATTTAAAAGCTTAAGGGAAATTACATAGTGAATTGTTGACATAGATGCAGTCCTTGAACAAAAATCTTGATGGTCTGTAAGTCCGTGTCTATTCCTTCTCCTAGGTGGTTAGACTCTTTGAGAAGTAGGACTGTCTTCCTAGTATGCTGCATTTAGCATGCAGCACTTGGCTATTGGTGAGTGAATGGAACATCCCTTAGAGGCCAACTGCATCATCCTTCTGTCCTCCTTAGAGCACTAGCTCATTTGCAGAGATCAGCATGTCCAATAAGCTCACACCTTGAAGGGCAGAAAGGACCCTTTTTGAGAAGACTATACACAGGATAGTGTTTCTGTGACAGCAAACCTCAGTAGCCACCAATCCCTGGAGGATGAGGAATCCTAGTGTACCACAAGAAGCTCCCTCCCAGCCTGAGGGCTCTGCCACCCAAGTAGGGCTAAGAGGATGGAGCTGCCAAAGAGAAGTCAAAAATGAGAGAGCTGTCCATCAGGGGTGTTGCCGAGCCCTAAATAAGAGGTTGAGGAGGGTCTTTCCCTCCCTCTCATTATAAACCTGCACCTTTCCCTTTTATTCTCTAGGATACCTTCTCTATCTTTTCCAGTTTGCAAAAGAAAAAAATAATTAGCCACTTTGAATCAGGCTTGGGAAAACACTTATAAATAATAATTCCACATATGTAAGATGCCTAGTCAACCTAGGTCTGAAAATGACTTTACAGGAAAACATTTTCAATATCAGTCTCTGTTGATTCCCAAACACACACAAACTCACCACAACTTCAAAATTAGCAACCAAAAGACATCTAAATGCTGTGATCTTTTCTTTTCTCTTCCAGATCAGATTAGGTTTGCTCTTCACTGTTCTTTTGTCAAAGCGCCTATTGTACAGCTCTCCAATGTCCTTCCTGCCTCCCCTTCTACTGCCATTGTAACTTTTACCAGCCCCACTACTGTTTCAGAAGAAAACTCCAGGAAAGCAAGTAAGCATGGATAGCTTTAAAGATCCATGCTGAAGCCCCACTTAGACCAGGATACAAAGGGAGCCCATTAGAAAAAGGTGGGGATCAAGGAAGAACTCCCCACTCTGAAGTTAAAGTCCTCAATTTGCCGTTTTGTTTTAACTAGACTCTGCGTGAGCTCAGTCATGGCCAGCTCTCTGCAAATGGCCCCCCAAAGGCTTTTCACAAAGGGCAGTAAGATATAACTGGCTTTGGTATTCTGTCTCCTCATTCCCAGATAACCAATTCAAGATGCATGCCCACTGTACCCTGCATGTTGTTGAAATAAAATTTTAATTTCTTCTGTCTTTCTAACATGTTCTTTTGCCTCTCTTCCCTGGTGCCTTTTCTCATCTTCCTTACCCCTGAGTTTCCTAACTCTGTCTTGCCTACTCTGATCTCCAAAGGCCAGACCCTCCTTCATGTTTGGCATGAAACCTTCCTCAGCTACTCACACAGTAATTGCCTCATTTCTCAAACTCTCTAGAGCCACATCGTCCAATCAAAGCACTGTGTAATGTGAACCACATATGTAGTTTAAAAATTTTCAAGTAATCACATTTTTAAAGTAAAAATAAACAGTTAAAATTAATTATACTAATATATTTTATTTGACCCGACGTATTTAAAATGTTATCATGTCAACATGTAATCAATATAAAAATGATTAATGTATGCATTTTATATTCACAGTACATCTCAATTCAGACTAACCATATTTCAACTGCTCAAAACCGCAAGTGGCTAGTGGAGGCCATATTGGACCACACAGCTCTAGAACTTCTGTAGCCCATGGTTTAGCAGTTAATTATGTGTGCATTTGGCATGTTTGCTGCTTGTTCTCTAGTGAAGTCATTCTCTCTAGCAGGCAAAGTTCTGTTTCTACCACAGGTCCTAACATGGTGCTTTGCACATTGTGGGCACTCAACAGATCCCTAAGATTTGCTTCATAGATGATCCCTGTACACTGATAGCATCTTCCTCATTCATGGAGTAACAAGAATAACTTCATCTCCTCTCACTTTCATTCCTTAGCTACTAAGACTGTTGCAAAGATCTCTGGAAACCAGCAACTTTGGTCACCTATACTTTAAATGGAGAAAGAATTAAAACTTGCTGTTGACAAGCAAGGACCGCATAGAAGGTTCAGTTTGCTGGCAGAATCAAAATAAGCACTAAATGAAGATCTGTGTGATTCCCAGTTTTATAAATAGGTTTTACAAGAGGAGAGTGCTTGTTTGTTTTTGGTGTAAAACATGTCAAATAACATATCTTTTAGCATGTTATCTGAAAGCAATGATGCCAAAGAGATGATACGCCAGAAAAAGATGGTTTCTGTTCAGTTCTTTCATATGTCAGGCATAACCTCCAACTAATCTGAATGAAAGAGTGGGTGACCACGTAGACAATGCCAATGAATGCCCCTGTAGCGAGAACACATGCAGATGCTAACCTGAAATCAGGCTTTGGCTAGTGAAACAAAGGATTGCTTTAATTTTTATAGAATAAAGTATTTTTTCCCTCTGCTTTTCATGAAGTGGCGCTAAAGAATTCCTCTTGTTTGTGGTCTTGAAAAAATTAGAACTATGCCAATGAGGCCTCCCTTTAAGGGATCTATTAAACAATAAGAAGGCTTTGTTTTTGGCAATAAAATTAAAGCAAGCAGTGTTTTCATTACCTGGCAGGCTGCCCTCTGCCCTCCCACAACCCCGACCCTGATCCTGACAAATCTCAACAGAGCATTCTGTTTCCCAGGTAGGAAGGTTAGATGGCAACATCTGTCAGGTTTGTATATAGAAATGTAGTTGACATTAATGATAATATATAAAGAACAAGAGGGATGGGGGAAGAAAGAAAGGGAATGGGGAGAGAGATTACTTCTCCAAGTAATCCTTAACTCAGGCTTTAAAAATTCAAGCTTATTGCAGAGGCTTAAAGCTCTCAAACCATTGTTCCAGAAAGACAATAATAATTTCACAATGAGTTGAAATGGTGGAAGTGAGGGGTCACTAGATAAGGAAATATACATTTTAGTCTTACATGCTAGATGTCATGTGTTTTCTTTTTCAGGGAACTTTGCCTACCATTGCTCAAACTTAGACCTACTTATGGCCAGTTGGAAATGAATGCTTATAGGTAGATTGTGGCCCTGAAGTCAGAAATGACCAAGGCTAGTACAGAAAGCACTGTCAGATGCAGACTCTGTTTAGCCCCACAGTTAGTCACAAGTCATTGGAACTTTGAAAAATTAGATGACTGTGACACTAGCACTCTCTGTCTTCCATGAAAGCGCAAAATGGTAATATTGTAGATTGTAGCTTCCTGTAGAGTAAAAGCTCCTGTCTACAGCTGTCAAGGCCGTACCCATATAGCATTCACAGGTCCTATCTCCTTGGAGTGGGAGCTCTTTCTTTCTGCCCCTCCCAGGACCAACTAATTCCAAAGAGGAGTTAATGCCTACCTTCCCCCAACAGCTTTCAACCAGCTCCTGATGGAAGATATTAGATAAATACTCTACTTCTTCTCCATTAGCTAGAATGTTCTCTCCTATTTCTCAGAGTTGCCTACTAGGATTAATCTCCAGTTGCCCAAGTGGGTCTTGGTAAGTCACAACTTACTGGCTTTATAGTTTTCCCTGTTTCACTTCCTACACCCTGCTGGAGTTTTCTAGCAACAATTTGAGCATTTATTCTTGTCTCATATCCTTCTTCAGGGAGAATAGAACTGCCAACCATGTGTAAAATGAAATGATAGCACAAGTCTCTTTTTCTAGTCATCGTTATAGCTCACATGTTCAATTTCTGTAAACTCAAGTCTCTTTCATTGTATTCGAATAAACATACATATGAAACACTGGGCATCAGAGATATTTAAGAACCAATCTACTCACTTCTCCTGGTATTCTGGAGTGACAACAACAGGGCAAGATATTTCATAGATATCACTGTGGATGCATCATGAAGACAAAACAAAGCTTAACATTTTCCAGTTGTACCTCCCAGTTAAGTTCTGTGACGTAATCAAGTGTATTTCACTCACTGTACAGAACACCAAAGAGCAGGATCCCAATCTTTATTTCCCAGAACTTTGCAGGAGCAGATGCCTTCTACACCAGAGTAACTGAAGCCTGAAAAGGGGTGCAATTCAGTATTTTTCCAGTACACCCCTTTTCAGGAATCATGGCACAACAACGAAAAAGAATGTTACTTAATGAGAAATGGCATGTAAGATTGAAAGTGATTAAGGTAAAGTTGTGCAGTAGAGGTTTCCTCTTTCCATTAGAAATAACTTCCCTTCCCTGAAACACGTCACCTCCATCTTTTCTGGCACTCCATTAATGGTCATCTTCTAAAAGTTATTGTTTACCCTCTGACCACAACATCAAATGCCAAACACATTTGTTGAAAATTATTCAATAAAAATCACTACTTTTCAGAAACTTTATGAAAAAGACATGATAGAGACAAATACCCATTGCAGGTTAGTAGATATCTTTTCATTCAGTGTGTCCAGCCCAAACGGAAGGGTGTGAAGCATTTGTTTTATAAAGCGTGTAATTAATAAGAGAAAGGAAGGGAGGAGTTTATTGTTTTTCAATGACTTATGAGCAACCCCTTCCATTCTGCTTCTTCATTTTGGGATTGCTTCTAACAAAGCTACCATTAAACACAAAAAGAAAAGGCTGTGATATTAATGCCAAGAATATAAGATTGAAGTCAGTTGAGTGTAGCCTAGGAAAAACATTACAGAAGGAGTAATGTTTATTACAATTGTGACAAAAGTCAGCAAGACATCATGGGGAAAGTAAAAACCATACTGCAAATATTTTGGCATCTTCAAATTGAAATTCCATTTTAATTCAGTACTTGTAACTATTCATACCTTAAAGGAAGAAAACTAATATTTATTGAGCTTTTACTATGTACCAGATTGTTTACAGATATTTTCATCAAACATATGCAAATGAGGAAACATTCTCACAGAAATTCAACATATTTTTCATACCTGCAGCCCTTTGACTGTAAAATCTGTGATTTTTCGTTTATGACAGAGGTCAGCAAACTGACGCTCATGCTAAATCTGACTGTTTTTGTAAGTAAAGTTTTAATGGAAACAGCCATGCCCATTTGCATCCATATTGTCTATGGCTGCTTTAACACTACAACAGCAGAGTTGAGAAGCTGCAACAGAGACCATCCAGCCCACAATGCTAAAATAATTACTGTCTAGGCCTTTACAAAAAAAAAAAAAAAGTTTCCCAACTTCTGCTCTGTACCATAGAAGAATGTTCTCTACCTTTCTTCTTCCCCCATCCGGTTGCATCAGGAAGCAGCCTTTAAAGAACCCACTTGGGATATAAAAGTAGCTTCAAAAATTCTGGAGTTGGACCTCATGTTATAGCTTCCAAAGCCATTCTCTTGATGATGCAGATGGATCAAAGTTTTGATTCATGCTAGAAAGTCCTCAGGTAACCAGCACAGGCTGACTGGTCCTAGAACCTCTAGTTTTAATTCTTTATGGACATTCCAGATAAAAAGAGTCTGTTAGCAATAGTGATTGTTCACATTTATGTAATTACTACAGGCCAAGCATTTGTCAATGGCTTTTCTTGTATTCATTCATTTAGTTCTCACCATAGTCTAACCCAAGGGTTCTCAACCTTGGCACTAGTGGGATTTGGGAATGGACCTTTCACTGTTGTGGGGGCTGTCTTATGTGTTGTGAGATGTTTAGCAGCATTGCACCTGGTCTGCCAGGTAACAATTGTTATTTTCCTCATTATGCAGGTAGGGAACTTGAGACATAGATAGTTGAAGTAAATGTCCAATAACATACACTAGTAAGCTATAAAACTTGGTGTTTCATTCCCAGGAAGACTTCCTCAAGTCCCTGAGCCCCAAACCACTGCCTGCATTAGTGCTTGCTCCCTCTAAATTATTTTGCCTGTTTAAAGATTTTACTTTACTGAAAAACTAACAGCGACATCAACAACATCATGGATGGCCACATTCTGCATGCTACTATTGGGAGTAAAACTCCTTTGTGCGAAGTTTCAAAGTTTTAGGCATTAGCAGTGGCATTTTTGCTAGACAGTTTTATTGCCTTATTACAGTTGTATTTCATTTATAAGAAGAATTTTATTGCTCTGCTCACCACAGTGTGTTGCCATTTTTAATGGTGTGTTGCTACCTTGTCCAGCACTCAAGCTTCATAATCTTAGAAACCTCAAAAAAAGAGCATTTATCATGAGCTTCCTGGGAGCTATTTTTAGTCCCATAGCAAATTCCTGTCTGGATAGTTAATCAATATGTAGAATTGATCTCCTCTGGGCTAAATCATTTCCCACCATGTAACTATCCTAAAGCCTGGATTAATATAGCTTCTAATTGTATCACTATGTCACTATTATTACTTCCCATCAAAAGAATTTTATGAAAAGATTCCATTTTTTATTTTTCTGAAAAGGTTTTCTTGGAATTTAAAAAGTTTTGATCAAAAATGTTAAATATCAAATTAACATATTAAACATTAAAAATGTTGTCCTGTTCTCTGTTTGTCCTCCAAAGGCAGAGACCTCAGGAGCCAGGCCATTCTCTCCCTCTCATTCACTTGAGCCAGGTCCGCCAAGTATTTGACTTTGGTGTGAAAGAGTTTCAGGGTAAAGATTACATATAAACATATCAGATAAATTACGGTAATACTGTCTGCTCTTACTCAATTCTCCTTGGCTCAGTTTTATATACAGACTGAAGTATTAGAATCCTTTTCATTGTTCCTCTGGCAGCTCTGTCTAACTTCTGCCCCAGAGTCTGGAATGTTCATCACAGCTGCCTTTGGCAATAAAATCCAAAGCACCCTCGTATCCTCATATTTCTTTTTGCACCTGGTCAGTGGTGCACAGCAGGGTGTAGAGCCCACTTGCATGCAGTTTTCCCCCTGTACCCTCATCCACAGGCCAAATATCAGCTTTTGTAAAGCTCTATTGTGTTTCAGTTGCTTCAGCCCTGGGCAAATTGAAATTAATTCCTCCAATGTTTTTCCTTTGGAGTGAGGTGGGATGGTTATGTCACATTATGTAGTACCACTAACCCCTTCAAATTTTGATGCAGACTCAAAATTACACATTCTTACTTATAGAGAAAAGTGCTTTTGAGTCTAAACAATAACAAGAATGTCAACTTAGAATCATGTATAAAAATGTTTTAGCCTTTCTCAAGGTCACCTTATTTTGTGACCTTGGAATGGAAGGTCACATTTATTCACTGTGGCATGAAACAGCTTTTGTTTTAGCCATGAGGCCCAATCTAGGCAAACTTGTAAAGTAGGCGTTTGTCTTTTAAACTCCTAATCTCCTTGGTAGTGGTTTCAAGGATGGCAAGGTTCAGAATCTTAAACTTAAAGGGGTCACAGTTTGATGGTACAATTTCAAGAGTACGATAATGGTGGGCCAGGGTGAGAGGGGCTTCTGGATTGCACAACTCAAGGGGCCCACCGTTCTTACAGAATTCAAAGTGAATGGTAGCCTCTGGATTTGTGCAATGCAGCAACCCTCTTCTCAACACTTAGAAATAAAATAACTTGCCTCCAACACATTGGAGTTATCCTGTCTCAAGCTCACTTCAGTGCTTCTGTCTGTGTATGAATAAGAAGTGATCTATCAAGTCAGAGTGTCATTTTCACAAGAGGAATTATAAGGCTCTATTCTGAAAGTCTATGGATGGCTAACTTATTTCAACAAAGCACTGCAAAATGAGAAAATGAGGGTTTCTAAAATGCATGCTAATTCTATTTCACCTGTGAGAACTGGCCAGATATTTTTTTTTTCCTTCACTGATGCCCCATCCTAACAGTTCCAAATATTTCTAAAGATCTTAAGCCCACACATGTCTGAAATCTAATGATGTTTATACTCTGCACTGAACATCTCATTTTGCAGTTGAATACAAGTCAAATTAAAAGAGTCAGTATTTAGAAATAATACTTAGAAACCACTTACAGACTACTAAAGAACATTTCACAGACACCTAGTCCAATTTCTAGTATATGTATGTAACTAAATCTCTTTAATGTTTATACATATTTGACAAGAAAAAAAATAATTGTCCTCTTTACCCACCCTTTTCTCAAAACTCTGGAACACTATTACACCGTAAAACTTAGCAGGGAGACTTTGGGCGTTGCTAACCAAGTGCTCTTGAGAAAATTGCTAATCCATTTACGTTATTATTAACTAATCTGGGGAATGATTATGCCTAACTACATTTCTAGAAAGGGAAGGTAAACTTTGCACCCAGAGGCAACTTACCTGAGATTGCAACTGATTATTAGTGCCAGATACGAGCATTAATGAAGCAGAATGACCCTCGATACTGAATTCCATCTCAGGACTAGGTGGGGCACATATGATTGTTTTGCTTCTACAGTCACATCATTATTCAACTTTCTAACGTCTCTTTCATCAGACTGTAAAGGACCAGAAGGTCATTGTCAGAGAGAAGCAGCAATATTACCCTAGGAATAGGAGAAAGTAGGTCAACAATTCCCTACAGGCAAGACTCTTAGGGAGAAGATGTGAAAGAAAAATGTGACTATAGCTATAGAAAAGGTGCATGCTGAGCAGATGGGTGAGGCCAAAAATGAGATGAGGTCAAAGTGACCGAGTTTCTCATCCTGGTGGGCTGATGTGATATTTGCTCATGAGCGTACTTGAGATGAGAAAAAAACATAGCATTGGGGAGCCTGGCCTGAGAGGAAGGCCTAATTTTAAGCTAGATTTCATCCTGAGAAGTCAAGTGCCCCATTTCCAGTGTGGTCCAAAGGCAGGAGACAGTAATTACCTACCACTGGGTATCATTCCTAGTGATCTTCATCTCGTTCTTGCCCTTAGTTTAGGTGCCAAGGAGGAGACTGGCAACACTCCTGTGGAGGTGTGAGTACTGGAAAGAAGAGTTTGAACTTGTTTTCTGCATCCTTAGATTGGCTCTCCTCAAAGCACTTCCACTAGCCACAATGATTTCTGAATCAAAAGATGTGAATCAGAAATGAAAGCAAAAGTCGTAACCAGGAGCTGCTCGCTTCCAAACAAAACCTAGAAACTAGAAACACCAGAATATACTGCAAGTAATCAATAAACCCTGCCATATTTGAACTAAGAGAAATTAATAAGAAAGTCTAATCAAATCATTAATTCTTGGAAAACTTCTTTGTAGTGGAAAAAATTTGGAAATATAGAATAGTATTTAACTTGTTTTATTGTACCTTTTGGAATATAAGAATATGAGAGTTATAAGAATTTGGAAATTCACCAAAGTAGAAAACAAGATTCAAATTCCCTGGCTTCAGAGGAAAGCTAAATCAATATTCTTTGAAAGATCTAGGAAAAATACTTGGCCTAAAATGAAATAGATCCTGTTTCTGAATTTCTAGAAATTTACAGGTTGGGGCGATGGTGAATGGTGAATGTGATATCAGCTTTCCCAAAACCCATTTGTCTCAACAAAGATTTCAGCCCCCTTTTATGGTAAAGCAAACCTATCCATTCTGTAAATCAAATAGTCAAAATTTGGATTAAATTGAACCCCATGTTACAATGGCAAAACTGGCATACTTTTTCTACCATGCAGTAACTCAGATCCCAATGATTATGAGAGTGAAATGGATCCTAAACTAAATCATAATCTCTTTACAAAATCCCTTCTCAATGCAGACAACAGTACCTCAGGCTTGTCAATGGCTTCATAAGTTTACTTATGTTATTTCATGTATTCACCACAATAAACCCACATGGCTGAGAGAGCACATATTATTCAGCTCATTTTACAAAACAGGAAAACTCGCAAATGGAGATAGCCTGAGATTTTCCTAATGTCACCATGTAGGTATATTCCACACCACATTTCATTTCATAGCCCCTACTCTAGAATTACCAGTGGGGTCTCACTGGACTAAGTTAAAACCAGAAGAGCTTGAATTGTGGAATATGTTAATGACAGTATCAAAACCTGAGGACCTCACAACGTGGTCAATTGATTTTGGACAAAGGTTTTCAGACACTTCAATGAAAGAAAGAATAGTCTTTCAAAAAATTATTCTGAGACAACTAGATATCCATAAGCAAAAGAATACAATTAGAAGCCTCCCCTCACATCATACACAAAACTGACCTCCAAATGGCTCATAGAGCTAAATATAAAAAATAAAACTTGTAGAGGAAAACAGAACAGTAAATCTTCATGACCTTGGGATAGGCAATGGTTTCTTAGGTATGACAACCAAAGCACAAGTAAAAATAGAAAAGTAGATAAATTGAACTTCATTAAAATTAAAAAATGTTTTGTGCTTTAAAGGGCATCATCAAGAAAATGCAAAGATAACCCACAAAACAGGAGCTAATATTTGCAAATCACATATCTGGTAAGGGACTTCTATTCCAAATATGTAAAGAAATGATACAATCTAGTAATTAAAAGACAATGACACAATTACAAAAGGAGCAGAGGATCTGAGTAGTCATATCTTTAATCTAGATACACAGATGTCCACTAAGTACATTAAAAGATGTCAACATCATTAGCCATCAGGGAAATGTAAATCAAAACCACAATGAGATACCACTTCACACCCACTAGGATGAATAAAGTTGAAAAGACAGACAATAACAAGCATTAACAAGGATGTGGAGAAATTGGAGCCGTCATGTATTTCTGATGGTACTTTGAACAACGCAGCCACTTTGAACAAGTTTGGCAGTTCCTGAAAACATTGAACACAGTTATGTGACCCAGCAATTCCACCCCATATTAAAGAAAAATGAATATATATAGGCACACAAAAACTTGTACATGAATATTCATATCAATATTATTTATAGTAAACAAAAACTAGAAACATCAGTGTGCATCTGTTAAAGAATAGATAAACAAAAAGTGGTCTATTCATACAATGAACTATTATTTGGCCTAGAAAGGAAAGAAGTACTGATAAATGCTACCACATAGATGAACCTTGAAAACATTATGCTAAGTGAAAGAAGCCAAACAAGAAGGATTATGTATTATTTGATTCCATTTATATGAAATGTCCAGAACAGGCAAATCCATAAGGAGAAAGTAGACTAGTGGTTGTCTTGGGCTGGAGCTGGGGCAGGTAGAGAAAAAGTGGAGTGACTGCACACATTATGGGTTTCTTTTCTGGGTGCTGAAAATGTTCTAAGCCTAGATTGTGATGATATTGCACATGGAATCGTGTGAATACACAAAAACCCCATAAAAATTCATATTTAAAATGGACAAATTTTATGATATGTGAAATATATTCCAATAAGGCAGTTTTTAAAAATCAACTTCTGGCCAGGTTCAGTGGCACATACCTATAATCCCAGCACTTTAAGAGGCCAAGGTGCAAGGATCACTTGAGCCCAGGAGTTTGAGACTAGCCTGGGAAACATAGCAAGATCCTATCTCTACAAAAAAAAAAAAAATTTTTTTTCATTTAGCTGGTAGTCATGGCATATGCCTATAGACCCAGCTACTCAGGAGGCTAAAGTGGGAGGATTGCTTGAGCCTGAGAGGTCGAGGATGCAGTGAGCCATGATGGCACCAGTACACTTCAGCCTGGACGATAGAGTAAGCGTCTATACAGTCCTTGGAAACCAATCCATTACCTGCATATTGAGTGATTACTGGTGATAACTCCTTGCTCCATTATGTTTTTGCCCTGTCTCTTCTTGGAAGGTCATTTTCCCTGTGTATTTATTCAGCACATATTTTTTGAATGCCGATTTTGTGCCAGACATTGCACCAGGTGCTTGGGATAGATACCTTATTTAATACAATAGCTGAAGGTCCCCGCCTGTATGGAGCTTACATTCTAACAGATTTACCTTGTATTCTCAAGTACAATTAGCTCTTCGAATTTATTCTAGTAGATACTTTTCAGGTCTGGGGTCTGTCAAAGAAAAACTAGAGCTGGACAGTAAACAGATTTTTATTCAGGACTATCATAATAAGGGGAAAGAGACCTCAGTATAGAATAGGACTCAGCTGCCAATATCATGTGGACAAGTGGGTATTTACAGCCAAAGAGCAGGGTGGTAGTAAGTGGATGAAAAATTACTAACAGGAAACATCAAGGGTAAGGGGAATTCTGGTTAAACAGACCTAACAGGATTCTTGTTGAAGGTAGGTCAAGGTGATGAGATATCCCCTGGGGCATGGTGAAGGATGAAGAACCCAATGAGATATCAAAAGTGATCATATATGGAGATAGAAGATTCTGGCTAAACCAACTCAGCAGGGTTCTTGCTAAAACTGGTTTATAAGGAAGTGCACAGAAGGTCCCAGGAGAAAGTTCAGGACTAAAGTTTGGTCAAGCAAAGAAGCTTTATCTGTGCTACTTTCTAGAAATTTTACTCCTCCACCATAATGTGCTCATGTTATCAATATGGTTCCACCTTTCAAAACTCAGTTGTAGTCAGTTAGTAAATTCAATTTGAGGTCAAAAGGAAAGACAAGAAATTTATTGAGTGTAAGCTTCAAGCAAACATGTCAATAGACAGCTTAACTGATTTGAGAAACCTCAAGGGAAACTAGAAATGATAATATAAAAATAATGATAAGAGAAATGAAGCCTAATGATTAGCCTCCTTGAAATATTAGCCTGAGTTCCACATTTGTACTTCTCAGTCAATGCATTTTAAATTTTTTTCATTGTTCATTAAACAAATACTTAGCTAATAACTCTGTCTGCTAAACTGATGTAGGACATATCATGGTTTACTGCAAATAGCCAGTGACCATCATCTTCTCAGTAAGATGTCTTGAGTAGTCTCTATGTTGTGTCTGAACAATGATCAGGAATAAAATTCAAGGCCGGGCGCAGTGGCTCACGCCTGTAATCCCAGCACTTTGGGAGGCCGAGGCGGGTGGATCACGAGGTCAAGATATCGAGACCATCCTGGTCAACAAGGTGAAACCCCGCCTCTACTAAAAATACAAAAAATTAGCTGGGCATGGTGGCACGTGCCTGTAATCCCAGCTACTCGGGAGGCTGAGGCAGGAGAATTGCCTGAACCCAGGAG
>NW_016107741.1:1711225-1717639 GCF_001604975.1 Cebus imitator | reverse complement strand
AAAAAAAAAAAAAAAAAAAAATTCAAGAAATCCTGGGCATCTGGAAACAGGACATGGTTTCTGTGAACAGCAATCAGTGGATTTTTGTCTTGAATTCATGACTCTACTTCCAGTTTATCTCATTCATAGAGAATGAAATTACTCCAGTTAAAACCTTCCAAATCAAAAGGGCTAGGGACTGGGTCATATCTCCTCCCTGAAATATGTTAGAATAATCAATACCATTGTCATTCTTTGTAACATTGCAACTTCTCCTGCGGCTGTGTTAGAATAATAAACCTCATGCCTGCTATCTCCATTTCCCACAGCTGTGGTTTCTGGGTTTCTGTTTGTGAATAAGCATTTCAGAATTGTCATGAGATGGAGGAAATAGCATGTGCAGAGTATTTCCCAGGCCTAGTTGCCAAGAAGGAACTAATTGTAAGCTTCCCTTGCGTACAAGTCACAAAAACTTCACATACAAGCCATTCTGTAATGATCCACCTTTCCACATGAATGGTATGCTTTCATTGTAGAGCCTTGATCTTTCAGAAGTATACTAGGAGTACAATTTTAAATTATGTCGTAAGATTAATAAACTATTGAAACATCTTTTTGTGTTTTTTATGTTTTCTAGTATTTAGATACAAAATTGATATTTGTATTTAAAAGAAATGTTAAATAAATGTGGTACAGGCATGCTACATTACTTTCAGAACATTCATCTAAAAGAGATTTATAGTAATCTGTCCTCCATAAAAGAAGATTGGTTGTTTTTTTAACTTACATTTTTTGTGTTTAACAGGACAAATTTGATACTTTTTTAAAATATAAAAACAGGAACTGCAACTATATTTCACATGACACATCAATTTCCAACTAATTGGTAATAGATATGTACATGTTATGTTAAAGATTTTGCAGCTGAGTCTGGCTTAGTAGAAAAGACTACTGTCGTTGGATAATAATGTTTTCCAAGGATGCAAGATAGGAAGTGGCCATGTAAGTCCTATATATGCCATCCTTGCGTAATGGGACAAAGAGTTAACATTTAAAACATCTTTTCAGAGATTACTAGAAACATCCTAGTCTACATTAAAAATAGCATTTAAATGAAAACAAAGGCCAAATTAACACTTACCATTTTACTTATCCTGTAGGTCAATGCATCACGTCAAGAAGCCAAATTGACAGAGGAGTGTGATCTTCTCATTGAGATCATTCAGCAAAGACGACAAATTATTGGAACCAAGATCAAAGAAGGGAAGGTATGATTTCTAGGGCAGAAGATTTCATATTCTCTACCTGGAGAAAATAAATCCTCATCCTCATACACTCCAGTGGCTTTGGAAATGTTGAGAACCCTCATTTTCTATACATTCTATAATTCCCTCTTAAGTCTTTAAGACTTAGTTAAAAGGCCCTTGCTCAGCAGTTTTTCTCCATCCTTTTCTTTGTACTATGCTCTCCTGTGAACACCTGTGATACAAGGGCTGCTCCATTGCCCAGTGCCAGGAGGTAGCATAAAGGTCTTATTTATCACAGGCATTGTTTTCTGTCTCACTTGGCTATGAGAAGAAGGCGGGTTCTGTGGAGGCATAGTTCATTTCATATTCATTGTGACATCCTAGCAGCTAGCACAGCATTACATAAATTAAAAATGAATCTGACTTTATTTACAGAAATTATGAAGTACTTTCCCATGTCTCTGAGGAAATGCACACAAGTATAACTTCATGGTCTCAAAACTCCTGTGGTTTCACTATATATTATACTCCATTGCAGATATATTAATAGTACTTCTTTTTTAATGTTTCTATGTTTTAATTGCCTATTGTCTTACAGCAAACTATATTTTTAAAAGAAATTGACCTTATATAATTTTTTAAATTTTTTAAAAATATATTTTATTGCACTTTAGGTTCTGGGGTACATGTGCAAATGATGCAGGATTGTTGAATAGGTACATACATGGCAATGTGGTTTGCTGCCTCCATCCCCATCACCTCTATCTGGCATTTCTCCCCAAGTTATCCCTCTGCAACTCCCAACCCCCCGCTGTCCCTCCCCTGGTCCCCCCCAATAGACGGCAGTATGCGATGCTCCCCTCCCTGTGTCCATGTGTTCTCATTGTTCAACACCCGCCTATGAGTGAGAACATGCGCTGTTTGATTTTCTGTTCTTGTGACAGTTTGCTGAGAATGATGGTTTCCAGATTCATCCATTTCCCTACAAAGGACATGAACTCATCATTTTTAATGGCTGCATATTATTCCATGGTGTATATGTGCCATTTTTTCCTTGTTCCGTCTATCATCGATGGCCATTTGGATTGGTTCCAAGTCTTTGCTATTGTAAACAGTGCCACAAAGAACATACTTGTGCACGTGTCTTAATAATAGAATGATTTATTATCCTTTAGATATATACCCAGTAATGGGATTGCTGGTTCAAATGGAATTCCTATTTCTAGGTCCTTGAGGAATTGCCACTGTCTTCCACAATGGTTGAACTAATTTACACTCCCACCAACAGTGTAAAAGTGTTCCTATTTCTCTACATCCTCTCCAGCTTCTGTTGTCTCCAGATTTTTTATGACCGCTATTCTAACTGGCATGAGCTGGTATCTCAATGTGGTTTTGATTTGCATTTCTCTAATGACCAGTGATGATAAGCATTTTTCATATGTTTGTTGGCCTAATACTGTATATGTTTTCTTTTAAGAAATGTCTGTTCATATCCTTTGCCCATTTTTGAATGGGTTCTGTTTGTTTTTTTTTCTTGTAAATCTGTTTCAGTTCTTTGTAGATTCTGGATATTAGCCCTTTCTCAGATGGGTAGATCACAAAAATTTTTTCCCATTCTGTTGTTTGCTGATTCACTCTAATGATTGTTTCTTTTGCTGTGCAGAAGCTCTGGAGTCTAATTAGGTCCCATTTGTCTATTTTGGCTTTTGTTGCCAATGCTTTTGATGTTTTAGTCATGAAGTCCTTCCCTATGCCTATGTCCTGAATGGTTTTGCCTAGGTTTTCTTCTAGGGTTTTTATGGTATTCAGTCTTATGTTTAAGTCTTTAATCCATCTGGAGTTAATTTTAGTGTAAGGTGTCAGAAAGGGGTCCAGTTTCTGCTTTCTGCACAATACTAGCCAGTTTTCCCAATACCATTTATTAAACAAGGAATCCTTTCCCCATTGCTTGTTTTTGTCAGGTTTGTCAAAGATCAGATGGTTGTACATGTGTGGCATTGCCTCCGAGGCCTCTGTTCTGTTCCATTGGTCTATATCTCTGTTTTGGTACCAGTACCATGCTGTTTTGATTACTATAGCCTTGTAGTATACTTTGAAGTCAGGCAGTGTGATGCCTCCAGCTTTGTTCTTTTTGCTTAGAATTGTCTTGGCTATGCGGGCTCTCTTTTGGTTCCATAAGAAGTTTAAGGTGATTTTTTCCATTTCCGTAAAGAGGGTCATAGGTAGTTTGATGGGGATAGTGTTGCATCTATAAATTACTTTGGGCAGTATCGTCATTTTCACAATATTGATTCTTCCTAACCATAAACATGGAGTGTTTTTCCATCTGTTTGTGTTCTCTCTTGTTTCCTTGAGCAGTGATTTGCAGTTCTCCTTGAAGAGGTTTACATCCTTTGTTAGTTGTATTCTTAGATATTTTATTCTCTTTGTAGCAATTGTGAATGGCAGTTCGTTCTTGATTTGACTCTCTTTAAGTCTGTTATTGGTGTATAGGAATGCTTGTGATTTCTGCACATTGATTTTGTATCCTGAGACTTTGCTGAAGTTGCTTATCAGTTTCAGGAGATTTTGGGTTGAGACAATGGGGTCTTCTAAATATCCAATCATGTCATCTGCAAATAGAGACAATTTGACTTCCTCCTGTCCTAATTGAATACCCTTTATTTCTTTTTCTTGCCTGATTGCTCTGGCTGGAACTTCCAATACTATATTGAATAGGAGTGGTGAGAGAGGGCATCCTGGTCGAGTGCCAGATTTCAAAGGGAATGCTTCCAGTTTTTGCCCATTCAGTATGATATTGGCTGTGGGTTTGTCGTAAATAGCTTTTCTTACTTTGAGATACGTTCTGTCAATGCCTAGTTTATTGAGAGTTTTTAGCATAAAGCGCTGTTGAAATTTGTTGAAGTCCTTCTCTGCATCTATTGAGATAATCGTGGTTTTTGTCTTTGGTTCTGTTTATGTGGAGGATTAAGTTTATAGACTTGCATATGTTGAACCAGCCTTGCATCCCCAGGATGAAGCCTACTTGATTGTGATGGATAAGCTTTTTGATGTGCTGTTGCAATCAATTTGCCAGTATTTTATTGAAGATTTTTGCGTCTATGTTCATCATGGATTTTGGCCTGAAGTTTTCTTTTCTTGTTGAGTCTCTGCCGGATTTTGGTATCAGGATGATGTTGGTCTCATAAAATGATTTGGGGAGGATTCCCTCTTTTTGGATTGTTTGGAATAGTTTCAGAAGGAATGGTACCAGCTCTTCTTTGTATGTCTCGTAGAATTCGGCTGTGAACCTGTCTGGACCTGGGCTGTTTTTGGATGGTAGGCTCTTAATTGCTGCCTCAACTTCAGCCCTTGTTATTCGTCTATTCAGGCTTTCGACTTCTTCCTGGTTTAGGCTTGGGAGGGTGCAAGTGTCCAGGAATTTATCCATTTCTTCCAGGTTTACTGGTTTATGTGCATAGAGTTGTTTGTAGTAATCTCTGATGGTAGTTTGTATTTCTGTGGAATCAGTGGTGACATCCCCTTTATCATTTTTTATTGCATCTTTTTGATTCTTCTCTCTTTTTTATTAATCTGGCTAGTGGTCTATTTCGTTGATCTTTTCAAAAAGCCAGGTCCTGGATTTATTAATTTTTGAAGGGTTTTTTGTATCTCTATCTCCTTCAGTTCTGCTCCAATCTTAGTTATTTCTTGTCTTCTGCTACTTTTGAGTATTTTTGATCTTGCTCCTCTAGCTCTTTCAATTTTGATGATAGGGTGTCAATTTTAGATCTTTCCTTGCTTCTCATGTGGGCATTTATTGTGATAAATTTTCCATTAGACACTGCTTTAAATGTGTCCCAGAGATTCTGGTACATTGTGTCATCATTCTCATTGGTTTCAAAGAACATCTTTATTTCTGCCTTTATATCATTGTTTATCCAGTTATTCTTTATTTCTGCCTTTATTTCATTGTTTATCTGGCTTATTCAAAAGTCAGTTGTTCAGTTTCCATGAAGTTGTGCTGTTTTGAGTTAGTTTCTTAATCCTGAGTTCTAATTTGATTGCACTGTGGTCTGAGAGACTGTTATGATTTCTGTTCTTTTGCATTTGCTGAGGAGTGATTTACTTCCAATTATGTGGTCAACTTTAGAGTAGGTATGATGTGGTGCTTAGAAGAATGTATATTTTGTGGATTTGGGGTGTAGAGTTCTGTATATTTCTCTTAGGTTTGCTTGGTCCAGATCTGAGTTCAAGTCCTGGATACCCTTGTTAATTTTCTGTCTTGTCGATCTGTCTAATATTGAAAGTGGAGTGTCTTCCACTATTACTGTGTGGAAGTCTAAGTCTCTTTGTAGGTCATTAAGAACTTGCTTTATGTATCTGGGTGCTCCTGTATTGGGTGTGTATATATTTTGGATTGTTAGCTCTTCTTCTTGCATTGATCCTTTTACCATTATGTAATGGCCTTCTTTGTCTCTTTTGATCTTTGTTGGTTTAAAGTCTGTTTTATCAGAGACTAGGCTTGCAACTCATACTTTTTTTTTGCTTTCCATTTGCTTGGGAAATCTTCCTCCATCCCTCTATTTTGAGCCTGTGTGTGTCCCTCCATGTGAGATGGGTTTCCTGGATACAGCACACTGATGGGTTTTGACTTTTTATCCAATTTGCCAGTCTGTATCTTTTGATTGTGGCATTTAGCCCATTTACACTTAAGGTTAATATTGTTATGTGTGAATTTGATCCTGCCATTTTGTTGGTAACTGGTTGTTTTGCCCATTAGTTGACGCAGTTTCTTCATTTTGTTGACGCTTTTTACCATTTGGTACATTTTTGGAGTTGCTGGTACTGGTTGTTCTTTTCTATGTTTAGTGCTTCTTTCAGGAGCTCCTATAAGGCAGGCCTGGTGATGATGAAATCTCTCAGCAGTTCCTTGTTCATAAAGGATTTTATTTTTCCTTGGTTATGAAGCTCAGTTTGGCTGGATATGAAATTCTAGGTTGAAAGTTCTTTTCTTTAAGGATGTTGAATATTGGCCCCCACTCTCTTCTGACTTGTAGGGTTTCTGCCAAGAGATCCACTGTGAGTCTGATGGGCTTCCCTTTGTGGGTGACCCGACCTTTCTCTCTGGCTGCCCTTAGCATTTTTTCCTTCATTTCAACCCTGGTGAATCTGACAATTATGTGCCTTGGGGTTGCTCTTCTTGAGG
>NW_016107741.1:1709241-1710865 GCF_001604975.1 Cebus imitator | reverse complement strand
TCATTTCATCAAACCTTTTTTCAAGGTTCTTGGTTTATTTGCATTGGGTTAGAACATGGTCTTTTAGCTCAGAGAAGTTTGTTATTACCCACTTTCTGAAGCCTGTTTCTGTCAATTCATCAGACTCATTCTCCATCCAGCCTTGTTCCCTTGCTGGTAAGGAGTTGTGATCCCTTGGAGGAGGAGAGGCATTCTGGTTTTGGGTGTTTTCATCCTTTTTGCACTGGTTTATTCCCATCTTTGTGGATTTATCCACCTGTGGTCTTTGTAGTTGGTGACTTTTGGATGGGTTCTCTGAGTGGATGTCCTTTTTGTTGATGAGGAAGTTCTTTCTGTTTTTTAGTTTTCCTTCTAACAGTCAGGCCCCTTTGCTGTAGGACTGCTGGAGGTCCACTTTCAGACCCTGCTTGCCTGGGGATCAACTGCGGTGGTTGCCGAACAGTAAGGGTTGGCTGCCAGTTTCTTCTGTTATCTTTGTCCCAGAAGGATATCCACCAGATGTCAGCCTGAGCTCTCCTTTATGCAGTGTCTCTTTTGATATACAGGCGTCTGGGAGGTGCTTGAGGAGATAGTCTGTCCCTTATTGGAGCTCAAGTGCTGAGCTGTGAGCTCCGTTGTTCCATTCAGAGCTGCTGGGCAGGTACATTTAAGTCTGCTGTATCAGAACTCATAACCGCCTTTTTTTCCCTGGTGCTCTGTCCTGGGAAGGTAGGGCTTTATTTACAAGTTCCTAATGTGCTGCTTTCTTTTTTCAGAGCTGCCCTGCCCAGCAAGGAGTTAGCCTATTCACAGTCTGCCAGCAGAGGCATTGCTAGTCTGCCCAGCTACTGTGTGAACTTCCTTGCTGTGTTATTTATAGAGGTAATGGTGGTCTGCCTCAGTAATGGCGGACTGCCTTGGTAATGGCAGATTGCCTCGGTAATGGTGGACGGCCTCAGTAATGGTGGACTGCCTTGGTAATGGCAGACTACCTTGGTAGTGGTGGACTGCCTCGGTAATGGCAGACGCCCTTACCCCCTCTGAGCTGGACTGTCCTGGGTCCAGCTGTGCTTTCTGTGAAACCCTCAATCCAGAGTGTTTTAGATTGTGGGTCCTTGTGGGGGTGGGATCCACCAAGCCAGATCACCTGGCTCCCTGTTTCAGCCCCCTTTTTTTCAGTTAAATGGGTGGCTCCATATCCCAGGCATTTCAGGAGCAAGTTGAAGCAGCTGCCCAGATTTGTGTGAGTTTTTGTGCAGAGACCCACTGTGCTGCCTGAAACAGCCATGCTGGAGACTCATGGTGCTTTTCTGCCTGGGAATCTCCTGGTCTGTGGGCAGTAAAAACTCGTTTGGAAATGCAGTGATCACTCACCCTCTGCATTCTCACTGGCAACTGCACTCCAGAGCTGTTCCTATTCGGCCATCTTGGATCATCTACGACTTTATATTCTTTATAGCTACTTCCTTATTCAAAAATCATTCACAAACTGTTGGTTACTTTAGAATCCATCAATTTATTCTATTTTACAATTAATAATGTTTTATTGAAATATTTATTAACCATTTTATTTTACCCATTTCTCTGCCACCTTCAAGCATAATTCATTTTCTTTCTTTTCTTTTCTTTTCTTTCTTTCTTTTTT
>NW_016107741.1:1705665-1708553 GCF_001604975.1 Cebus imitator | reverse complement strand
TAGAGACAGGGTTTCACCATGTTGACCAGGATGGTCTCGATCTCTTGACCTCATGATCCACCCGCCTCAGCCTCCCAAAGTGCTGGGATTACAGGCTTGAGCCACCGCGCCCGGCTTAATTCTTTCTTTTGTTGTTGTTGTTTTTTTGTTTGAGACAGAGTCTTTATCTGTCACCCAGGCTGGAGTGCAGTGGTGCCATCATTGCTCACTGCAAGTGCTGCCTCTTGGGCTCAGAGAATCCTCCTGCCTTAGCCTCCTGAGTAGCTGGGACTACAGGCATGGGCCACCACACCTGGCTAATTTTTGTGTTTTTTGCAGATACAGAGATTCGCCATGTCACGCAGGGTGGTCATGAACTCCTTGGCTCAGGCAAGCCACCTGCCTCTGCCTCTTAAAGTGCTGGGATGATAGGCATAAGCTACTGTGCCTGGCCAAGGATAATTTTTCTAAATAATTTTTAAAATAGAAATGTTCATTTATGATCCAAAAACTTCATGCATTTTTGTTATTGCTCATAGCTATGCTTTAATGAAACATATATAATTAAAACACACTAGCAAGTTTGAAATGAAACACAGAGACAACCATGGCTAATGTATGTGTTTTCTCTGTTTTCCGCAAAATTTAACAGGTACTTTCTAATATTGTACAATGTTTTAGATTACTCTGTCTATATCGATTATAAAATATTTATACAAGTAAATTATAAAAATGATCTGAAAAAATAGTGAAATAAAATGGTTATTGACACTGGTATCGTAGCTTAACAGATTAACATGAAATTATTCCCTGGCCAAGGACTCACATGTGCTAAAATGCTACTTTTTCCCATATACGAATTGTCCAATTTAGAAGAGCACTGAGTGTCCATCTGGAATCCTTACAGGATATATTTCCTCTTTCATCATCATTGTGCATCATGTGTGCACATCTCTTAATTCTAGAAATATTCCAGGTTCTCAGATACATGGCCACCTGACATATGGTCACAATTAATTATTCATATGCATACAGAAGGTAATTTGCTATCTTTACATGGTTGCATGCAGAGATTAGCTCTCGATCCACATATTAGTTTATTTTCATTTTTAATTTTAAATTGACAAACAGTCATATATATTTATGGAGTGCAAAGTGATGTTATAATTTATGGATGCAATGTGGAATAACTAAATCAAGCTAATTAACATATCCATCATCTCAAAGCCTTTTGTTTTGTGGTGAGAATATTTGAAATTTACTTGCTTAGTGATTTTGAACAATACATGATTATTTATTTGCTGTTTTCACCATGCCATGCAATAGATCTTAAAGTAGTAAATAAATAAATAAATAAATTTTAGAGAAAGCACTTCCCCTCCTCTCTAATTGAGGCTTTGCGCCTTACTCTTATTAGTTTCTTATTGCTGCTCTAACAAATTACCATAAACTTGGTGGCTTGAGACAACATAGATTTATTATCTTAGTGTGCTGAAATTCAGAAATCCAAAAATCGATCTCATTGGGTTAAACAAAATCGGCAAAGTTTTGGCACTGCTGTTTCTTTGTTGAAGCTTTAGGGGAAAATCCATTTCTTTTTGCTTTTTCTAGCTCTTACAGGTAGCCTGCATTCCTTGGGTCATGGTCCCTTCTTTGCATCACTCNCTGCTGTTTCTTTGTTGAAGCTTTAGGGGAAAATCCATTTCTTTTTGCTTTTTCTAGCTCTTACAGGTAGCCTGCATTCCTTGGGTCATGGTCCCATCTTCACGTCTTCTCTGACACAGGTCTTCCTGCCTTCCTCTTACAAGGACCCTTGTGACTACATTGGGATTACCTGGATAATTCAGGGTAACATCCCCATCTCATGATCCTTAATCATGTCTGTAAAGCCCCATTTGCCATGTAAGTAACATATTCAAAGATTCCTGAGATTAGGACGTAGGCAGCATTAAGGGTCCTTATTCAGCCTGCAAGGATACTCCACCACAACTTCCTGGTTAGCTTGCCTTCCTTTCTCTTACTTAACTTGGACTTCCCACCACCAGGGTCTCTCTCATGAGCTGGATCAGAGTAGTGAAGGTGACCCCAAGTTCCAGCCATGGTGATGCTTGGAGTTTATGCTTTGGTGCACTCTTTCTACCCCAAACACATGTCAGTAATGAAGAAATAATAAAATTCAAAAGCAAAGAGGTATAACTGGACCAAAAACAAGATAAATGTCTCCACAGGCCAGAAATGAGACAAAACTGAAAAGCCTTGATTGTGGCTGAGGATACAGGCTACTGGGATCTGGTCTGGAAGAGGTAAAAGTAGTACAGCTTCAACACCTGTGGATCAATAGTTCTTGAAACTTTGGGGAAAGGATTTAGAAGTGCTCCAGATGGGATGGGGAAAGGAAATCAGGCTCATTATTTAATGCCATGGGCTGCAGAAGGCTTCACACTTCAGTCAAAAATTATTGCCAGCCTCTCCCTTGTATCATAGGTTTTAGCAAAGTCAAGTTGTTAGCTTGTTCTTAGCTTGAAGACTGTTTTCACACTGTTTCTGATACCCACACAGAACAGGAGCACAGAGATAAGGATAGGATTCCTGAATAATGTCCTCAAGGGCCAAGTGAAGGCAACTGGAAAACTTTCAGAGCAGAGTAGGCTGAGCAAGGAGGGTGAGAGAGGAAAGAATTATAAATTACTTCCCTTTAAAACTGAAACTCTAAGTTCAATTTCAAAGCATATAAAGAAATCTTAAATTTCTTTTTTTTCCCCATTTATTTATTTTGTTGCATTTTAGGTTTTGGGGTACATGTGAAGAACACGTAAAATTGTTGAATAGGAACACACGTGGCAGTGTGATTTGCTGCCTTCCTCCCCATCACCTACATCTGGCATTTCTCCCCTTGCTATCTCTCCCCA
>NW_016107741.1:1692448-1701376 GCF_001604975.1 Cebus imitator | reverse complement strand
ATGGGCGACTTCCCGTGGCTCCAATCGCCAGCCAAAAGGGCCCCCGGACCGGTGCATTTTGTACGGAGAACCGCGGCTCCAGGGCGCCGACAAAGCAGCCGCGCAGGGCAAAGCAGCGGTGCTGGCCGTCACAGCCGCGCTGGCGACCGTGGAGCTCCTCCGCCCGGGAATTTCCTAGTCTGTGGGCAATAAAAACGCAGCGTCCACTCACCCTCTGCGCTTTCACTGGGAGCTGCAATCCTGAGCTGTTCCTAAACGGCCATGTTGGATCATCCCAATGTATAATCGAAATCTCAAATTTCTAAACATACAGCCAACAAAATCAGCAGACAACATTATCTTACCCCAGATAAAATTAATTTTATAGGAAAATAAGAAAAAGACTTTAAAAGAAGTGGCCTTAAGATGATCAAAGAAAGAAATGAAAGAATAACTTCTCTTTCAAAACAGCCAAAAATGTGAAGCCACAAAAGAAGGAAATGAAATAAGAAAAAAATAAATAGGAAAGCAACAAATTAACAGTTTTGGAGGGAAAAATGTAGATATTGAAATTAGAAAACTCAGCCGTAGTGGAAATTTGGAAACTGAGTTTTGGCCACCACCTTGGGAAGGCACAAGAGTCTGAGGCCTGTTTTTAAGAAGAAGGGTGTGAATGCCAACACCGTGGAAACCTGAGGTGCCAGTCAGAGAGAGCAAGTACGGACTTGTGGTTCACTGGGGACCTGGGTCCCTGCAGCCCAGGATGGCAGTGGCAACTTGAGGGCACTGAGTCAAAAGAAGGGATGGTGGGGCCCTCCGACCAACAATTGGAAGTGGGCAGGTGGAGCAAGAACCAGGAGGAATTATGGAGACTCCAAAAGTGAGTTTCATCAACTGCCTTATTTTGCCCCTTTCTATCTCTGATGCTAGTCACCCGGCTGTCAAACTGACCTCCAATTCTGCAGTTGAGGCGGTCGCCAAGCAGGTGATGTTATTGTACGTTAGTACCTACTAATGATTCCTGCTCTTGTACCATTGTGCATTCTCTGAAACAAGTAATTTGACAGCGTTTATAGGTGGATGGTCTGGAGAGTCTCAAGCCATTAGGCTTTCTGGGAAAGAATGTTCTTCTTTTCTTCAATAGTCGAGGTTATGTTTCATGTCAACACACAAAGAGCTAACTCCAGATTGAGTTCATTCATTTAATGTTCAGACACAGAGATCTGTGATAGACTTCTGAAGGCCAAAGCTCAACAAAATAAGGAGCCCTTTTCTTCATTGCCTTTTATGTACACTAAATCTTCAAAGTTTAAGAGAATTAACTTGGACTAAATGTTGAGCTCTCCATGGCCTTAAAGAGATGGTGAGAACAGGCCTCATCTTCAGTTCAGATACTTGTGTGAGTCGAGGATGCATTGTTTGGACCTAGTTGTTTTGGGCTGTGTATCCTACATACGTACAAAAGCATTTATATAAAAATAAGTGTTGAAAATGCATTTTGAGCAAAATAAGGTGGCTTTTAAAAGAGTGTGTAAGGTATAATAAACAGCAAATGAAATTATATAAACAGGCCTGTGTCCCTGCTAAAAGGAGATTCCAATAGGCAAACTATTTCCGTGACGAGTACAGAGTGGATTCCAAAAGTTACAATGTGGTAATCTCACTTCCCAAAGGAAAAATGAAGAGTTGACTGGAAAACATTTCCCCTGAAGCATTAAGACAGACATATACAGAATATTTTTATGTGTCACTATCTAATTTTTTTAAACATCAAATTTTATTCACCTTGTCAGCTTTTAAAAATAATACATTAAAAAGTGTTGTCTAATGGAAAACTAAGTATTTTGCTTCATGCTGGGTGTCTGAGTTCGAAGTGCTGTGACAAGTAGGACAGTGTTTCAGAGTATGCTGCAAATCAGGGCCATCTGACTGTAATCATTTAAGCCAGGCGTCAGCAAACTTTTCTGTCAAGTGCCAGATAACAAATATTTTAGGCTTTGCCATTCAGTCTCTGTTGCAGCAACTCACTTCTGCACAATGTTGTAGCAAGAAAGCAGCCATAGATGATATGTAACCATTGAGTGTGGTAGTCTGCCAATAAAGCTTTATTTACACAAGCAGGTTGTATGCTGGATTTGGCCCACAGATCACAGCCTGTGAACATCTAACTTAGAGCAGTGTTTCTCTTTCTTTTTTTTTTACTGTAACCCACAGTAAGAAATACATAGGACATCACAATACAGTGTGTATGCATGCACACACACAAAAGGTTTTACAAAACCTAACTTGCCCTTTCTACCAGGAATGCACTCTGCTATTTGTTTTTCTCCTCTTCTCTTCTGTTGGGTTTTTTAAATGCTAGTCCTGACTGTCCTAATGATTTATCACCTGCAGACTTAAAAACAATTGTTGCTTGTTAAAATGCAAATTCCTCATGTTCTGCGAATTGCAACCCCTTAACTCAAATATTGGCGAATAGACTGAAACATCTACTGTTTTTCTTTCAAAATGATCCCCAGCTGATTCTTTTATGCACTAGGTTTGCAAAGCTCAAATCAGGCATATCAGATGAAATTGTACACTAACCTATAACTAAAATTATGCCCAAAATTGTTCTCTGTAGAACATTCCAGTATTTTCACAGGAGGCTGTCATTTTGTCTTGCTTTAATTTTCGCATGATTTAGGGCTCTTTTATTCTTTTTCCTATTATGTCACTTTTAATATTCAATATCATGATAGAAAAAGAAAAGAAGAAACTGGAGTTCAAGCATCATAGCATTTGAAATGCGTGTGGTCTTTAATAGGCATATCTAAAGGATAAGTGGTTGTCATGAAGTTATTCTAAAGGAATATTTTGACCTTTCTTTTGTTAGAATTGTGTTAAACATCTTCAATTATGCTATGTAATTTAAATTATTCTTTATGCTATGTGATTAAATATTCCACTCACTTGGTTTGTTCTATGGGCTGTAAATTAGTTTTCCTTCTGGAATCTTCCTTTCTCTGACAGTTGCTTATGGACATGTTCTATTATCCTGCACTGCACTGGATGCCTTCCTTAGCTTTGCCTCCAGATAAAATGATGCCAGAGGCTAAATTCTATTTGGTGTAAAATAAGTGTTATTTTATTCCACTAATGAATACAATTAATCCGCTGGGGACAGTAACTATAATTATAATGCATTAAGTCTTTTACCAGGCTCATGATCATATATTATTTGCCCCAAAGTTTTGACACTTAATTCTCTGACTCTTTCAGGAATTTTTCTCTCCCTCGCCGGAAATCTTGTGCCTGCTGCCTCTAATTCAGTATGAATTTCCTTTGTTTGCTATAATACATACTTGGAATTGGACGTTCCTTAGAGGCCTCAAGTTCTGACATCTCCTTCCTTCCTTTTCTTAGATTAGAGTTATAAAGGAATGGTAATGACGACTTGGAGAAAGAAGGAATTTCTTGGAGTTAGCAGGAATTCTGGAGGGAGTCTTGAGCCAGCCTTGTCTGTAAGACAGATTAACTGGCCTCCTCCGTACCCTTTCACCCAGGGCTATTTTCCATTCCAGAATTATCATAAAGCCAGCCGAAACCTGTCCCTGGGTGTGTGGTTGGGGGCACTAGGCACACGGCAGTTCCAATTAGCTGTCTAATTTTAACTTGGCTTCTGGCCAGAGGACTTCATCTCACAGCACATTTCAAACACCAGAGCAAACAGTCAAGTGGGTTACCTTGGACTTATCTTGGCCTGCCCCGGAGGTTATGGTCAATTACGTTTGAGGGACATTTTCAAGCAAGACAGAATCAGGAATTGGAATGGAGGTTGTGAAGCAATCATGTGTTTTTATCCCAACTGGGAAATGCTTATCAAAATAGTTCCTAGTTATCAAGTAAGCACAAAGTGCCTGGAAATGACGTTCCCAGTGAGGGGAAATGGCCCAGCTGTGCTTTTTTTGGCTTTGTCTCATCTGTTCAACAGGAAAAATATCAATCAATGGGAAAAATGCTCCCTTTCTGTTAACACATGAGTTTTAGGTAGTGTGGGAAATAGTAACACCTAATGCTTTTCATTCTCGAATTTATTACATGAATTGCAAAAATCTTTTTAGAAAATGGTTTTTACTTAAACTGTAGATACACCACCTATAAAGATGTTTTATCTTCTTAATGGCACAGCTGAAAACTTGAGATACAGAAAGTTCCAGGGTTCCCTACAGTCTTGCAGTCATTGTATGGAATAGTCCAGGGAAGAGGTCTGGTGACCCTTTGTAAGTTGCCACAGGGCAACACCTTTTTTTCCCAACAACAGGGAAGCAATTCACAATTCAGTGTTTCCTCATAAAATGAATTAGCAACACTTCTCCAAGGAGATAAAATATTTCTAAACCAGAGTCCCATAACAGAGCTTTCCATATTTTGGTATATCTCTGTGCCTACTTTTTGAACTTTTGTGGAAGTATAACACAACAAAATGAAGGATCCAGCCTGATGCCTTTTCACTAAGCAAGCCTACCCGTGTAACCATCTCTCCATGTCCCTTTTGTTCAAGGTGATGAGGCTTCGCAAACTGGCTCAGCAGATTGCAAACTGCAAACAGTGCATTGAGCGGTCGGCATCACTCATCTCCCAAGCAGAACACTCTCTGAAGGAGAATGATCATGCCCGTTTCCTACAGACTGCTAAGAATATCACCGAGAGGTGAGTGCAGGGGCCCCCAGGAACTTCCCGGCTACTGGGACTCTTGTATCTGGGGTGTGATTGGTTGGTCTCGCCCTTGCCTTGCTTTTATTTTCATTTTCAAGGCTCATACCAGAGAGAATAGAGGCTTTGAGCAGTTTTGTTCCAGCTAAAGATGCTTCCCTTTGACATGTGAAAGCCTTTTCAGTAACAGCCTGGAGCCTGGAGTTCAAGGCCTTTGAAACAAGAGTCCACCAGTTAGAAAGAATAAAATCAACCTGCTTTTGGATGAGGGGGAGCTTATGATGGCACAAAAACAGCATTTATTGTGACTCTCAGATGTGATGTTATCGTACACTTGACAACAAAGAGTCAAAATGAAGGCAAAAACATAAAAGGGAGTCTTTTCTTTCATCACAGAGCTCATCTATGTTTTTAAAAAATCAGACAGGTGTTGTTCTCTGTTAGGCCCGTTTTCATTTGGTTGAGGAGCTTGGCCTCACCTGAAAAGGTCAAGGCCGACTCATGCAGGAGAGAAAGGACCGAACTGTCAACTTCATATGGCCTTCTTTTAAAATATCCTTTCTTCTCAGGTAGGGAGCTTTAACATGATGTTGCCTGAATGGTTGGCTCAGCAGTAAAACTGTCAAGGATAAGTATTTCTTTAGCACACGTACTTGATTGGCATAAAAATTGCTCATCTTCACTGACACAAACACCTATAGCAATTCTAGTGGATCGAAAGAGAAGCACTAGGCTGGGCCAGGTACAGCCAATGCCACATAAATGACATCTCTAACTGATGCTAATGGCCTTGACTTCATTCATTCTGATTTTCAGAGTCAACTGCCCTTTATCCAAAGCCATAATAAAATCCTCTCTCTAGAAGACCCCAGAGAGATCATTCATCCTGACCTTCACCCTAGAACAGAAATCAGCAGACTTTTTCTATAAAGGATCATCGAGTAAATGTTTTCCACTTTGCATGTGGTAAGGTCTTGGTCATAGCTACTCAACTCTGCCATTGTAGCTAGCTCTAAAGCAGCCATAGATAATATAGGAACAAATGGGTATGGCTGTGTGCCAATAAAACCATTACAAAAACAGGCAGTAGGTTGCAGTTTGCCAACCCCTGGCCTAGAGAAAAAAAAAATACTCACCATTGTATGACTCAAATTTATTCAAAGAAAGAGAAAGGAAACTAACATTTATTGAGTGCTTGCTTGTTTTGGAAACGTGCTAATTCTGAAAATATTGCATAGAGGAGTTAGTCATTGGCATCTCCATTTCTACTCTTCTTAAGGAATAATGTGCAGTGTTTTTACAACTCTGGTCTACTGTCCAGCCAACTTGACTGTATTATTTCTTATATTTGAGGAAAATTCCTTTTGCAGCTGATTAGATGCTTATCTCTTCTAGAAGACATGGATAACAGCTGGCTATCATCCTTAAAATGCTCTCCTCCCTACTCTGAGAGGCCTGTTACTTTCCTCCTGACTCCTAGGTTCCAAGTGTTTATTTTCCCTGGGCCATATCCAGTTGCTCAGTATTCACCCTAATGTTAAAAACTGCAAATAGCACTAATACTCCAATGTACCCAGGACTCTAATAGATAGCATTTATACTTAGGTCATGGTTTCCAACAGGAATCCAAGAGTACTTTTCTCCACCTGTGAGCTTTGAGATGTCCAGATGAAGTGGCTACTGTGAGCTGCATTCCTCATCAATCCCTGAAGATTCAACCAAGTGTCACATGAATAAATTCTTGCCTAGTGACCAGAGACAATGTGTCCCCATAACAGTTATTGTTGAAAGAAGATTTGCATCTGAGGCATAACCCAGGTGCAGGAATGCCCACGTACGATCCCCCTCCAATCCAGTGGGACATATCTGCTTCTATTCAGCTCTCTCTATAACAAGCCCAACTCATCAAGAACAGGAACATGACTTTGATTTATCTTTCTACAAAGAATGTGCTTCTGTCCAGTTTGAATTCACAGAGCCTGTAAAAAATTGCCAAGAGCCTTGTCTAGAGCCTTGTCTCTGTTTCTGCAATTCCCTTTTCTCCCACTGCTATTTGTCAATCCTCTTGGTTAATTACTGAGCCTTTCTATCCTTCCAGCAGCTAGGATGTAGGAAAAGGACACTGGGCTTAGACTAGAAGTTGGCAGACCTGGGTTCCAATCCTAGCACTGTCAGTTTTTAGCTATGGTTCTTTGAGCTATTTTCTACCTGGAAAATTGGATTCAGGAACAGTTTGGAGGGTCCTCAAAAAAAACAAAAATTAAGCTACCATATAATCCATTAATTCTACTTCTGGGTGCATACCCAAAAGAAACGAAATTGGTGTATAGAAGAGATATCTGCATTCCTGTTTTTGTTGCAGCACTTTTACAATAGCTAAGATTTGGAATCAACCTAAGTGTCCATCAACAGATGAATGAATAAAGAAAATGTAGTACATATACACAATGGAGTACTATTCAGCCATAAAAAAGGATGAGCTCTAGTTATTTGCAACAACATGGATGGAACTGCAAATCATTAAGTGAAATAAGCCAGGCACAGAAAGAGAAACATCGCATGCTCTCACTTATTTGTGGAATCTAAAAATCAAAACAATTGAACTCATGGACAGAGAGAGTAGAGGGACGGTTACCAGAGGCTGGGAAGTGTAGCAGGGGGTTGTGGGTGTGGGGGTGGGGTGGGGATGGTTGATGGGAAAAAAAGAAAGAATGGTTAAGACCTACTATTTGATAGCACAATAGGGTGACTATAGTCAATAATAACTTAATCATATCTTTTTTAAAAAAACTTAAAAATGTAATTGGACTATTTGTAACCCAAAGGATAAATGCTTGAAGGGATGGATACCTTATTCTCTTTGATGTGCTTATTTCACATCGCATTCCTGTATCAAAATATCTCATGTACTCCATAAATATATACACCTACTATGTGCCCCCCCCAAAAAATTTTTTTACTAATAAAAAAAATTTATTAAAAAAAAAAGAAAATTGGTTTCAGAATAGCTGTTACTGTTGTGATAACATTGCTTTACATTCCTAAGAACAGGTCGTTAGCATTATAGCTACCCCATGAGGGTTAGTTGGATGTGTTTTTTCACGTTTCAACATGTCAGTCTAGCCCACCTTGTGTGTCTTTTTTCCAGTGTTACTCTCTGTCTGCCTGCCCCTATTTGTCAACCTGTCATTTAACATTCTTCTTTAGGACATGACTTCTTTTTTCTGTCTCCTATTGTGCCTGCCTTGGTCTTTGGCTCCTGTATACTTCCAAACAGTCTTTATTCTTCAGTTCAGGTGTGGAGCCCAGAATAAATTTATAATCCTGCAGGCATTCTTGAAGTGAGACTTAGATGAGATTTTCTGCATCGTTAAGTTACTTAAAGTGGATATGTCCTCCTACAAGCTGAATCAAAACTGTAAACTTTTTTTTCATTTCAGAAACATCAAACAACTCCAAAAGGAGAGAGAACCTCAAGCTTTACATTGTAGGAGATGCTTTTGCTTTGGAACCAATTGTTTGATTCTGTGCTAATTGCTTAGCGATTGTAGATAGCATTGAGGCTGCTTGTTAACATTGCTGATGCTAGTTTTGCTCATATACCCCAAGTAGGCAGGTACCCTAGCCACCTTATTTTTACCATTATAGCCCCAGCACATTGCAAGCTGCCTAACATGAATGAATGAGTGAGTCAGTGAATGGATCCATAAATCTGTAAAACAGGACCAATTGTTCCTACCTAAGATGGCTATTGTGGGGATAAAATGAAATAATGTAGTAAAAACATTAGCCACTTTCTGTCACAAGGTGAACATGCAACAAATACTAGTTCTCCTTCCCACTCACTAGATGAATGCAAATATAATTAATTGTATAATGTACTATATTCTCAAGCTACACTAGTAGACAGGTCTTTGGTGTGATTTTATATGTACCTTTATAGCATTATGTTAAATAAGCAAAACTATTCACTAAGTCCAGGCATAAGAAAGTTGGTCTACTGCTTATGAAGAATCTAGAATTAAAATCACTTTTAGCAGTAACTTATCTGTATCAAGAAGGTGATAAAAAGAAAATTCCCTCTGAATAGTACCTATTGTTCAGAGCACCTAGGAGGTTCTCAGACTCCTCAAGGTGTTCCTTTTGTTCCTCACTGCCATAGGCAGTTGAAGGATTTTTTCCAGAAGACAAAGCCCAAAACTCCAGTTATCAATTCTGAAAAGATATTGCTTAGTTCTTTTTTTTTTTTTTTTT
>NW_016107741.1:1679380-1692388 GCF_001604975.1 Cebus imitator | reverse complement strand
TCCCAGGTTCCAGTGATTCTCCTGCCTCAGCCTCCTAAGTAGCTGGGATTACAGGTGTGCACCACCACACCTGGCTAATTTTTTGTATTTTTAGTAGAGACGGGGTTTCACTGTGTTAGCCAGGATGGTCGCAGTCTCCGACCTTGTGATCTCCTGACTTCGTGATCCACTGGCTTTGGCCTCCCAAGGTGCTGGGATTATAGATGTGAGTCACTGCTCAGGGCTGATGTTGCTTAGTTCTAAGAATTAGAGCAAATCTGTTAAGTGGCTTTGGTGTCTGCCATTAAGACATTATAATAGGCATTAAAATAACAGAAGGTTTTCAGGGCCAAATGTGTTTGGGAATTCCTGAGCTGACCAAAGTAAACCTGTCTTGTTACTGTGAGTCCTCACTGGATTTTACCATGGTGATGCACATTGTTTGGCAGAAGCCTTGCAAGCAGCATAGCCCTAGACATGTCTACTCTCTGGAAAATTGGCCCCATGTGTCCCAGATATGGCGGTAAAGCAAGAAGTTGAGAAAGTGGCATAGCACTAACAGCCCTAGTAGATTTTGGCAACTTATCCAAAAGGCCAGAAGATGAGCAATAAGGATTTGGGAAATAAAAACATGGCCTAAAATGTTGAATTTGGCAGATTTCCCCTTGCCTGTCATTCCAATTAGGAATTTGAAGTTGTAGCCAAAGATAAGTATCTTTCCTTCTATCAAAAAACAAATGTGTAGGTGTTAAAAGCTGCAATAATCTCCACCGATTCTTGCTGTCAGCCTTTGTCTCCCAGGCTAGGAACTTTGATCCTTTTGGTTCCCAAGCCACAAAGTTCCTACCATCAAGATGGCAGACATTATTAACAGTGTCACTCGACTTAAGCATGTTTTATTTAATTGTTTGCAGACCATGAAACCAGGAGAAACTTGGGAACAAAATCTATTTTGGATGAACCTGAACAAAGAGGCTTCTGCCAATGGTCAGGGGAACTGCTAAAGCTAGGGAAATGCAATCGTAGGTTTGGTGCTTGTTTCCCAGTAGCTCAGTGTAGTTCTCCCTGCTGGACATTATAACAGAGAATTAACTGGCATTTCACTTTGCAGTATCTTTTAAGATTTCAAATGGCACCATAGCATTTCTTTTAACTTTTCTGCACTGATGTATATATTCTGGGCTCTTTGGTAGGTAGCATAGTTTAAGGGCTTCTTAAATACTTGCTGAGAATAAGCCTAGGACCTCTATGAGATTTAAGAGTAATTTGTGTTCATGGGTCATAAGGAAGGCATTTTTAAAGTATAACTTGGCCGTCAGTCAAAAATGCCTAGCAACCATCCCTGTATCCATCAGTCTAAATTAGCAGCTGTTTTTAACAATAATTAGCCCAATTCCCCTGGGTGCAATATTTAGTCAACAAAAGCACACAACTCTGCTATCCATTACTTTTTGAGGAAAGGGTCAGGAGATGAAGTCAGATTCTCTACCCTCATTCAAACACTTGAAACTCTTGTTTCCAGAGCTTATGCGTCTTCACTTTCAGCTTTCAATCCCAGTATCATTGCAATTATGACATTGTTGATTAGCCTCTCTCCTTCCTTCCTATACAACACAGAAAACCTGCCAGAAATACAACTATACAAACTGTATTTCTATGAATTTTGAGCATTTTACAGGTATAGTCTTTTTTATGTGGGTGAAATTTACACAACAGAAAATTAACCATTTTAAGGCCAGGTGCTGTGGCTCACACCTGTAATCCCAGCTCTTTTGGAGGCGAGGGTGGGTGGATTGCCTGGGCCCAGGAGTTCAAGAACAATCTGGGCAACATAGTGAGACTCCACTTCTAAAAAACCAATTAAGCATTGTAAAGTGCACGTTTCAGTGGCATTTAGAACATTCACATTGTTGTGTAGCCACCACCTCTATCAAGTTCCAGACACTTCCATCATACCAAAAGTAAGCCTTATACTCATTAAACAGTTACTCCTATCTCCCCTTTCCTCTTAGCCCTAGCAACCATCAGGCTACTCCCTGTCTTTATGAATTTTTGCCTTTTTTGGGCATTTCATACAAATGGGTCACACAATATGTGGCCCTTTTCGATAGCTTCTTTCACAGAGCATAATGTTTTCAGGCGTCATCCACATTGTAGCATGTGTCAGTGTTTCATTCCTTTTTATGGCTGAATAATAATCCATTGTATAGATATACCTACAGGTGTAATTTTTAGACCCAAGATATATTATATTTGTAAATCCAAAGCTTTAAGAACCATTAAGAGACTCAAAAGGACATATAACCCTTGAAGTAACTGGCCTGAAGTTTTTCTAGGTGAAGTAGAAGAGTACAGATCTGAAATTGTCCTACAGGCTGCTGCCAGCTAGCTTTGTGGCCTTGTGTAAATGAGCATCAGTTTTCTTAATTAGAAAATAAGTAGCTAGATTTAGTACTAAATTGTTTCAAGGTTGTTTCTTTGCTCAAAAATTCCCAGCATCCTCCTACACAATACTCTGCATATAATAGCTCTTAGGAGTATTGTTTACGGAACTTAACGAAATACCAAACTCAGCAATATTACTAGTCCAGCATCATTTGATATGCTCAGAAGTGATATGCTTCATGCCATAATTCTCTTATTTTTAAGAGAATCACTTGCATTTTTGAATCAAAGTGTTCATTATTAATAACTGAACCTTCCAAATCTGGTGTGATTGAGACACACCAGCGCCTTGCTTTTACATGAGAACTCTAGCCAGAAAACCTAAATGAAGAAGAGAAATAGTGCATCCACTGGGGGACTTTGTGAGAAAGCTCATGAATATTTTCCACAGCATCTGCTGGGAATATGGTGCAAGAAAATGAATACAAGGAGAATGAAAATGAGTCAGACAAAAAAATCCCTTTTAAATGTTTATTTTAAAGAGAGGCTAGTAATTGATTAAACTAATCCAGTATCTGGAAACATTCTTTTTTAATATTCACTTTGCCTTTTATGCAGTTTGAAATTTTGGAGACTCCCCTTTGAAGTGGAGCAGGGTCGAGTCTGAAAGGAACAAACAGTTTCCCAGACAGATGTGTGAAGAAATGCCTGGAGCTATGTGCTTCTTGCTGGGGTTAGATGTGACCTGGCCAGGCTGTTATATACACAGCAACATGAAATGTGAATATTCTTTTGCTTTCACAGGGATTTTCTTTTCTGGTAGTAAAAAGGAAGAGGGCAAGCCATTGTGTTGTTTTCTTCAAATCTTTCACTTTTTTTTGAAGCTTGCGTTCATTTGTTTTATGTTACTGTGTTGTGACATTTTGAGATGTCTCTTAAAACTCATGTGTAGAAAAGCACTTTTTAAAAGATGATATTTCTTTTTCTTTTTTTTCATTATTATGCAGTGATATTGAAAATCATATTGACATTTCTAAAACACTGTTTTGTTTACATTACAGAGTCTCCATGGCAACTGCATCCTCCCAGGTTCTAATTCCAGAAATCAACCTCAATGACACATTTGACACCTTTGCCTTAGACTTTTCCCGAGAGAAGAAATTGCTAGAATGTCTGGATTATCTTACAGGTATTGTCTTTTATGTTCTCTTTAATATTGTGCACATTCGGTGATATAAATGCTTTGCCACCAGATCAAATATTCCCGAAAATCCAGAGGAATGGGCTTTTGACCTAGGAATGACACTGATGTTTCCATAAACAATTTCTGTGCACTACCCTTTGTTTTTAACAGAAACAACACAGCCCATGACTAAAGTGAGGGCAGGAGAAAAAGGAGGATCTCAATCATGAAACGCATAGTTACCACTGTTTCCCTCACTCTCAAGGTGTGGGTGCTAACAATAATATCTCTGTTGGGTATTTTTCATATCATGCTAGTAAGGCAACTCACAATATATTAGCAGAGAAAAAATTGGCAGCTAACTGATTGGTTATCTGCACTACTTCAGCTCCTTGTATTTGTGATCTCATTCTAATTTGCACAACATCGACTTGAGGTAAAGCATTATAATCCCCACTTTGCAAATGACAGAGATCAGGTGTCTTGCGGGAAATCAGATAACTAGGGAATGGCAGAATTAGAATTTGACTGGGATCTGTAAAAACTCCAAAAACTTCTGCTCTTTCTAGTAAAAGACTGAATTTCATCTTGGCAAACATTACCATGGCAAAGGTCACGAATTCACATTGGAATTCCTGGTGCTGTGTTTCAGTGTGCTTACTGGTTGGTGTTTTGTTTTGTTTTTCCTTTGGTTGAGCTTAAAAAACAAGAACAACAAAACAACAAAAACCTCAGGCCACTCCCATTCCTAACCAAGCTTCTAAACTTTTATTTGCTGTCAACTTCTAAAAGCAGGAACTGAGAACCTTCACTGGTAGAACTTGGACTGTTTAGACAGACAACCTTATTTGTGTTAGCCAAAGCTACCAGTGCCTGTGACTTCAGGAAAGCACAGTGTACATAGTGAAGCCAGATGTGCACTGCACTTAAGACATACAGCCTTTAAGAGACCACATCCCTAACTTAGCATGACATGAGCTTCTCATTTCCAATTCTGTGTGTACATGTTTGTGGGACGGCAGTTGGACAAGGTGGAGCAGGAGAGAGGGGACATTGTGTGATGTTTGTTTTTACAGTCTGTGGATAGAAGGCAAGGAGTTCTATATTCAGGGAACATTGTACCCAGAAGATGAACATTTTTTTCTTTGCAAGGATCCAATGTGCTGTTTTTAGCCTTTCTGCATTGTCAAGGAAGGCAGGCATTCCACAAACTTCTTACCTTATGTAACTCTCTCTTTCAAACATACCGTTCCTATTAAGGAAGAAAGAAATTGACTAAAAATGCATTTACCGTTAAGGAACTAAACTTGGTTTCAAATAATCGTGAACACAATGCCCTCCTATTTAGGCTTTTAACTCTGAGATTTATGTAAACTGACACTATTGAATAAAATTTTCTATGATGATAGAAATCTATATCTGTACTGTCCAGTGTTAGTTGCTAGCCACATGGGGCTATTGAAACTTGAAATGTGGCTAGTTAATTTTTACTTTTATTTAACTTTAACTAAATTTAATTGAAATTTAACCACCACATGTAGCTCATGGTTATTGTGTATTGGACAGTGTAGGTCTAGACTTTCTCCAGCTAAGCTGTTTTTCGCAATTGCATCCTGTTAAAAAATCTTGTTTTTCATATATCATTTGGGAATGAGTTTAGTTACAAGCAACAAAAAATCCACCTTGCAGTGAATAAAGCCATCAAGGAGTGTTAGTATTACAGACATAGAAGAGAAGCCTGTGTTCTAGGACTGGGCAGTGGTTCAGTGATGATCTCAGACCCCAGGCTCTTTCTTTTTTCCTCCTCTGCCACCTTCATTGTGTTGCCTTTTTGCCACATGATCACAATATGACTACTCCACGTCCAAGCATTGTGCTCAAGCTCTAGGCAAGATGAGAGGGGTGGAGGAGAAATGATGGACAAAATGCACTGCCAGAGAGGTTTGTCTTTGTTTATCAGAAAAACGAAAAGCTTTATCAGAAGACCCACCTAGCAAACTTCCACTTCTGTCTGGTGGGCCATATCTGTGTTCTAAAGTCATGTCCAAGGGCAGAAAAGACTGGAAAGTTAAGTATTTGCCTAGGCACATGACCATTCTGCCCAGAATAAGTCTTACTGACAAGAATGTGTCCTTGCCATTTGCCAATAATTATTTCATAATATTTCAACAACATATGCCGATTTTAATTTCTATAGGAATGCAAAAGTATTGATTAAAAGGGAAATTGTGAAAGTAGTTTGCACTGAATTGTAACGTACACCATATTTCATCCCGCTGGCTGTTTATGTCAAACTAAAGGCCATATGGGGTACCTGCTATTATGTCTTCTGAGCTGTCAACCCCAAATACAAATTCAGTCCATTTCTAGACATAACATCGATCCTGACCATAACATATGATGCTTGGCTGATACCGCCAAGTCCAAACAGTTTATCAGGCATTTGTAAGCAGGAAATGAAGTGTTTGTGGAGTATTAGCCCACCATTCCTTGGGTGGTGTTTGTAACAGAGACAAGAAAATAACATTTCTGGTACCAATTCCATGAGTATTGAAATTGGCAGCATGCTGCTGTTCTCATTTACACTAAATTGGGTATTGACTTCTCAGGGCAAACTCATTGGGTTTACAGTCAAAATAAGGTTAGCCTGTCTCATTGTAAAAACAAGATTTTTTTTTCCTATGACATGCCTCTAAGTGGTGTGTCAAGTTAATAACCCATAGAGGTGACATTTCCTTCCTGATTATGGCTACTATCATGTGTCTCACAGTTACTTGCCTATTTTGAACATATGTTTTCTTTCTATTTAACCATATATTGAAGTACAGGAAGAATAAAATTTTTCTACAATGGTTGATGGAGAAATAATTCAGCAAACCGTTTAAATTATGAGAGAGTAAGTATTTCTTCACTGATCCATGCAGGAGTGATCCCACACCAACAGGGACCACACAGACAATAATAAGCACATTTTACGATGCAGCTGGGCTTCCTCTGTGGAATGCATATCCTGATTGGTGTCACTGATTCATGCACATCCAAGTCATACCACATGACACTAAATTTCACATGTGAATACTTCAGGAGACAGATGTACACATACATATTCAAGAAAGAATGCTTTAAAGGTTATATAGAATGCTTCTATCTTAATGCACAATTTAATGCCATGCCTGTCACTTTGGAGATGCTCAAAAATGTTTATGGAATTCAGAACCAATAGATAAAGCTAAGCTAATTGACTTAATATCATAGACTTGCTTCTATGATACTTGTCCTAGAGGTATATTCAAAGAGCAAAGTGAAGACTACTAAAGCAGAGTTTAAATTTAGTTGTTCTTTTTTGAGACGGAGTTTCGCTCTTGTTGCCCAGGCTGGAGTGCAATGGCGGGATCTCGGCTCACCGCAACCTCTGCCTCCTGGGTTCAGGCAATTCTCCTGCCTCAGCCTCCTGAGTAGCTAGGATTACAGGCATGCGCCACCATGCCCAGCTGATTTTTTGTATTTTTAGTAGAGACGGGGTTTCACCATGTTGACCAGGATGGTCTCCATCTCTTGACCTCGTGATCCACCCACCTCGGCCTCCCAAAGTGCTGGGATTACAGGCATGAGCCACCGCGCCCGGCCTAAATTTAGTTTTTATACTTTTCTTCCTCTTTGGGTTTGCTTAGGACTCATCAAATCTAATCATAATTTAGAACAGGAAAGAACTCTGCAATAGCATAAGCAAAGGTTGCTCCTAATCTGTAATGCAAGTATAGTCCTCCTTTTGAAGATAGAGTCTAGTGTATAGAAGAGTGGAAGTAAAGGCCCTGGATCAATTATCAAAACCAGGGGTCAGCAAACTTTGACTGTGAAGCACCAGATGGTAGACATTCTAGGCTTTACAGGCCATATGGCCACAACTACTCAACTTTGCTATTGTGCCAAAGCAGCCATAGACAATACATAAATGAATGAATCTGGCTGTGTTCCAATAAAACTTTATTTACAAAAACAGGCAGTGGGCCAGACTTGGCCCACAGTCACAGTTTGCCAACCCCTCCTCTAAAATATTATTTACAATGCAAAGCACTCATTTTCTCATCTTTTCCTTGCCCACATACTCTTCTCATAAAACCAATTGCTGAAATCAATTCAGTAGAAGTCATTTTGAACTCATTATCTTGGCAGGATTTAGACTTCTCTGCTTCAGACTGTGTTAAAGAAATAAAACAGCAGCCTTCTACAATGATAAATTAACTAATGCCAAAAAAAATGTGTTTTCCTTGGGGAAGGAAAATGTACCTCTTAGATATGATTGATTATTAATCATGGTCTTCTTAATTTGAAATGTCACATGAGTTGAGAAATGAGAAGAAAATAGGGCTGGACTAATATGTTATTTTTTTTTAAGTCATCAAAACATCTAATGAAAGAAAAATTCAAACAATTATGTGGCTGATTTGCTGTAGGATAACAAATATCAGTATTTTTTCAATTGGGTGCCTAAATGTACAAGTATCTGGCACCATGTATTAATAGATCAGGGGTTGGTGAACTTTGGGTTACAGGCCAAATCTGGCCCTCCACCTATTGTTGTAAATAAAGTTTTATTGGAACCTGGCCATGCCCAAATGTATAAGTTGTGGCTGTTTTCATGCCATAATGGCAGAGTTGACTAGTTGCAACAGAGACTGTATGGCCCACAAAGCCTGAAAATTTACCATGAAGACCTTTACTGAAAAAGTTAGCCAACTTCCCAAAGTGAATGCAACTATGAAACTTCATCTTGTTTACTTTTTATCTGATATGTTTTCCTTCATGCACAAGAAAGTATTGTTTGTTTAACCTCTCAAACATATTCTCATGATTTCATGGTAATTACAGATAAGTCCATACTGGCTGACTCTAGTCACACTCCTTATTAAAAACAAAAGCAATAACCAGCCAATCAAATATTATTTAGATTGGGGTCACCATCTCTAGGATAGGAGTCCTGATGAACCTATTGAGAAAGACCTGCTTAATCGTCAGACATCTCCTCTGAAATGGTATCCCAGTGTTGTGTGCTTTTCCACAGCTCCCAACCCTCCCACAATTAGAGAAGAGCTCTGCACAGCTTCATATGACACCATCACTGTGCACTGGACCTCTGATGACGAATTCAGTGTGGTCTCCTACGAGCTGCAGTACACCATATTCACCGGACAAGCCAACGTCGTTAGTGAGTATCTCATGGCCTATTTATTTCTCTGTTTGGTGACTTTCTTCAGATTGACTGCATTTCTAAATTTAAACATCAAAGGAAGACAAGGAAGGAAAGAACACACAATATTTATTGACTTGTCTTTCCTGACCAAGAAAGTGATAGCACTTACTTGTACTACACTAGTAAAAACAGTTGGCTAAATATTGATGAAAATTAATGACCTCTAGCAAACCACATGGATGAATCTCACCAATATATTTTTAGGGAAAAGAAGCCAGAAACAAATATGTATATGTGTTTGTGTGTGTGTGTGTGTATATATGTATATATGCAGTATTAAACCATGTATAGGTTCACAACTTAAAGGTCAAAATAATCTATTTTGCTTAAAGAAACCTTCATAGGTGTTAAAACTATAAAGCCTGGGCAACATGGTGAAACCCCATCTCTACAAAAAATACAAAAATCAGCTGGTTGTGATGACACACACCTGTAGTCCCAGCTACTCAAGAGGCTGAGGTAGGAGGATGGCTTGAGCCCAAAAAGCAGAGGTTGTAGTGAGCAGAAATCACACCGCTGCACTCCAGCCGGGGCAACAGAGTAAGACGCTGTCTAAAGAAAATAAAAATAAAAAGTCAGGATGATGGTTACCTCCAGGATTGGAAGGAAAATTGCACCATTGGAAAGAAATATATGGGAGTTCTTGGGGTTAATGGCAATTTCTAGGTGAGAGTTACACGCTTCAGTCATTATATCATACATTTGGTTTTATGTACTTTCCTGAATGTTATTTCACATTTTTTAATAGAAAGGATTTAATAAAATAAATAGCCAAAGAATGTTAAATACCTGGTCCCATTCTGAAAAGAGCTGGGGCCATCACTTAAAATGCTAATAACTGGCCCAACCTGGGAAGAATTTCCAACCCTACCTGAAACATTAGAGGTGCCCTCTCTCACTGAGGCTCATTTGATATCTGGCATCAGAGATAACTTGGTGATTTCAAATAGCAGTAGTAGCAAGCCACAGAGATGATAATAGAGGAAGCAGTCCTCCCACCCACAGAGTTATTTAAATTGAACTGAGCAAATGGCAATGGACCAGAAGAAACGGCTTTTCACAGGAGCAAGTTTGAAACTTCTTTAACAAAGAAAAATACAATATGTCAAAGTAGAACAGAATAGAAGAGCAGTCATGTTTCAACAAAGAGATGTTTTGAATAAATTTATATCAATTTAATGTGCTTTTATTATATAAACCTTTTCTCTCTTAACTACACACTGTTCTTTCCTAGCACAAGTAATTCTGAGTCATATGATGCTTAACATAGAAATTTGATTTAGGATTAATTAAAAGAGTGATGCAGAAACACACCAAGTTCTAAGGCACTAAAGTGCAAATGACCCATAACAACAAATGCCCCCCCTCTGACCTTCCTTATATCTACTTTCCCCAACTTTTTCAACTCCCTCTCCTCAACTCCCTCACCTTCTACCCTATAATTGGCCTGCCTTGGAAGCTTTTATTAAAATCTTGCCATTTACCAAGAATGTGTAATTTTTGAATGAAAGTGGGGAAAGTCATGAAATATCAACAACAGCTCTGGGAAGCTGCCTGAGTATGTAGGGAATATAGAAAGGTCAGAAATGGTGAGTGGGACAAAAATGTCTTGGGGGAAGTTGTGGTTAAACTAAGTCTTGAAAAAAAGTGGGTGTGTTTTAGCAAGTTAACGTTGTACCAGACAGCTATGTCATCATAGGCAAACCTATCAAGATATAACATAGCAGGGTATATTGGGAGGTCTTGTCTAATTAAGCCTGGCTGGTAAGTGAGGAAAGGGAGACAGTGAGAAATGACGATAGAGAAATAGAACCAGGGCTCAAACTCATATTGACCTAGCTCCAAAAAGCACACATTCTTAATCCTTAATTCTCAGTCACTTAATCCTAACTCACAGGCAAGGGCTACTCAGGCAATACCATGTTTGGATTTCACCCTGTGGGCTTGAGAGTCGTGCAGGACGGTAGTGTGATCAGAGGTATAATTAGAAGGTGACGCAGGAGCACTGTGGAGAGTGGAGAGGAACAGGGCAGGACTAGAAGCAGAGACATCAGCTGGGAAGTTTCATAGTAATTCACTATGAAATAGCCAGGACCTGCAAATAGCACCAGCATCAGGAATGGAAAGGAAAAGATGATTCCAGGAAGGCTTTTCTGCTTCTGGCCCATTTCCTTGGGAACATCACCACTGTCCTCAGATATTTGGAGTGCTTTTTGGGGCAAATCAGAGAAGCACTGTATAGCAATGGTTTAGTAACATTTTGCTCTCCTTCTAGGATTTTGAATTATTCTAGTATCATTCCTCATTCCTGACTCTATATGCCCTGCAGCAAATCATAAAGAAATACTTTCTCTAAAATACTTTTCTATATATGCATATCATACACAATTCTTTACCTTGTTTTTTTCACTAAATATTATGTCTGAGAGATCATTCTATTTCAGCACAAATAAAGAACTGTTTCATTCCTTTTTGAGGCAATATCATATCCTATTGTAAAGATATGCTCTCATTTATTTATCCCATCTTCTATAGATGTGTATTTAGCTTGTTTCCAATCTTGGGCCCTTATAAACAATGCCCCAATAGCCCCAAGGATGTTCAAGATATCTTTGAATATCTCTCCTTCCACACATGGGGAATTATATCTGTAGTATAATCTCTTGAGGTGCAATTCCTAGGAAAAGATTATTTGCATTTTAATTTTACTCGACATTGCCAAATTGCCCTTCAGAGAGATGACATGATTTTTAAATGCATTTTTCCAGCTGAATGAGCTTATATTTCACTGATCTTGGCTACATATACCATAAACTTAACAAAGAATTAAAGCCTAGTAAAATTTTAAAGCTTGATTGGGCTTCACCATAAACCTGAAACACAAATTATTCAATGATCACTAATATCATACTAAATAATCACTCCTTCATATAAGCAGTGATTCTCAACAGGGGCAGTTTTGCCCCCTAAGGGACATTTGGCAATGTCTTGAGAGACTTTTGGTTCTCAAAACCTGGAAGGAGGGTCCTATTGGCATCTAGTGGTTAGAAGTGAGGGATGTTGGGAAATCCTCCACAATGCACAAGAAATCCCCCAACAACAAAAAACTATCTGGCCCAAAATGTCAGTAATGTCAAAGTTGAGAAACTCTAATTTAAAGCAAGATAAATGTATAAGATCTATATGATTCCATGCCAAATACTGAGACCACTGATCCACACACTACTATACTATGTAGCATGGAAGAGAAAACACAACAAAAAGAAGGGATTATAATTAATCTCTTTTGTCTTCATGTAAGGAATTGTTTTCTCAATATTTTGTGATGACTATTAGTAGCATATTTGGGATAAACTGAACCAGGATTGTATCAAACTTGAAGAAGATGAAATTCAAAAGATGATCAGAAATTCCAAGATAATTAAAGAAAAGGAGCACATGGTGGTCTGAGAAGAGCAGGTAGAAAATGGAGGGATGATTCATTCCAAAATACCAATGGAAGGTTCTCTGAAAATACATAGAGGACTAATAGAACCAACGTCTATTGATGAGTGAATAGTCTAACCAGAAAAAGAAAACATTTGGAGTCATTTTATACCAAAAGAATGGTTCTTGGCCCATGTGAGAAATGTTATATTTCTCTGAAATCAGTTTCATATAATACAGGAAAAGTGCTAACAGTTTTCTATCACTGTGAAACAAATTTCCAAAAACTTAGCAGTTTTAAAACAATACCCACTTACTATTTCAGTTTCCATGGGCTAGGATTCTGGGCATAGTTAAGCTATGGGTCCTCTTCTTAGGGTGTCACAGTCTAAAATCAAGGTTCTGGCTGGGCTGCATTCTCATCTGGAGACTCAACTAAGGAAGAATCTACTTCCTAGCTCACTCCATTTGTTGATAAATTTGTTTCACTGGGATTGTGGAATTCGTGGCAGCTTGCTTCATCAAGGCCAGCAGGGGAGAGAGTCTGCTACTTCAAATCTCTCACCTCCAAACCTGGCTTCAAAGGGCTCACTTGATTGGGTCAGACCCACCCAGAATAATCTGCCATTTGATTAGCTCAAAATCAAATGATTAGGAACCTTAATTATGTCTGTAAACTCCCTTTGCCTTCACCTTTGTTGTATAATGTAATATAACCACAGGAGTGATAAAAGTGATAGACCTTTGTCCTTTGCCATATTCTTTTTTTCTTTTTTTTTTTTTT
>NW_016107741.1:1675203-1679331 GCF_001604975.1 Cebus imitator | reverse complement strand
AGGCTGGAGTGGCACAATCTCAGCTCACTGCAACCTCCACCTCCAGGGTTCAAATGATTCTCATGCCTCAGCCTCCTGAGTAGCTGGGATTACAGGCATGTGCCACCACGCCTGGCTAATTTTTGTATTTTTAGTAGAGGTGGGATTTCACCATGTTGGCCAGGCTGGTTTCAACTCGTGGCCTCAAGTGATCTGCCCACCTTGGCCTCCCAAAGTGCTGGGATTACGGGTGTGAGCCACTGCACCCAGCCTTCTCCTGAATTTTTTTAAGTTAAATCATCATGGGCATTTCAGGAGTAGATGTAGCTTCGGCCTTGACTGACGGGCTCTGTATCAGTTGGCTTTTGCTGAATAGCCAGCAACCACGGGGCCTAAGTAGAATTTAGCTAAAATTTATTGCTTATGTATCTGGAGTCAACTGTCAACTAGGAGGCCCTGCTGATCTTGGCTCCCTCACATGGCAGGCTGCTAACTGTGGCAACTTGACTGCTGCACATCTCTCTCATCCTCCTGCAGTCCATCTCAAGCCTGGATTGCAGAGGTGAAGGAGTGAGGTCAGGCCCAATTATAGACATTCTTTTTCTTTTTTGAGACAGTTTCACTCTTGTTGCCAAGGCTGGAGTGCAATGGTGTGATTTTTGGCTCACCACAACCTCCACCTCCCTGGTTCAAGTGATTCTCCTGTCTCAGCCTCCTGAGTTACTGGGATTACAGGCACATGCCAACATGCCCAGCTAATTTTTGTGTTTTTAGTAGAGACAGGGTTGCATCATATTGGTCTTGAACTCCTGATCTCAGGTGATCTGCCCTCCTCGGCCCCCCAAAGTGCTGGGATTACAGGCATGAGCCTCTGCACCCAGCCTCACACATTCTTTTTAAGCCCCTGTCTGTGTCACATTAGCTAACATGCTGTTTGTCAAAAAAGTCCCCTGGATGAGCCCAGAGTGAAGATGAAAAGACCTGCAAAATTACAAGGAAGGAGCAAGGAATTGGGACCAAAAGACCCTAACTCAATACCAGAGCTTCACCTCAACCCCAAAATGAAAGGAAGATTTTTATTGCTTGAAATTTAGGGTTTCTCACTTGACTAAACTGTGACCAACTTGATTTGCATGCTATTTGCATGGAAAATAATACCAAACATAATGCATTAATAGAATAGATGATGCAAAAAGGCCATGCATAAAAAAATTCAACAAGAGCAAAACTACTGAGTATAATGAATGCAGAACTTTCTGCTGGGTAATTCCAGAGATGATTTGTTCCCAGAAACCAGTTGCCACAAGAAAAGAAATGCAAATGATTTAGTGAAGATTATCAACCTTTAATGCATAGATGCCACAAAGGCCTATTCTCCCAGGATGGATGAAAGGCAGTGAGACTCCTGGTGCTGACGAAACTGGGATACTTTTTTTTTTTTTTTTTTTTTTTTTCTCGCCTTAAGAAATCAAGTAAGGTTTTATTCTGTTACAGAATCTTTAGTAAACAGATTATATTCACATATATGCTGACAGTATTTCAAATTTCTAAAATTCAGATTGGTTTGTATCAGGATGTGTTCATCCCTTTATGCCCATTAAATCAGAATAGTGAAATCTTAATACCCACAGTATCAAGTTGCAATGAAAAAAGAATTCGTTTAGATAAAAAGCTAACTGAGACGCAAAAGTTTTCAAATTATTTTCTTCTTAAATATTTTACACATTTGTAGTGAGCGAGGGAGACCTGGATTTGAATCTTGACTTTGGACCTCACTAACTCTGCAATCTTGGGCAAATTATTTAATGTCCTCCAAATCTGTTTTCTCATCTGTAAGAAGGGATAGTGTTTTAACTTCACATGGCTGAGATAATAGAAGTAAAGACCTTAGTCTTGTGTTTGTCACCGTGGTAACACATAGGGATTCAAAGTTATTATTCCTACAAAAATACAGACTGCACTTACCCATAATTGCATTTTAAAAGAAAGACCAATTTTGCAATTTTCCGGGATTCTCTACATGATAGCTTTTTACACAATCATTATGTGAAAAGCTTTCCTTGAATGTTGTTAAATAATCTGCACTGTTATTTGGAGAAGTATCCTTCGCAGATGTTGTATTGCATGACAAGATCTAACAGTAAAATTCTACTGAAAATGAGAAGATATAATGCTCAAAACCTGGCTGTAGCTCCTTATGTCATTAGAAAATCTTTTACTGTCTGTAGGTCATGGTTCCTTTACTCATCCTAACAAATTGTAGTTAATTGCCTTCAACTGGCTTTAGTGAAGGAGAATTAGATAATGTTGATGGAGCTTTTTCAATCTTATGGAAAAGCTCTCACTAATGAAATGCATACATTCAAATACAAAATTAATGACAATTTTTTATTTTTCTTAAATGAGTTATGAGCATAGATGTTAATGAATTGCTATCAATAACTAGATATTTATTTAATTTTACAACACATTCCACGTTTTTTCCAAAACTACTTTTGATGCTTCATTTTAAATCTTAAATTAGGTTCTTTCCCCAGCAGCCTATTCTTATTCTTAGCAGAAATCAAAAGCTGCATTTTTTCCTTAATGGCTAAGTAGTTATCTGTTTTTAATTTATTGTAGTCACTTAGAAAACATTCATGAAAGTTACTAAACATACACTATTTTTACAGAGAAGGAAAGGAATGTTCACTTCTGTCCAGTCTGTTGGAAGAGACAAAGGATGTTAGAAACCAGTGTGAAGCCTCTCCTAAGACTGTCCACATCATGTGACGTTTTTACACATAATTTTTTGTGGCAAGATGACAGTTGCCATACAAGGCTCTGAAATCCCAGATGTAATTAAGATCTTATAATGAGCCACATTACATAGGGAAATGTTTCCAACCCATTGTGAATAAAAAAAAATGTACAAAATCAAAAAACTCAATTAGGTTTCATTGTGGATAAATTATTTTCCAAGCTCCATTGTTATTTTAATACTTAAAACTGAGTCAGAGGAGGTGAATGTTGGAACACCCTCAAAGATGATTGAAAACGAGTTTGGAGAAATGTGAAGTTTCAATCAGGATGGTTGTGTGGGTGTTTCATAAAGAGATGAATAAAACCTGGTCAAGAGTCCTAACACAGTGGGGTGTCAAGGCAGAGAAGTCTTGCTTAAGCAAACTCAATGCCATATGCAAGAAGTTAGGTGGTGCTGGCGTAAGACCAACACCAGTAATACAATAATGGTGCACTCCAAGTCACCCCACTTACTCCAGCCCCCAAAAGAAAATTGTCAGTGTTGCTTTCCTGGCATTTTTAATCAACTTCTCAATTATTATATTGGCAATAATAATAATAATTACATAAAGGTAAACCTAAACAGTAATAGTTGTTAGCATTCATGAAAGTAGATTGTCCCAGTGTAAAGCTAACCAATAAAATTTTACTACTTCATAAACATTTTGTTCTTTTAAATTTCAAGGAAAAGAATATGAACCTCCTCAAAATAATCAGGAGAGTCAGAGTCCCTTTTTGTTTGGAAAAGGTTTCTGAAACAAATCTTTGTTGGGCTAAGACTTTGGGTTGTAGGCCAAGTTACAGTTTGCAGCAATTTCAGACATCTGCTTTATGATGTTGCTGAAAGCGTTTCCCCCACCACATTAAACCCAGCTTTTGGGTTGTACAGTGATGTAAAGTTTATTGAAACATTTTTACACTTTCTTTCTTTTACCACAATAGTCATTTTATTGTAACATATGCAATTAAACAGGAAAGTGTAAAAGCAGTGAAATTGATAGGATTCTCATTTGAATCTACTGAATGCTGTAATTGTTCTCATTTGTGGCTGGCTGCCGTTGACAAAGATCTAGGAATATGAGTAGATTATCCTACATAACAGAAAAGCTAATTATTTTTGTTTTATTACTATTGTAATAATATTAAGTACCTAAAAAGAGTTATAGGCCTCTTGGGCCCCAGAGCTCAGAGTTCAAAATGACCCTTCTTTGATTGGATCAAAATCTAATATTTGGCTACGGCGTTAGCCAGAAGTATGGAGTTTATTACAGCTATGTTCAAGGAAAAGGTAAGGTGAAGGAAGATCAGAAGGGATATATAGTTAGGAGATGCCTATGTTACTAAAATATTTGTGGATGTTTTCCTGCA
>NW_016107741.1:1624288-1674968 GCF_001604975.1 Cebus imitator | reverse complement strand
GAAAATTCACAAGACCAAATATATTATAACTTTATATATATTTAGCTATCTTATATATATATATATATATATATATATATATATATATATATATATATATATATTTAATTCACTGATGTGTACTTGAAAATACTATGCACCCAAGATGGAAATCATATAAGGTAAACTTTCACAATTGACAAAATGCTTTTAAGTTTTTTTCAACTGTGACAATACCATGAATAATTTTTAACTCAAAAGCTGGAGAAAGTATTCAGTAAGATTCAAAGACAGGCTTGGGGAGCCTGTGACTACCTTGAAATGCTATGCAAATATTTGTGGTTTGGTGTGTATATGCATTTGTGAATTTCTTTCTACAGAAAGGTTTTATTAGATTCTCAAAGAGGTGAGACCAAAAAAAGATTAAGGGACTGCTTCTTGAGAGTCTGGTAAAGTGTAAGTTGCCTCAAGATCAAAGGAACTAACCCTTTGACTTGCAAATCAACTAAAAGGGAAGGAGTGGGGTGGTGGCTTTGGAGTCCTCTGTAAGTGGAGGGGGCCCAGCCCTCTCCCAGGGACCAGTGAAGGAAATTCAACAGAGTCAGGAAACTTCTTGACAGCCTGGTCACAAGGGTGTTGGAAAAAGGTTCTATTGGAGTAGAGATTGATGGGTGGAAAAAGGAGAGAGGGGAGTTGGACATGATACCAAAGAGATGTTTTCAGCATCAACCAGCTGCGAAATAAAATGGGCTTCCTTTTCCTACATGTTCTTCCAAGCATCATAAATCCTCAGGCTGCTCCCCAACCCACATCCTGCAGGATGCAGCCAGAGCAGCGGCCCCACTCCACTCTGGAACCAGTCATCCTAGGGATGCAGCTGGTCAAAAATCCCTGTGGATGCTTTCCCAAGATCTGCCCCAGACCCTGAGCTGCCAGAGGTGTTGCTGCTCCAGAGTTCTCTTAGGAATAAGTCTCCTACCTCAGTTAGTTACAGCCTCACTGATACAGGATCACAAACTATCCTGATGATCATTTCTTAGCTTTCGTGTTGCAGGTTGGTTGGGATTGGCTGATCTCTGCTTGGTTCAGTCCTGCATTGGCTGGGCTTTGGCTGCATGGTAAAGCTGTTCCCTGTCTCATCCTGTTGGGATGAACAGAGTATCCTGAGTGTATTTTTTCCAGAGCAGTGGCAGACACAAAGGGTCAACAGAAACCCTCAGGGCTTTGCCATGCCTACTCTTAGAACTAGCACATTGTCATTTTAGCCTCATCCTATTGATCAAAGCAAGTCATTTGACCAATTCAAAGGCAAGTGACAGGGCAATAAATTGCACCCCTTTAGAGGGAGCAACTGCAAAGTCATTTGGGCCTGGATATACAGGGCAAGGAGAATTTTGGAGACAGAAATGCAATCTGCCACATCTGTGTTAGTGAAGTCAGTTTTTCATAAATGACTATCATGACAAAGCACTTCACTTACCAATTCTATTCAAATAAATGGAAATTATTCAACCTAAAATTATGCAAATGTTGCTCCCCTTGTGCCAAAGAACTGCACCATGTCTGATTGGCTTTGCAGGTCTGTGTAACTCAGCTGATAGCTGGATGATAGTACCCAACATCAAGCAGAACCACTACACAGTGCACGGCCTGCAGAGTGGCACCAAGTACATCTTCATGGTCAAGGCCATCAACCAGGCGGGCAGCCGCAGCAGTGAGCCTGGAAAGTTGAAGACAAACAGTAAGTGCTGTGAACTCAACAGAGCTGTCCTGTCTTATCTGCTCTTCTTTCAGTGGAGTCTGTCCCCCTTTCTTTTCCTTTTCTCTGTCTTGGATATCATTGACAGTCCCCCAAAACAAATAAAAAGCCCATGTGGAATAGTGGAATTTGTATTCAGATACCTCTAGGTTCTAAACCTGATTGTATTGCTTCGCAGCCGCGAGGCCATTACTCTCTCTGCACTTAAGGCTTCTCGTGATTTTAAATAATCCTGGAGGCATTCTTGTGAGAAATAGAAGACCTGACACACAGTATGGGCTCTGTGACTGGTGGATAGTGTAATTTTTCATAGCAGAATAACCAACTAATAACTCTTCAGAAATTCTTTCTTTTATTCCAGAAAATAGTCCGGGTCTGTGGTTCTCAATCAGGGACACAGATTTTTCCTCCCTCTCCACCCCACCCCACTGAAGATGTTTAGTAATATCTGGAAGAAGTTTTTAGTTGTTACAACTGGGGTGGATGCTACTGGCATGTAGTGAGTAGAGGTCAGGGATGATGGGAAACATCCCCAATACACAGGACGGCACCCATCACAGAGAATGATCTGGCCTATATGTGTGTCTCCTGATACTGTCATCTCCCTCTCTCTGTCTCTGCCCACATGTGTTTTGTTTTATCCTCTCTTCTTTCTTTACATCCTTTTGATCCAGAAATATTATGTTATTTAACATGGTGTTTATTTGCATAAGACCTCCCAAGAGAAAGCAAATTGGAGTGTGTTGGTATGGCGCCATGTTGTGAGGTTGCCAGGCAGTCAACGGGAACAATTAAGTGCTTTTCAAGGGGAACCATCATTTAAACCATATTCTTGTTTCTCGGTACAAGTGTTCTGTCCTAGAGGAATATGTTGTCTCCTAGAGGAAGAGCAAAGGGATGTAAAGAGAGCACTGAATTAAGAAAGAGAAGATTGTGGCTCTCCCACTTGGTACCCTCTCCCACTTTGGGCAAGAAACTTGTGACTAGTTTCTTCATATTTTTTAAATAGACTTTCGTCTTAGAATAACTGTAGATTTATAGGAAATCCATAGATAATACAGAGAGTTCTGTATACCCTTAACTCAGTTTGCCCAAATGTTAACATCTTATGCAACCTTGGTACAGTTGTCATAATTAAGAAATTAATGCCTTACTCATAACTAAACTCCAGACTTTATTCAGATTTTACCAGCCTTCCATTAATGTTCTTTTCCTATTCCAGGACCCAATTCAGGATCCCACAGTGCATTTAGTGTTCCTTCACTTTTAAAATGGGAATATTTTAGTTTCATTTATGAGTTGTCAAAAAGACCATCTCAAAATAATTCTAAGTACATAAGAACATATAACATGATGGTATGTTTCTTTATGATCATACAACAAATGGCACAATACCTGTTCACACTCAGATCGGCAGTTTTTGATTTGCATTTGAAAATGTAAATATTTGTTCCTTCAAAAAATATGTTTGAGCACCTAGTGTGTTTGGGATGCTATGCAAGATGCCAAGGATACTATGAATATCTTCAACTCCCTCAGGTGTGCTTCTCTCAAAAAGCTCATAGACTATTGGAGAATAAAGCACATTAGTCCTAATTACCATTCTATGTGTGAAGCCTCTTATTGGAGTAACCATGAGAGGTTCTAAGTTTACAAAGCCAGGGTGCCCCAGTACAACCTTGAGAGGCTTATCAAGGTAGGTTAGGAGCAGGGGATGTGAGGAGGAGACAGTGTTGGAACACTCAAAAGGACAAGCATATGCAAAAGCCCAGAGACAAGGAGAACATATTTATGGAACAGAAAATTGATCAGTGTGGTTAAACTGTGTTTTAGGTTAGGTGGATAGGTGAGCCAGGAAGCTGAAGACAAGAACAGATTGCGAAGCCCTCCTGGGCCACACCAGGGAGTTTCTTTATATACCAATGATTGGTGAGGGAGAAATTGAAGAGTTTAAATAAAACAGACAGGATGAAAATTTCCATGAAATAAAGCTCTCTTGCACTATGATGTGGTGAGTGGATTACAAGGAAGGAAGACTGGCAGCTGGGCACGGTATCAGAAGATTATTGAAAGAGTTGTCCATATAAGTAAACAATGACCTGAATAAGAGTCGTGTCCCATAAAAATATTATAATGAATTGAATTATTTAGTAAAGTAAGCTATTACTCTCATTCTTGAACTGATTTATCATCATTGCAGCAAAAGCCTTGAATTTGGGCAGAGTGGGTAGTGGTTTCTTTGGGAAACACATCTGAGGCCCAGGCAGAATTTGCTCACCAAAGATTGCATGATCCTGCTCCACACATGCATGGGTGAGGGTGTGAGCCAAGGCATGAAGCATGTTTGAGGCAGTATCTCACCATTACAAGGCCAATTTTTCCAATGGCTCTGACATTCTGATATTTCTCATTGGAAGAAGGCCGCGTAGAACTTGGCCTTCATTGTAAATGGTGGATGCCATTAGGGAATTTCTTCCTGCTCTGCCCATTAGTATCTAATCATTTTTATCCATATTCTACCTTCCACCTTTAAAAATTGAAATATTTTAAGCAAAGCTGTCTTCTTACTCGTCTTGTCTTAGTTCATAGTTTATCTCTAATAGTGGCTGGCATGATCATTCCTAAGGACTTTTTTTAACAAGTAAAAATTTAAACTACACATGTAATTCAATAGATCTTACTGCCTCTGAGAATGTCCAGTCCCTGCTCAGCACTTGAGGATTTTCTCTGCTCCCCCTTTAAAGCTATTCTTTTTTCTTTTATATTGTTATTTTTTTGAGACCATGTCTTACTCTGTTGCCGAGGCTAGAGCATAGTGGCACGATCTCGGCTCATTGCAACCTCTGCCTCCCAGGTTCAAGCAATATTTGTGCCTCAGCCTTCTGCGTAGCTGGAATTACAGGTGCCCGCCACCATGCCTGGCTAATTTTTGTGTTTTTAGTAGAGATGGGGCTTTACTATGTTGGCCAGGCTGGTCTGGAACTCCTGACCTCAGGTGATCCACCAGCCTTGGCCTTTCAAAGTGCTAGGATTACAGGTGTGAGCCACCAGCCCAGCCTAAGCTTTCCTTTGATATGTACGGAAATATATTTTTAAAACAAGGGCCAGCAAACTATAGCCCAAGGGCCAAATCTGGCTGCCTGATTTTGTAAATAAAGTTTTATTAGCATATAGCTATGCCCATTCATTTACCTATTGTCAGTGGTTGCCTCCTCGCTGCAGCAGAGGAGTTGAATAGTCACAAAAGAGACCACATGGCCTGCATAGCCAAAAATATTTACTGTCATGCCCTTTGCAGAAAAATTATGCTGGTCCCTGACCTAAAAGAAAGATTTTAGAGGTGCTGGTGTTGTGTTTGTATCCAAGAGGCAACTGAAAATCCTCTGGCCTACCCACATGTGACAACATACTGCCCCATGCTTACTGGGTCAGTTTCTCACCCAGCATCATGTATTGCCATAGTCAAATTTACCAAACCTTTTCCTGTGATTGTCTGAGAGCTGTATACTGGACAGAAGGAACCTACCAACTGCAACAGTGGCTGTGGAGTTTGGACACCATGGCATTTGCATCGTGTTGTAACTCATTTCCTGCCTTGTGCCCAATGCAGTGTTGAATGACAGGCAGTACTCCAAACCAAAGAAGTAACAGCTATGACAAAATGTCTAGGTGTGACTCTGCCAAGGTGTTTTAATAGTGAAATCTTTAAGATACAAACGTGAGTAGTGAAATAGAGAAAGCCTTATTATATATAAATAATTTCATGGGTAGAAAACCCAGGCATCACTGTCACATTTTTTCCTAGTTTTGTGGCCTGAAAATTGTATTGTCATCCTAAATTCCTAAGAGTAATGCTTTAATATTTAATAATCTCAGAATAATGTAAGCCTCTAGAATATTCTATATATGAAGACCTAAGATCTTGATTTGTTTGGTTTCTGGTCTGCAGTCTATTGAGCGTGAATGCACTTTATGCTGGATAGAACACTGCAGGGGTTGAATATGGAGTCTTCATTCATTCCTCCTTTTTAGGATGCTACTATCTAGCCAGTATGTACCTGTGCTACTTGTGTATACCTGGAATCTATGAAGCTAGCTCACACTGTGTGTTCACCCTTGTCCATGCTGTTGTTGAATAGTTGGCCTACCACTGCTGGATCCCTATCTTAGAACTGGTAGACTGAAAGCTTATAAAGGCAGGAACATGTTCTTATTCACTCTCACTGTGTGCTATACTTTACACAGAGTTGCTGCTCCCTATTGTCTTTTGAATATTATTATAACCGTGCAAGCAAATGTCTTTGAAAGTTGTTTATAATGTTTAAATTAATATTAAAATATAAGATACCACTTTGTGATACAAGGCTGGCTTGTTCCTGTCTTTTAAATCTGATTATGAAAATATGCTATTGGTTATGATAAAATAAACAATCCTCTTCCTCTTCCATTTTCTGTTTTGTGAACTTGTTTTCAGGCCAACCATTTAAACTGGATCCCAAATCTGCTCATCGAAAACTGAAGGTGTCCCATGATAACTTGACAGTAGAACGTGATGAGTCATCATCCAAGAAGAGTCACACACCTGAACGCTTCACCAGCCAAGGGAGCTATGGAGTAGCTGGAAATGTGTTTATTGATAGTGGCCGTCATTATTGGGAAGTGGTCATAAGTGGAAGCACATGGTAGGCAACTTATATCTATTGTCCTGCAGTTATAAAATGGCACATCTCATTCTGTACTTAGTCAACCCAAATTAAAATACATCTTGAAGAATAAAATGCAGAAAAGTTGTATTAGTCGGCTATTGCTAGGATAATGCTGCATAACCAACACCTCCAAACTCAGCAGATTCAAACAACAACTATATATTACTAACACCCACATCTGTGGTTTCTCTGTTCAAGATTATAGAGCTCTGGTCATTGAAAAAGCTATACCATTCTAATACTGCTCTTTCCTGACATGAAGCATGGGTCAGTAAACCACAGCCCATGGGCCAAACCTGGCCTGCTACCTGATTTTGTAAATAAAGTTGTATGGGAATACAGCCAGGTCCATTTTTTTTACATATAGTCCATGGCTGCCTTTTAGCCACAACAGCAGAATTGAGTAGTTAAGAGAGAATCATATGGTCCACAAAGCCAAAAATATTTACTTTCTGGTCCTTTCAAGAAAAAAAGTTTACCATTTCCTACTTTAAAATATCACTCTTCATCATTATACAAAACTAATTTCTGTTGCCTTATATGTTTTATGATTCTAGACTGGACCAATTAGTGCAAACAACTAAGGGCTGAATGGTGGGGTTGAAGCAGTAATCATAGGCTGGGAACAATTTCAAGAGGTCTGTTAGATCCAGCCCAGTGACTTTAGCCCACTGAGTTCTCTCAGAATAAGGGCAAAGGTCAGGACACAATTACATTGGAATTAGTTAACCTCACAAAGTTAACCTTGCCTAATCCACAACAACAAACTGCACCCCTTACTTTGACTGTCTGTCTCACAAATGCCTGCTTGCTATTGATCAAAAAGGGAGCTATTTTATTTTTATTTAACAACCCCTCATATGGTAAGTATGTGCCAGGCACTGGTCTAAGCATTTTACAGATGTCAACTCATTTGTTCAGCCTTATAGCCCTTACAAAGGTAGATGCTAATATTATCCCCTTTACTGATGAGGTGACTGAGGTATATGCTGAAGATCACGAGGTTACAAAGCTCACAGGTGGCAGAGTCAGCAAGTCTGCAGTCAAGGGTCAGGCTCTTAACCAGCAGTCCACAAACATGATCTGTAAAGGGCCAGAGATCCAATATTTCTGGTTTTGCACACCAAATGTTTTTTGTCACTAATATTTGACTCTGCTGTTGTAGTGGGAAAGCAGCCACAGACAATACTTACACAAATGGGCATGGCTGTGTTCCAAAAAAACTTCATTTATAAATATAGGCAAAGGGCCAGAGTTGGCCCCTGGGTAGTAGTTTGCTGTGCCCTGCTCTTAACCACCATGCCATGCTGCTGTTCACAAAAGTGTGGTATATTTCTGAAATGCTATAATTACTCTCTAAGGTATACAATAGTATGCTTAATGAATGATAGCTTAATCCTTGCTTTGAAAGTAAAATCAACATTCAAAACTGCATAGCCTGAAGATGGTGAGTATAACAGTGTTTCAATATAAGCATGATAAAACACTTCTTATTTATATATATATATATATAAACCTTTCATTTCAAACCTATGCAAATAATGTGAGCATGTCTGAGTCCCTATATTGTAGGTAGATATTAGCCAAAAATCTAAGAAGTGAATTATAAGCTTCCTATCTCTCCCAATAATGTTACATACTATATTGGCTGAGCGAGTAGATTTTCCTCTGTTGTTATCCTCATAATTCTCTTTGCCCAGAACATTTTCCTGTTCCAACGTCCTGCCAGAGGATGGAGGACAAATCCTTCATCCCACTAGGCTCTGGGCTAGATTGGCATTTGCAATTTTTAGCTGTGATGGGACAAAATTAAATTAAAAAGGGAAACACAATGAAGGCAGGTGCAAAAAAGCAAATGTTTCTAGTTAATATGCTGTATTAATCTGGGATAGAATCCAGGGTCTAAATGATTATTACTCTATTAATAATTATTTATAATAAATGAAACCTGATCATAATGATCTCATTGCCATTGATGAATAGTTTGGGAAATTCCATCAGACCACTTCAGTTATATAAACACAGATCAGCATTACCTTGAAAACACCCTCCAGATGTCAAAACTAACTCATGAAGGGGAAAAGAAATTCTAAAATTAATTGCTACACAATTAATCTTTACAATCCTGATTGTGTCAATTTCAGAAAAATCTTAATCTAGAAAGTCACTTTACATTTCCTGGGGGTATGAGCAAGGAAGGGGTGCCCCCCCATGATTAAATGCCTGTGACATCTTGATTTGCAACAGCATATGACATATATTTTCTTGTGAAATATAGTCCTGACTTTAAATTAATGTGTACATTATGATCTGTGCAATGGGGCGTGTTAACATTGCTCTGAGAGGCATAATTTTTATACTTTGAATTCTCTGTGTCTCACTGCGTAACTTAATGGAACATTGCATTCTGCCTGCACCTTTCAAGCTCAATGGAAATATGTACCTAGTTTCACAGATTAATGATAATATAATGGTATTTTCCTTTGCTTAATGGACTATACACTTAGTTATTTTCTTACTCTCTAATGCTAATGTGCACTTGGTGTTTTATGAAATGGTGTTAACTAAATGAGTAATAATGGGTTCATGCAAAGATTACTAGACCAGAAGGGGAGGGGGCAGCATGCAATTCTGGATTTTGCTCCCAATTTTAACCTTCTCTGTTTCTATTTGCTACACGTGGTCAGCCATACCTACCACAGCTATTTCATAGGGTTTAGGTAAGGTTCAAATGAGAAGTAAACATCAAAGTAATACAAAATAAAAATGCTGTGCCACAACAAGAAGGAAGCAATACAGATATGGTGATTTTGTGATGCAAATGCAGGTTCCAAATTGTCTGAAAAATGGAAATGGTGTCTACTGGGGCATATAGAAAATCTTTGGGGGTGGAGGGGAGATATAATTGCAGAATGAAAACCATTCCAAAGTGTATATATTAGTCCATTTTCACACTGCTGATAAAGACATAACCAAGACTGGGCAATTTATAAAAGAGTTTTATCATGGACTTACAGTTCCATGTAGCTGGGGAAGCCTCACAATCATGGTAGAAGGCAAAGAGAAACAAGTCATATCTTACATGGATGGCAGCTGGCAAAAAGAGAGCTTGTGCAGGGAAACTCCCACTTTTAAAAACCATCAGGTCTCATGAGATTTATTCACTATCACAAGAACAGCATGGGAAGGACCTGCCCCCATGATTCAGTTACCTCCCACTGGGTCCCTCCCACAACATGTGGAAATTGAAGGTGAGATTTGGTTGGGGACATAGCCAAACCATATCATTCTGCCCTGACCCCTCCCAAATCTCGTGTACTCACACTTCAAAATCAATTGTGCTTTCCCAACAGTCACCCAGCCTCTTAACTCAGTATTAAAAGTCCACAGTCAAAAACCTCATCTGAGAAAAGGCTTCTACCTATGAGCCTGTAAAATCAAAAGCAAGCTAGTTACTTCCTAGATACAATGGGGGTACAGGCAGAGGGTAAATACAGCCATTCCAAATGGAAGAAATTGGCCAAAACAAAGGGGCTACAGGCCCCATGCAAGTCCAAAATCCAATGGGGGAGTCAAATTTTAAAGCTCCAAAATGATCTCCTTTGACTCCATGTCTAACATTCAGGTCACTCTGATGCAAGAGGTGGGTTCCCATGGTCTGGGGTAGCTCTGCCCCTATGGCTTTGCAGTGTACAGCCTCCCTCCCAGCTCTTTTCATGGGCCGACGTTGAGTGTCTGTGGCTTTTCCAGGTGCATGGCAAGCTGTCGATGGATCTACCATTCTGGGGTCTGGAGGACAGTGGCCCTTTTCTCACAGCTCCACTACGCAGTGCCCCAGTAGAAACTCTGTGTGGGGCCTCTGACCCCACATTTTCCTTCTGCACCGCCATAGCAGAGGTTCTTCATAAGAGCCCCACCCCTGCAGCAAACTTCTGCCTGGGCATCTAGGCATTTCCATACATCCTCTGAAATCTAGGCAGAGGTTCCCAAACCTCAATTCTTTATTTTTGTGCACCTGAAGGCTCAGCACCATGTGGAAGCTGCCATAGCCTGAGATCTATGTTGGCCCTGTTCAGCCAGGACTGGAGCAGCTGGGATGCAGGGCACTAAGTCCCTAGGCTGCACACAGCATGGACACCCTGCTCACCTACCCCACAAAAGTACTTTTTCCTCCTAGGCCTCCAGGCCTGTGATGGGAGGGGCTGCTGTGAAGACCTCTGACATGCCCTAAAGACATTTTCCCCATTTTCTTGGGGATTAACATTCAGATCCTTTCACTTATGCAATTTTCTGCAGCCAGCTTGAATTTCTCCTCAGAAAATGGGATTTTGTTTTCTATCGCATTGTCAGGCTGCAAATTTTCTGAACTTTTATGCTCTGCTTCCCTTATAAAACTGAATGCCTGTAACAGCATCCAAGTCACAGCTTAAATGCTTTGCTGCTTAGAAATTTCTTCCACCAGATATCCTAAATCATTTCTCTCAATTTCAGAGTTCCACAAATATCTAGGACAGGTGCAAAATGCCACCAGTCTCTTTGCTAAAACATAACAAGAGTCACCTTTGCTTCAGTTCCCACCAAGTTCCTCATCTCCATCTGAGACCACCTCAGCCTGGACTTTATTGTTCATATCACTATCAGCATTTTTGTCAAAGCCATTCAACAAGTCTCTAGGAAGTTCCAAACCTTCCCACATTTTCCTGTCTTCTGAGCCTTCCAAACTGTTCCCACTACTGCCTGTTACCCAGTTCCAAAGTTGCTTCCACATTTTTGGCTATCTTTTCAGCAGTACCCCACTCCTTGTACCAATTTTCTGTATTAGTCCATTTTCATGCTGCTGATGAAGACATAACTCAGACTGGGCAATTTACAAAAGAGGTTTATAATGGACTTACAGTTCCATGTGGCTTGAGGAAGCCCTGCAATCATGGCATAAGGCAAGGAAAAACAAGTCACTTCTTACATGGATGGCAGCAGGCAAAAGAGAGCTTGTGCAGGAAAATTCCCCCTTTTTAAAACCATCATCTCTCGTGAGACTTATTCACTATCACGAGAACAGCATGGGAAGCATCTGCCCCATGATTCAGTTTCCTCCCACTGGATCCCTCCCACAACATGTGGGAATTCAGTATGAAAATTGGGTGGGGATACAGCCAAACCGTATCAGTGTATCAGATAAAAAGACGACATCTGAGATACTTGAGGCACTCCACAGATGAAGGGGGCCAGAAGCTTATAGGACCCTGGAAACACTGGGGCATGAAGTCAGGGAGTCTTCTGCTCTAGTTCATGAAGTCGTGATGAGCTGTAGCAGCTGCAAAGTTGCCCACAGCATAAGGCAGGTGTACTCAGGAGCTCATCTAGAAGCTTCCACAAACTGCACGTCTACTGTCTGTCATCAGGAAAGAGTGTTTCCCCTCCTCTAAGCACTTCTGGATCTTGTGCAAAGGCATCACAATAGCAGAGCCTGACCCAGACTCCTGTAGCAAAGGGGATTCTGGGAAATGCAACTTGGATTCTCCTCAAAAGCAGGAGAGGACGGATGGGAGGGAAGAGAGGATGCAGCATTGATGACAGACAGGCCTGCACACTGGGCTTGGCGGACTGTCAATTCCATCCTCCTTCTGGATTTAATGATGGCATGTTCTATTAATTTTCTTTTTAAACACACCTCTCTTAAGGTGATTGTATTTTAAGTCCAGTGTGATATTTTAAAGAATGACATTTTATTAAAGACCCATGAAGGTTTTCTCTCTGCATTGGGTAAAGTACCATATGTTAATATCCAATTAGACTTGTTCCTGCTATAACATATTAAAAGTTCAACTGTGAGTCATTTACTCTTTATTAAGAATGATGGGTTTTGTTTACCTTAATAACTGAAATACTATGAATATTACAGAGGCATGCCTCAGAGGGGTAAGAAGAGATTAAGAAGCTTAGAACGTTATAGAAAGAATCCTTAAGATTTTTTTAAGCAGTGAGAGAACATTTAGAATAACCAGAAGATCTGTCTGCTCAAACACGTTCAGAATTTTTTTTCAGTATAGTAGGAAATATAATCAGAAAGGCTCTTGGCAGTGATGAACTGCACAATTTCTGATTAGGGACAGCATTGTGGAATGTAGTTCATGTTTGTGGGTTTTGAGTCATCCTAAGTTCAAATTCTGATGCTGGTACTTATTGTTAATATGTGTCATCAAGCAATAATAATAAAATAGCAGTTACTGAAAATTACATGCCAGGTCCTGTGCCTAGGACTTAACATGTATTCTGTCCTTTACTCCTTAAAATAACACTGCAAGATGAAGACTATCATTGTCCCTGTGGTATACATGAGAAAACTAGGACTGACTAATGACAAAGGACTTATCCCGACAAATGGAAATCATCCTCTGTGCTTGCCCTTGGCAAAGTGCATTCGGAATCAGAGAGTGACAGGCATGGTGTCAAGTGAAAAATATAAGAAGGTCAAAAGGTCTAGGGTTGTGCTGTCCAATATGGTAGTGATGAGCCACATGCAGCTATTTAAATCATTTAACTTAATGAAAATTAAATAAATTTAAAGTTCAGTGCCTCAGTCTCACCAGCCTCAGCTCAAGTGCCCAGAAGCCACATGTGGCTTGTGGTTACCACATTGAGCAGAGCAGAACATTTCAACCATTGCAGAAAGTTCTTTTGGTCAGCACTGGTCTAGCGAATTCACTGTGTAGATTTTTATGAGTGAAAAAAGCAGCAAAACACAAAGTTCAAATTCTCCATAGTGTCTAAGCTGAAAACAGAAATGTGGGTAAATACGATGCTTCTTTCTACCCACTATATGTTTGGGAAGGAAAGAGATGAGGAACACAGATGTTGGGGTTCTTGCCAAGCTTTCACTTAAAGAAAATGAAGAGGAGCAACAAATGATCATCTTTTCATAACCCCTGAGGACCTCAGAACAGATTTAACGTGCATGTGCAACATGGCTTATTATTTTTGCTGTTGCTGTTTTGTTTCTGCAGGTATGCCATTGGCCTTGCTTACAAATCAGCCCCAAAGCACGAATGGATTGGGAAGAACTCTGCTTCCTGGGCGCTCTGCCGCTGCAACAATAACTGGGTGGTGAGACACAATAGCAAGGAAATCCCCATTGAGCCTGCCCCCCACCTCCGGCGTGTGGGCATCCTACTGGACTATGATAATGGCTCTATCGCCTTCTATGATGCTTTGAACTCCATCCACCTCTACACCTTCGACGTCGCATTTGCGCAGCCCGTGTGCCCCACCTTCACTGTGTGGAACAAGTGTCTGACAATTATCACTGGGCTTCCTATCCCAGACCATTTGGACTGCACAGAGCAGCTGCCATGAGCATCTGGTGACATGGAGCTGCTTTCTGGGGAACAGTAAGGTTCAGGCCACTATTTAGGGGACTGAGAAAGCACAGGCTTCATGAGTGTGATGAAATCTCACCAAAAGTGTCCAGAAATCGGCTAAGATAGGGCTCGAAACAGGAGATTCCTCTCCTTTTACTGTGTCTTGTATTAAGTATGGGCTTTAATAATTTCTTTAATTTTTTTGTATTTAGAGGAAAATCTATAGATTATTTATAAGAGAAACATAATCGGGATTACAACTTTTAGGAATTATTTGGTTTTGCACATTAAAAGGCCCATAAGTTTACCAGCTATTTACAACCTTTATTTCATCACAATCTATGGGCTTGCAAAAAAAAGAAAAAAAAAACTTTTGTAATTTTGTATGTTTATTCACCTTCGCACCTAATATGTCATAATGATCCCATGTAGGTCTTGTCACCTAGACAGTGCATATCAGGATGTGTTTGAACCTAGTAGGGGAGTAAACAGGTTTTCTTGCTGTGGTTTAATTTGAAGTGTTTTAATTGTGATGTCAAAAACTTGTATTGGATCAACTAAAATGGAGAACAAGAGAGAGAATGCAAAGAATTGATTTTGGACCACGGACTTTGCCGTGGCTAAATCTTTACCCTCTGATGGCTGATGGGATGATGTTGGAAAGAAAGTTTCTGAATCCTTTGGCCACATTTTGCCCTACTTCTCTCAGGGTTAAGAGTTCTGGAAGAACATTAAGAATGAGATTGCAATTGAAAATAGTCATTTTGAATCCTATTGATTATTCAAAAATTCAGGCTGATTTGTCTTTTATCAGAGGTAGGATTCTGTTTTATGATATAAAATCTACTTCATCCTTCCTTTTAATAGTTCCTTTAGACCTGTGAAATTTCTTCACTACATTTAATAGTTGTCCTATTTCCCTCTCCCCCATATCAATTTTCCTTTTGTCCCTGGGGCTGAGTAAATAAACTTGTTCTGTCACAAATAGCAGCACCACTTTGGATTGAGCTTGCTCTCCAGGACATCAGCACATGGCCCTGATCACCACTACCACATCCAAATGTAAGTCACTGAAAAACACTTAATATTTATGAGTTGCTAATAACAAGGGACATTGCATAAAGTACTATTTACTAGATACATGCGTCAAAAGTTATTATAAACAGACCTTTATTAAACACATCTTGAAAGATGTAGAAGTCCCTCTGTAGTCTAGTATAGTTTACAATAGCGTTGTAAAACCAAAAAAAAAAAAAAAAAAAATCAAACCCGTTATTCAGGAACTTGCTTATAAAATGTCAGCTAGGATTCTTTGCATGCCAATCTGATGCGTTGGAATGGTCCATGAATTAAGGCTTTCTTGAGTAGTTCTTGGACCAGAACCCTGGCATCGGTTCTAGTTTGCTGAAGGGTGTGACCTCTATAAATGGTTTCAATTGCTAAAATATTTACCTGGTATACTGGGTCAGCCATTTTGATGGAACAGACTAGTGGATTTAGACATTGTTTTAGTGATTTTGTTTTTAACCAAATCAACCAACTGCCTCCCTGAAATAAGTCAATGAACCCATTGTTTCAGCATCACGTAGCCAAAGCTCATGTGATTGCGAATCTGGACTTCAAGGGAGGCCAAGCCAGCTTCCTGGGTCCTTCCATCCTCTTCCCTAGCAGACACTCTCCTTTTTCTTAACAGATAGATTCTATATATTTACTATATTATTTATACCCAGATGAATATTTTGATAGATACCTAAGACAATTTCACATCTAAAAGATGGACACCTCAATGGAAAAAAATTAATCTTTCTCTGGAAACCTTATGAATTTTTCTTTTTATTACAATATAAAAGCAATGTGTGTTTGCCTTCTCTGAATAAACTGAAAGGGTTGTCTCAGTAATTTTTACATACATTTTGAGTAACTGGATAATGAATATTTTAATGCACTTTGTACAGTAACAGGTTCTAAATAAAAGGGTCTAAAACTCAGCTTCTGAGTTTTTAAAATCATGGTCTCCAGGTACCAATAAATGCTACAGTTTGCCTTATGATGTTAACATAAAACGCTTACTAAAGGGACAATATTTCCTTGAAAATAATGTTTTTCAATATTAAGAAGTTACTACTCCAATTTTCGCAGTAAGCCATTTAGGGTATGTTTTGGCTATTTTTATAAGGACATGAGAGATTATGTCATAATTTTGTTGTGGAAGTCTCACTCTTGGCTAACTTAAAAGCATTGTGGATAGTAGCAGTTACTATTTCCAGGTTGTCATATTTACAGGAAAATATGTATATGGTGAAAGGTCACCGTGTTTAATTACTATAATGATGTAGAAAAGATTCCCATGTGAATTTTTTTGAAAGTCTAAAAAATGTATGCTGTAAAAATTTGCTGTAGTATAATTTTGCATTGTCTTTAAATGGATTTAGATCACAGTATTTTATTCTTTGAGGCCCTCACCACAGGAAACACTGCGATACAGTGGCAAAAGAGATGGCAGTGCCAGTTAAATTAATACAATAAAATCAATGCAACACCAACCAAGACTGCCAGGTCTGGTATCGTGGGTATGCCCAGAGCCCAGGACTTCAGAAGGGCCCTAAGCTTGATTTAATGCTCTGCTGTTGCTGTCTTGAAATTCTTAATTTTTGAACAAGGGGCCTGCATTTTGACTTTGCACTGGGCCTTGCAAGTTATGTAGCGAGTGCTCATAACAGAACTCAGAAACATGGTACCTCTCTTCCTGGTGGATACAAATAAAGAAATCTGGATCCAAAGTTGAAAGTTGCTGGTGATATCATTCAATTAGGACTCTAAATAGTGGATTAAGATGAGGGTGGGCCTGGGTGAAGATTCTTTCCAGCTTTAAAAGAAAGTGACTTCAAAAACTGACTGCAAATATTGACGATGATTTCTGCTGGAGAAGAAGAAACTGCCTGAATACAGACAGGCTTTTTTATTACGGTACTGATATATTGACCTTAAACTTGCTGAGGAACTGAATTAACGTCCTCCAGTGACCGTGGAATTCCATCTCAGCTCCAGGAACATGCAGATACCTGCAAAGAGACACACATATATGCTGACATACATGTGCATCTGGTGTTGGGACGTTGACCATCTGGTCTACCTTAATAAAATGGCAAAAAGCACACAAAAACAATGATGGGGGCCAGAGGATGTTTTTGAAAACAGTGCTTCTCAACCAGGGCTCGATTTTGCCCCCCAGGAGACATTTGGCAATGACTGGAGTCACTTTTGGTTGTCACAGCCGGGAAAAGGAAGCTACCAGCATCTAGTGCATAGGGGTCATGGACACTCTTAAACATCCTGCAGTGCAAGCGCAGCCCCCACCACCAAAAGTTACCTTGCTCAAATATCAACAGTGCTGCAGTGTAGAGACTTGACCGTCGGGGTTTTTTTTAATGCAAAACTCTCATAAATACCTTTCACTTTTCCTGTCATCGATTATATGCTTGATACACCCAAAAAGAAAAGCGGGGGGCACCAATTCACCTTCACTGCAGTGGCTCCTTCACCTTTAAAAATATTTATAAAATAGTTACAAAAATATGTTAACTGAAAAGCAGTCCAAGCCTGTGTAAATGGGAATCACTGTTAAGTATCATCATCTGTGTGAGCTTGGCTTGGACATGAAAAATTGATTCTCTTTATGTCACTCCTTGCACCTGGACAAATTCAATCCCTGGTACTTAAGTCACACTGCCAAGCCCTCAGCCCTGACTATTGTCTTGATTGCTGTTGCTTTCTGGCTCGAAATAAAATCATTTTTGTGGCACCAAGACCCTCTGTCTCTGCCTGTCTCTGCTGCCTTTTCATCATTTTGTGTTTTTGCAGCTATGATGTTGACAAATATTTATTCAACATCTACCTTTTTTCATACTACTTTATGACATATAACTTATTTTCTTTTGCTGTTTCTCATCCACCATTTGCCTTTCCCTATTCAAAATACAGTTCTTTTACAACACTCAAAATATTCTTCAGGGAGTTTTTAAAACACAATAAAAGAAAGCCTGTATAGAAGTGGAAACCCAGAACAAGATTTGCTTGATTTCAAGTCTTACAGATGCGGCGAGAAAGAGAAGAGCAGTGATGATTTAAACAGAGGACTGGGAGTCTTTACAGTGTGATCTAGTACAATCCTAGCAATTGGTCCATACATATATCCCCAACCCCATCTCATGGACCTAACTTTCTCTCACTAGAGATGCAAGCCCTTGGTCTTCATCAGTGCTATGCAAAGTGTGGTCCAGGGATCTGCAGCATCTACATCACCTGTGAGCTTGTTGGAAATGCCAGTTTTCCTGCCTCCCCCCAGACCTATTGATCAGAATGCCTTGGGGCATTCTCTAACTATTCCCTTACACACTGAGGACCCAGCCATTCTTGTCTGGGCCTCTGTACGCTGTGAAAGGTCCTTTCAACAGCAACTTACATCAATTCTGTGAAGTCACAGAACTCCTGGAAAAGCAGTTATAGAGTACTTAAGACAGGGCCACTCAAGGGTTATTAGAAGATTGGTTCATTCAACAGACCAGGGTGGATATGCCAGCATTCTAATGATTAACTTTACGTCCTTCTTAATTTTGACTCAAATCAGCCTTTCTTACAAGTGACAGGTGTGTAAAATATATTCCCTTTTATAAGACTTTTGAAGGATATTTAATTTGAACTTTTAAAACTGAATGGACACTACTATAATTAATTACCTTTCAAAGTCAACTTGAAGGGCATGTCATACACTCCACAGGGTAGCCCACATCTTGCCTTTTAAAAAAAATACACAACTGAAATATGTCAAAGAAGGTAGTTGCTCATGATTATAATAGGAGGACAAAAAGGGAGACGTGTGGGACTTACAAAATCTCTTTTCCTCAGTACCATGCTCACTATGGAATGCACGTTCAAAAATGTAAAATAAATGTGGGGTTAAGAACTTACAGAAGAATCTTTCTTGTTATTGTTCTATCTTCGTAATGGGCAATTTATGGAAAGGAATTCAGTCCTCTCTTTGGGTCTTTTTCAGCCATGTTCTCCTAAGAGAATCATTAAAGCATGATTAAATAGGAAGCAGAGCAATTAATGAACAAATATGTCATGGCCAAAAACCAATTACCAATTAAGGAGCAGCACAGAAAAATGATTTAATGAACATTGGTTCTTTTGCACAGTCTATTTATTCTCAAAGCACAATTTTTATTACGGTCATTAAAAGATGTTCATTTTCACTAAAGCATTTCAAATAGTAATGCTTATCTTACCCTTTCACCAGTTTTATTTTCCCTTCAACTACTGCCCTCCCTTGCCTCCTCTTCTCTGTCAAGCTTCTCAAACGGATGTTCAGACCTGCTGCTTCTGATTCTCACCCATCACTGTGAAGAATCAACTCCCCCACACTCTATTGAGAGTTCAGTGTCTTCACTCTAGCAAAATAGTGCTCACTGAAATAAAAAACAGCATCTACATCAATACGTATCCTAATAGATGTTTTGTCGGCCTCATCTTGACATACAGCAGCTTTTGAGCTGTTGACCATTTCGTTTTTTAAATCTTTCCTTAGGAAATGCCATTCACACCATCACTGAGTCACCATTCAAATCTCTAGATCCAGTTTCTCCACTGAGCTCAGCCCTATATATTGACCTATTTTTTGTGGTAATCATTTTTGTGTGCCTAAAGGCCATGTTAAGTTAAACATATCCAAAACTATATTCATGATCTCTTCTTAAAACCTTGGCCTGGCCAATCAGGCTCATGAACCAAAATCCGAAGGTTCAGGTTTGACGTCTCCCTCACCCTCCATGTCCAGTCCATCCCCAAGTCCTGTTGATTTTATCTCTTAAATATCTCTTTAATTGGCTGATTTCTCTCTACTTCTGTGCTCAACCTCCAAGTATGAGCTTTCACATGTCACATATCTACGGATGAAATAGATGAAATAACCTGGTCTACCTGTAATCTACACTACCATCTTCTCCTTTAATTCCTCTCCCAGAGCAGCCAAGGTAATCTCAGAATCACATCATATCATGCACACTTCGGCACACTCTTTCCATCATTTTCATCCCACTCCCATCCCCCCAATCATCGACTAAAACTCCTTCCAAGTTTCTAATCTACCTTCCATGAAACTCTTCCATGGTGCTGATAAGCCCCTCCAAGGTCTTGTGCTTGCCTATCCCCGCAGCATCATCTTGGAGCATTCTTCTCTTTTCCCCTGCACTCTGGCCACACTGGCTGTTGTAGCCATGCCCTGGTCAGCCACAAGTCTCCACTTGTACCACTCTTCCCTCACCTTCCTAACTGGGCCAATATTTCAGATGGCCTCTCAATCACCATTTCCTGCTCTCCCTGCCTGAGCCAAATTCCCTAATATTGATCCAAAAAGCAACCTATGGCTCCCTTCATAGTGTTTGTCACTGTTGCAACCCAGCATTTGTATAAATTTTGTTTTCCGTTTCTGTTTCTTTGTCCCCATTAGACTGTAATATCCCTAAAATTTGAGACCAGGGCTGGCTTAGCCCAATGTTTGCCATATAGTAGGTGGTCTATAAAAATTTAGAGTGAAATTCTAATTTTTCATGAATGAGTTTTATGTGTAACTTTCTCTTAAGCCTAGAGTATCCACCATTCTCTGTTTAAAAGATTTGTTTATAAAAAGTGTTGCATATTTGCAACAATCCTATATTTTACAAAATAAAAATAATATTAAAATAAAAGCTAGAACATCTACCTTCTAGCAAATTCTGTCCTCTCTTTATAGTGGCTGCAGGCCATCTAATAAACATAAAACTTTGAATTTGGGCAAGTAAGCGTGTCCATTAGTATATTTTATAATCTCCTGCCTGGCTTCTTTCACTAAATTCTAAGCTGGTAATTGCACTTACATAATTCCTACTTGCTGGCTCAGCTCACCCTACACTTTAAGATAATTCATATGCAAATGAAGTGGGCTCTAAGGTATTACAATCTGCTTTTTGTCTTGGAGAAGGCCCTTGGTAGCTCCACCCAGTTTTTCAGGAAACAAACTCCCTATTCTGCATGCAGTATCACAGTCTCAACCTCCTTCTTTAATTCTCAGTAGCTGGGTTCTGTGTCCTTGAATCCCTTCTGACTTGATTTCCAGAGTGACCTCTGGATTTTGCAAGCAGCAGTGGCTTTCTACTTGGAATTCCACTCAATGCCTATTTCAGGTTATCAATCCATGCTACTGTCCTGCTTCTTTGCATGGGCCAATTTCTGTGTCCTTCATCACTTCAGAGTCTGTTACCATTTCCCAGGGTTATTTCTTTTCAGCCCCTTTAAATGCACTAGTCACATCCACGCTTCCCAAAGATCCAGTAACTCAAGAGCAACTCCAGACTATTTGCAATTTATATGAAACTCAATTTAAATAATGATGGCATAGATGGGTTAAAAGTAATAGGATAGCAAAAGATATAACATCCAAACACTAATTAAAAGAAAGCCAGAGTGACTACATGAAGAGCAAAGTAAGCTTCCAAAAAAGGGACACTGCCAGGGATAAAGAGAGGCATCACATAATAAAGAGGTCAATTCACCAAGAAAACCTATCAACTCTAAAGTGTATGCATCTAAAATCAGACCTTATGCTATGGTTTGAATGTATCCTGCAAAAAGCATGTATGGGAAACTTAATCTCAAATACAACAATGTTGGGAGGTGGGACTTAATGAGAGATGATTAGGCCACAATCAATAGATTGATGCCATTACCATGGAAGTGGGTTTATTAATAAAAGGTGAGTCCAGTTCCCTTCTCTCCCTCCTGCTGTCTCTCTCTCATATGTGTGCACATGTGTGCATGCCTTCCACTATGTGATAACATAGCAAGAATATCCTCACCAGATGCCAGTCTCCAGATCATGGATGTCTCAGCTTCCACAATTGTAAACCAATACATTCCTATTCTTTATAAATTACCCAACCTCAAATATCCTGATTCAGTAGCATAAAATGGACTGATCCACCTTTAGAATTCATGAAGTAAAAAATGATAGATTTGAAAAAAATAGATTGGGCACAGTGGCTCATGTCTGTAATCTGAGCACTTTGGGAGGCCAGAGTGGGTAGATCACTTGAGGTCTGGAGTTTAAGACCAGCCTGGCCAAGATGGTAAAACCCCACCTCTACTAAAAATACAAAAATGAGCCAGTAAGTGGCAGGCACCTGTAATCCCAGCTACTGGGGAGGCTGAGGCATGAGAATCACTTAAACACAAGAGGTGGAAGTTGCAGTAAGCAGAGATTGTGCCACTGTACTCCAGCCTGGACAACAGAAGGAGAGACAATGCTGAAGAAGAACAAGAAGGAGGAGGAGGAGGAGGAAGAAGAAGGAGGAGGAGAAAGAGGAGGAGCATGAGGAGGAGGAGCAAGGGGAGGAGAAGGAGTGGGAGGAGAAGGAGGAAGAGGAGGAGTAGGAGAAGAAAGAAAAAAATAGATAAATCCACAGTCATGGTTGGAGATGTCAACATTCTTCACTTAGCAATCAATAGAGCAAGTAGACAAAAAAATAATCATCAGGAAGTGACCAACATTTCCAGCAAACTTGACCTGATTAACATTATAGATCACTCCACTAGCTAACTGCAGAATACATTCTTTGTAAGTAATCATTGAATGGTCAGTAAGTTAGACTATATTCTGGGCCATAGAACAAACCTCTACAAATTTTTAAAAAGTTGAAATTATACTAAGTACTCACCTTAATGACAATAGAATTAAATTAGTAATCAATAGTGTAAAGATATATGTAAATCCCCAAATATTTGGAAATAAAAAGAATTCTAAATGACCTCTGGGTCAAAAGAAGTCAGAATGGAAATTAGAAAACATTTTGAATTGGATAAAAATTAAAATATAACATGTCAAATTGTGCAGGATGCAGTTAAATTGGCACATTAAATGATTTTATTGAAGAAAAAGAAGGGCCTCAATTGTCTAAGCCTCCACCATAAGTGATTAGAAAAAGAAGAGAAAATCGAAAGCAAAACAAGCATAGGGAATGAAATATTAAAAGTGCAGAAATCAACTGAATTATTTTAAAATAGAGAAAATTAGTATCATCAAAACCTGAGTTTTGAAAATATCAATATAATTGATAATCTTCTAGAGAGACTAACAGGAAAAAAAGGAAAGGAAACAAAAATGAATAATAGCAGATATGAGAGAAAATCTCAAGAAATCCTACAGACATTAAAAAGATAACAAGACAATATTAAAACCTTGACAACTTAGATGAATGGACAAGTTTCTTGAAAGATACAAACTGCAGAGCTCACTCAAGAAAAAATAGATAACATGGGCCCTGTGAAATGACTCATGCCTGTAATCCCAGAACTTTGGGAGGCCACGGCAGGCAGATCACCTGAGGTCAGGAGTTTGAGACCAGCCTGGGCAACATGGTAAAACACCATCTTTACTAAAAATACAAAAATTAGCTGGGTATGGTGGCTCATGCCTGTAATCCCAGCTACTCGGGAGGCTGAGGCAGGAGAATCACTTGAACTCGGGAGGTGGAGGTTGCAGTGAGCTGAGATAGCACCATTGCACTCCAGCCTGGGTGACAGAGTGAGGCTGTCTCAAAAACAGAAAAAATTATATAACATGGAAAGTCTTACATCAAATAAATTAATAAAGCCACAAGACTTTCTTTTTATTGCTTTACTTAGCTTAAAGTAAGTACTTGCTTTACTTAAAAATAAAAAGGAAGGTACTATTACTCGTGTGTCTGAACTCAAACACATTATGCTAAGTAAAATCCACATCCTCTGTAATTCCATTTACATGTCATTCTGCAAAAAGCAAAATCAGGGAGACACAGAATAGATCAGTGGTTGCCAGGGGCTGCCAGTGGGGCTAGTGGTTCATTACAAAAGGGCTTGAGGGAACTTTTGAGGGTGTCAGAAATGTTAACTTCATTGTGGTGGTAGTTACACAACTGTATGCATATGCCCAAACTCACTGAATTGTGTTCTTAAAAAGGCAAATTTTACGATATATAAAGTATGCCTCAAAAATCTTTACTTTTAAAAAATAAAAATAAAATAGGTGAGCTCCTCTCAAGAAAAATATTCCATATTTTTTGTCAGGAATGAAAATAGATATATAACCATAGAAATAGAAGATTTTCTATAAAGAGGACATTGTGCAACTCAATGACAATTGAAAAGTGAAATTATTTAAAGGGAAATTATAATTTCCTGGCAATATGAATTACCTGAGTGAGTTTGGAAGTAGATTCTTCCCGGGTTGGGCTTCGTATGAGAATGCAGCCCAGCTGACACCTTGATGGCAGCCTTGTGAGACCTCAAGCGGAAGACTCAGTTAAACTGTGACCAGATGCCTGACCCACAGAAACCATGAGATAATAAATATGTGTTGTGTTAAGCCAGTAAGTTTGTGACAATTTTTAATGCAGCAACGTGTAACTAATAAATGTGGTTCATTGTATTTGTCTATTTTTACATGAGTGTGGAGAAAATGGTGAAGGACAGCCACAAAGCTCTTAACAATGGGTTTTGATGTGCAGTAGGAAGGGGGGCTATGTGAATTTTTCAGTCTTCCTTTCACGTCTGGTTGTTTCATCAGTTACAAAAAGCATGTATTTTTCTAATTAGAGGAGGAAAAATCATCTGGTTGTGCTATAAGTCTTTCACCTGGAGTGACAGAATGTAAACACTGATGAGCAATTTTTAAAATGTAGACAACAAATGTCTCTAAATAAGACAATGATTCTGCATATTTTAGCTTTTACTTTATTGTTGTTCAACCTCAATTATATTAGGTTTTATCCATTTTCCAATCAAAGTATGACTCCCTTCTATTTCCATTTTCTTTCATCCCCAAAATAATGAGTGTGAGAGAAGACAGGGTCAAGTGAGGAAGACAGAGCCCAGAGTTAGAAATTTACAAGCAGGCCTATCCAAATGGAGTTGGCTGTGTAGCATTCTGGTGAGCCCACTGTTTTGGGGAGCCTGTAGTCAGCACCCAATAAATAAGTTAATGACAGAGATTAATATTTTGGGTTTAAATCCTCATGTCAGGCCTTAGGGTGAATCCATCTTCGTGAGGCCAGATTGAGAAGCAGCAAGAGATACAGATTAGAATAAACCTCCAGCTGTCAACTTGGAACTATGAGCTCAATCAAGGCTTCTGACCCTGGGGCCCTGGGGAATCGATGTAGGCAGAGAAAGGAGGGAGGGTGGCCAGATCACAGCATCTGTTGTCAGTTGCCTCTTGCTTCCTCCCTGCATTCCAGACCGGGCACTCCGGACATCCTGAAATGGAGAAGGTTGCTGTCAAGGGTATGTTTGAAACCGTCAAATGATTGACTGGAAGCAGAAGTGCCAGGGAGTGAACCTTCAACCTGGGAGTTCACAGGGGCCAGCCAGCCTGCAGAGCCCAAGCCCTTGATCCCATTGGAAAGGCAGTCCTCATTAAGCAATGCCACTGGATTTGATGCCAAAAACATAAGGCCGTCTGCTCCCTCCTGGGTTCTATTTCTAGGCCCTGAAATACACGTATTCTTACCATTTCCAAGTCAATCTTTTCTTAGTGGACTTGCTTGAGCAATGCTAACATTTGCTGAGTATGTTTGTCCTCACAGGTAGTGGCATGGGAATTGTCCCAGGCATGGAGAACAGCCAGAGAAATTCCACAGGCCTCCCATTCCCCATGGGGAACCAGGCTGAAGAGACGTTTCTGGAATAACCCAAAGCAGCACTCTGGGATCTGTCTGAATGACTTCAGAGAGCTACTGCACACGCCGGCTGGGCTGATTTTCAAATGCAGCTCATTCTTCCTCAGGGTTTGCCCTTAAAACCAGGAAATCCTCAGGGACAGCTCTGACTGGAAGAAAATCAACACAGCTCATGACAGCATCTAAGACACAAATGTGAACAATTTTCCTTAATGCCGTTGGACATATTCGTCAAAAACATCCCCAAAGTGGAATGGCCAGGCTCCGCGTTACAGAGAAATTCCACCGCAGGGAGATTGAAATCGTGACACCTTTACAGCTCTGGAAGGAAATGAGATGACTGAGTGTTAAAATGCCCTGCTGAATTTGGGGAAATGAGGAAGTTGTTCATTCTTGCTAATTACAGTCTAGGTGTCAAGTTTTCATTTTCAATTTAGGCAGGATATTACGGACTTTTTTTGCTTATGTATTTGAGGTCTAATGAGATTACCAAGCACAATCTTCTACTCTCATGGACACACAGGACGAGAAAGCCAGGATCTGGTGAACATACCTTGTCTTCCTCACCTCTGGTTCTGAGGACAATGTCTTCAGATGCCCTGTTTTCACAATCGCTCAGGCTTTTCTCTCTCTTTTATAAAGCAAGATTTCTCCGCTATGGACATTTGAAGCTGGATCGTTCTTTGTTGTGGGGACCTGTGTTGTGTATTGTAGGTTGTTTAGCAGCATCCCTGAACACTATGCACTAGACGCCAAGAGCATCTCTGGCCCAATGTGACAACCGAATGTGTCTCCAGATACTGCACATGGCTCCTGTGTGAGAGCTCATCCCCTGACCTAGATGACCACTTCATTCTTCCTGCCAATATGATAGAAACTTCCTTCTCCATAGAATCTTCTCATGCCACCTTCCCACCAATTTTCTATCCTTTCCTCTCTGCTTCCAGGACACTGGGTCACCTGTCGGGTGTTTGTTGATGATGTAGTCATTGCCCCACTCACTGGGTCCATATTCTGGGTGTCCCCAGGGTGTATCAGTAAGGTCAGGCAAGAGCGAGGCAGGGATGGGGGAATAAGAAACACCTCCAGCATCTGGAGGCCGCCAATAAACAAATATCTGAGAGATCTGATTCTAGTCATATATGCAATTCAGATACAGAGATCTTTTGGTATAATTGCTTATGATATTGAAAAATTACTAATACAAAAAGAGAGAGATTGAGGTTGCAATTGTGCTATTTTCAAGAGAAAAATGTTAATTTTACATTTACATTTAATTAATAAAATGTATGCTATTTTCAAGAGAAAATAGCAATGAGCCCAAAGTTGCTCAGCTTTTCCAGTTATACACAGTCCCATTAGCTTAATATTAGGCAAGAAAATATCTAAAAGGAGCTTATTTAACTGTCTCAGGATATTTCTTTACACTGCGCAAATTGAATATTTCTAAATTTTCTTGCAGCACAGGAAATACTCGTGCTTCCACCACTCAAATTAGACCTTGAGGTGAGACACTGCCTCCGGTTATGGCCACCTCTGCCACACTAGCGCTCTAATGTTAAGAATGGTGTTACTAATATTGCTTTTATTATTGTCATGAAGCTCCTCTTCCTAAGGCTAACTTGAGAGAATACTTATGTGTATGATAACCCCAAAGTATAGTTCTCATATCTTCTCTTTTCTTTCCTTCTTTCCTCCTTCCTCCCTTAAATAGTTCAGACAAATTCACAAATTTCTGTCTTCCCTTAAGGGATTTTTTCCCTTTATTACATGAGCTCCCTAAGGAAGCTCAACTATTGTGCTTAACTATTACTTTTTAATATCTTTGGTGCCTAACAGAATCCCTACTTTGTTGTATGTATTCAGTGAATGTTTTCTAAAAAAGGAAAGGAAGAAGGAAACAAAAAAGAAGGAAGGAAGGAAAGAACAATGTAAGGAAAGGATGGGAAAGGCAGAGAGAGAAAGAGGAGGGATTGGAGCAAGAAAATATGATGAAAGAAAAAAGGAAAGCGAGGGAGGGAAGGGCATCAATGTTGCATTTGTATTTTATACTATTAAGATTGGTTCCAAGCACTAAAGAATTTATACAACTGATGTTTAGCCTAGCCCACTCTCATATGTCACCATAACCCAGAGATTAGCAGCTCTTCTGATATGCAGCATCTTATGCAGAACAAATGAGTTGATATGCTGGTTCAGGTGATGCAAGAGATACAGTTGAATAAAAACTGACATCAAGAGAAAATAACAACAACAATGAGCTCAAAGATGCTCAGGATTTCTAGTTATACACAGTCCCGTTAGCTTAATATTAGGAAAGAGAACAAAGGTTTCTGCTTTGGAGCACAAAAGGTAAACAAAATCAGCGTAAAAGAACAGGCTTAAAAGTTCTCCAATCCATCTCACTACCTTCAAGTAAAGCCAAAACAAAAAAAAAAAATTCTTTTTTTACAGACTTTTGAAGACAGCTCTCGATTTCTTGAAACGTCTTCTTTCTATTATGTCCATTTTTCAACTTTCTACTTAGTTCATCTTCTCCAGTCTAGTAATATATATTCATTGAAGAAAAATTTGAAATTTATCAAAGAGAACAAAGAAAAAAAGCAAAGCAAAATAAATGCCCACAGCATTTCAGGAATCATTTAATCAATGAAGTTTTTCATTTGTGAAAAACCTCATTTTTGCTACATAATACTTTATGAATCATTCTCCCTTTACATCCTGATTCAAGACTGAATTCTTTATTTGCCATTAATGAGAATTGCTGTATATTTTTGAAATGTGTTTAAAAGTCTTATTTTAGGACATGGGCCAAAAGGCAAGGCTCTCCAACTCATTAACCTACTCCATAAACTTTAAACCACTGTTTCCTACGGGAGAAAAGCATACCTGGGAAGAGAGTTACTATTTTAATTCTTTCCTTCTAACTATTTCAAGACCAGTTTACCCCCATTTCATCTGAATGAAAATTACTTGAGAACGTTTCCTCTCTTGTGCAAAAGGGATTTAACAATTTAATTCTGGTTAAGAAATCCAATTGCTTCTATTGGTCAAAGAACCAGAAGCTGAACAGAATTTAAGAACCAAACAAAATCTCTCACAACAGTGTACGAAGTCCCAAGGAGAAGACTATTAATCAGAGGGACCAACGGGTTTAATTCTCTGTTCCCATTACTCTGGCCTCTGCTACAAGAAGAAAGGCGTCATGGCCCTGTGTCGTGTTCATCCAAAATCATCACCCAACCAGTTCCTTTCCCAGGAGGAAAAGGAATTGTTGGATTCAGTTTGTATGAATTTCATTTGTTTTTCCACTTCAAGATTATGTCCTTTGGCTGGGAATTGGGGAATTTTGCTTCTGCAGGCCTCAGTCTGAAAGCTTCTCCCACTTCTCCACGCAAGAGCTGGTGTTGGGACCACTCAGGAGGTGACATTCTCGGCTTCTAGGGGACTTGCAACCAGTGTTTCTTGCTCTGCTCATGGAAGTGTGCTCATGGATCAGGACAGGGGCTGCTTTCACCAACCCAGGCCTGAGTCCATGCCCACATTTTAATGACAAGCTGGAGCCAAGTGCCTTTGCTGATTGGGAAAGCTATGTGCTTGTTAGGGGTTTTTTAGTCATAAAAAAAGCCTTTGCGAGCATCGTTCCCAGACTGTTTCCACCTTGGCCTTGGGATTCTGAGGTAAATAGTCTGCATGCTGTTATCAGTGGTCTAAATATTCTGCCAATGTATTAGGGCCTCTCCAGTGTGGTCTGCTCTTGTGCAGAATCAATAAAAGACCTGCCTCTGTTTCAAAGACCTTGTGCCCCCAGAGACTGGTAAGCATATGTAGATATGAATGTCGACAATCAATCATTGACAAACATCTGAAATGTAGTAAAACCTTGTTAATCCACTATTGTGATTTAAAGCAACTGCTGTTTCCATCCTCCTTTGTTCTTCAATGAAAATATAATATAACTCAAAACTGGCAATTGGAATGTTTTTTGCAGGTCCTTGGCATTTCAAATATTAGAGACATTGCTCTAATTTTATTTTCCTGAATAAATAACATATTATTTTCCTGTGTCCAACACTCAAGTTCTCCCTAAGAAGTGTCATCATTGTTGGAGCTACAATTGCACTACTATTCTGATTAGAAAGCAGAGTCACATTGTCCAAAGAAAATATTAGCATCTTCTAGAAATCTAAATGTGGATTACTGTCTCAATTTTTACAAGAATTTTTCCAATTTAAAAAATGGTATGTATTTATTGCAGAAAGTTTTGAAAATAAAGAATAGCCCAAAGGAAAACAAAATATATGCCCATGATTCCACACGCGGAGAAAACACTGATTTATTTACCTCAAGGTTATGAAGATGTCAACCCAGACAGAGGCCCAAATAATCTGCTATTTATATTTATCTCAAAAATGATACTTTCTTGTACTAATTAGAATCCAGAGTACAGAATCTAGTTATTGTTGTCAACACCATAATGAAGCTTATTTTCCATGAAGCAGAATTCATAATAAATTAGATGTCGCTTACATCCTAATTCCTGAAGTAAACAGAAACTCATCATTAGCTGGTCCCTCTGAGGATGTGAAAATAGAAGCTGAGCCCCAAGGACAATTTCATATGCTCAAATGTTGCACTGGGTGGATTGAGTGAAACCGGTAGTCTCAACTTGGGGTGATTTTCTTTCCTAGGGGATATTGGCAGTGTCTGGAGACATTTTTGGTTGTCATAACTGGGTTGGTGGGGGGCATGTGAGGGTGCTACAGGGATCCAGTGGGTAGAGGCCTGGGATGATGCTAAACATCCTACAGTGCACAGGATGGCTCCACAATACAGAATGACCTAATCCCAGGTGTCAGTGCTGAAGTTAAGAAACTCTGAATTAAACTGACCCTATCCTTATTCACAGAGAACCACAATCTAAAAGGACAAGAAAATGCAGAGAGAACAATAGACCAATGACTGACTACCTGCCCTTAGAATAACTAGGTGGGTGGACAAATATTCTGACAACGTAGCATAATGTTTAAAAGCACTGATGTAAAGACAAAATGAGTGTAAACTAGTTTAGTAGCTCGGTAAATGGTCATTGCTACCATCATCAGCTAAACTCAGGAACTTTTGACACTTGACATCCACACTTTGTGATTCACAGTTACAGATTCCCCTCATGTGAACAAGTCAATAAAGGGCTCTCAGAAAAAAAATAGAATCAGTTCTTTAAGAGTTCATTGGTGTTCTAAACAGGAGCAATGCATCATGTAGAAAGAAGTCTTTTTTGGTTGCCAGCATTCTGTAATCATAGTATAATCAAATGGTTTAAAAAATTCTTCAAACTATAGGCTGTTATCTGGATGCTAAGCACCTTCTAATGACAAATGCTAAATGAATTTGTGGTAAATATTGTAATGATATTTTATTGAACAGTTTTCTAGCCAAGCAAATCTTTGGCTTTAGAATTCTACACAGCTATCATCTGGCCATTTTTTCCGGCATTAACTAATCACCAGTGAAAAATACAAATGTCATTCACAAATCATATCAAAGGCGGGAACAGCTGGAATCAAATTCAAGAGACTGCATCATTTTATCATTTTGACATTAATCATTTTATGTGGATACCACAGGCAATCTGGAGCAAAGGATAATTGATTTTGCAATATAAATGTTAACCATTTAGGGCTAGGAGACTCTCTTCCTACTGCCTCCTCTGAACCAAAACACCTCTGGAGACTCAAGTTCAAGGATTGCATGAAAATATTTCATGAAACCTCATTTATAAAGTGTCCATCCAAGCTAGGAAAAAACCCCAACATATACAAGGCTGAGTTTTCTGACAATCTAGGTAAGGGGTCAGCAAACTATGGCCTTTGAGCCAAATCCAGCCCATTGCCTGTTTTTCTAATTTAGAAAGCTCAGAATGACTTTTTCCATTTTTTAATGGTTGGAAAAAATCTTACTAATAATATATGGTAACGTGAAAATTATATGAAATTAAAATTTTAGTTTCTATAAAGGAAGCTTTATTGGAACATAGCCACACCCATTTGCTTACATATTATCTATGGCTACTCTCCTGTTACAAGGGCAGAGTTCAGTAGTTACAACAGAGACCACGTGGCCCACAGGTTCTAAAATATTTACTGCCTGGCCTTTTACAGAAAAAAAAATTGCTCACACTGATCTAGGAATCGAGAGACTCAATACTATATTTTTTTCTATGCAATAATTACAAACTTTACTGAAGATCTGCTGGGTTTTGCCTGCCTCAACACTGCCCCCTAATCAGACAGCACTCCAGTAACTTTATGGGCAATGAATTTTCTTCCCTTGTTGTGAATGGTCTTGGTGGAAAAGTAATTTCCAACTCCACCTAGCTCATATGTCTGCTACTTACAACTTCGTGTCCCTCAACCTGTATCTGTGACTTCAAGGAGAGCTCCCTACAATGAATTTTTCATGTATTCATTTGATAAATATCTATGGGGCACGTCCTATTGTTCAGGCACTGTGCTAGGCCCTGCACAAGACAGATGAAGTCTTAGCACTATGAAGTATCTACATCTAGTATAGATGATAAACAACCAAACAAATAAGTGGACAGGTAACTTCAGACAGTGATAAATATTACAATGAAAATAAAACTGGATATTTGATAAAAAGTGAGAGAAATTGGCTAATATAAATGGGTAGTCAGGAATGGCATCACTGAGGAGGCCATGTCAAAGGTTGGCTGCCCATTCGCATGGACCTGAAAGTGTCAAGTTTATAGTTTTTAGCTCAAAAGAAATACCAAGGATAAAGATTAAAAATTGGGTGTCATAAATATGTAGGGAGAAATTTATTACTCGTCACCTAAAGAGAGGGCATTGAGGAATAAGGAAAATGTATCCAAGGAAACCAGAGGAAGAAATGGTTTGAGGACAAGGAAGTGACTCTGATGAGGGAAAAATCAAGGGTGGGTCTATGAGGGATATGCCAGCAGTAGTTTGATGTAGATTGCTGGGTGTTACAGTTCCAATGGCAGGAGGCCCTGAGGGACAGTGGAGAAAAGACATCCCTTCATTGTGCAGTCAAGCGGGACGTCTCATTTCCCCATTTTCCTGGGAAGATGGGTAGCCTGAATTGGTTTCAACACTGATTCATAGGTGGTGGCCGAGATCTCTTTGGATGGGGTTCATGGGTAGGAAAAGCAAGAATAGAAGTATTGTTGACAAAGTTGGGAAATAATATACCTTGCTGATGGGCTTAGAACTTTTCATGTCACATTTAAATGCTAGCCTGGCTACCCCACTGCAAAGTGTTCAATTTTCCAGAAGTAGTGTGGCAGAAAGTGTAGCTGTCCAGCAAAAATTTTTATACCTCCCTCCTTAGTATAGAGTTGTCACTAGGAAGTGGCCACTCAGCCAAAGGCTACATTTCCAAGCATCCCTTAATGGTTAGATGTGGTCAGTTGACTAAGATATGGTCAATGGAATGTGAGCAGAAGGGTTGTGCCCCAATTCCAGGCCTGGCCTATAAATCTCCTATATGGGACTCCATGCTCTCTTCCCCTTCCAGCTGGCTGGAATAAACGTGACCCCCTCCCCTCTTCCCAGAGCACCCTTGGAAGTTCTGTGTTTAAGATGGCAGATTTTCTGTCATTCTGGACCCCTGAACGTATGAGGCAGGAGGGATTGCCAACCTTTTCTTTTGCCCAATACTGTTTCATGATCAAAAAATAAACTTCTATTGCATTAGACCCAATATACATCATGGGATCTTTTGTTATAACAGTTATACTGCCAACTAATGCAAACCTGAATCCCAGATTAGATATATTCTAGGATGATATGGCAGCCCACACTGCCATGGACTGAATATTTGTGTTTTCCAAAACTTACATATTGAAAAATCTAATCCCCAATGTGATGCTATTTGGAGAGGGTGGCCTTTGGGAGATAATTAGGTCATGAGGGTGGAGTCCTCATGGTGAGATTAGTACACTTATAAGAAGGGGCAAGAGAGAGCTTACTTACTCTCTCTCTACTCTTTACTATGTAAGGAAACAGCAAGAAGGGAGGTATCTGCAGACCAGGAAGAAGGCACTCACCAGAACCCAACCATGCTGGTAACTTATCTTGGGCTTCCCAGCCTCCAGGACTGCAAGAAATAAATTCCTGTTGTTTAAGCCACCCAATCTATGGTATTCTTTTATAGCAGTCTGAACCAATTGAGATATACAAAAACATTTATCAGTCACCCCTATCTGGCCAGCAAATGGAAGACTACAACATGTTGAAACTTAATCATGGAAGTGACTTCACATCAACCTTGTCACATTTTATTGTTTAGAAACAAGTCACTATTGCAACCCTCACACAAGAGGAAGGGATTACACAATAGCATGAATATCAGGAAGTGAGGATCACTGGGGCCATATTAGAGACAGCCCACCAGCCACACTAAGTAAAGCAAAGTAGTTGCAATAATGACATATAAATCCTCCTCTTTTCTCCTTTGCAATAAACTGATTGCCTTGACATAGAGGAAATAGCAAAGAGCTAGCTTGAAGAAGCATTAAGGAAAATAGCATAAAAGAACAGCGTCCCAGTCAAAGGATGGGACTGCCACATTGGACAGATTTCTTGTTCAGATAAGCAAGATCTTCAGCTGCTGACATGTTGAGATTCAGTGTGACCTTCCCAATGCTTCTTGCCTGTCCCTTTCCCCAAATACCTCATAAAACAAGCAAAATAGTAAGACTCTAATCAGAAACAAGTCATGGTCAAAATGTGTCATTAACTTGAGATATATTCATCTATATATTTTTCATAATTAAATAATTTTAAATAACTTAGTAAAAAGTATGTTCAAATACTGAGAATTTTCTACTTTAGGAACAAAGGCAGGAGATCTGGAGCATCTGGCAACATTACTTTGTCCACGGCCCCAGCAGCAATTAACCTCTTTTGGTTATTATTATTATTATGATTATTATTATTATGGTTCTTGGTGTTAAAAAATGCTTAACTAGGCTAAACCATGGGTAGGATATGAGGAACTCAAATAAGCTTTCTCTAAATTATTTAAGGATGTTTAGAAGCCCTTCTGTAACACCAGTATTATGAGGATCAACTGAGGTGAAAGCGGAAATGAACTATAAACAGTGGAGTGTTTTGCTAACTTTCAAAAGTTTTCAAATTAAAGCTGGTGAGGAAGCCTGATCCATGAACAGATAAACTCAGAGCCATTCTGATTAAAACTTGGCTGGGTACACAGAACTCCATATGCATGGCCCCTTTACTTCCCACAAGTGGGCATTAAAGATGTTCTGTAGACTGGATTTGAAAACCTCTGGGCTAACGCAACTGGAGGGTACTCTTCATTTATTTTTTTTGTGTGCTTAACCTGCAAGGTAAACTTGGTCTGCTTATTTGCCCCGAGGACAGTGACAGGCCAATGGTTGTCAGAGAAGACCTAAAAGTTTAATTCATAGAAAAGTATCTTGGAAGAGATTGATGCTTTGGAGTTAAGAGTCAGCCCCACTCTATTCCAAAAGGAAATAGAAGCAGGGGCTCCATTGTTGCTTAACTTCTAAGTGGGTAGAACTGGAAGAAGGATGAGTTATAGAAAGAAATGCTTTGGAGGAGATCCTGGAAGACAGCACCCAAAATCGCTTCTGATCCAGCCTTGGAAGCACACATCTCCAGTTTCTTAAGAGAGACACTTTCAGAACCTAAAAAGGCACATTAAACATTTTAAGAAACTGTGGGAAGCTACCCAGTTTGGATTTTTGCAACTATGTGTCCGAGTGGGATCCACCAATTCATATTGTTGCTTCTCTTTGAATTCACTTTGTTGTTTTCAAAACATATACATTTTCAAATTTCTTACGACTTCGTATAACATTGTATTTTGTTTATGTATCCAAAACTTAAATCATTTGAACAAATTTATGGAATCCTTCCTTGTCACACATTTTCTCTGTGTTAGTGGTAATGACTGTATTTCTTGATAAAGTCAAATTAAGCATTATTCAATACAAATACTTTTCCAAAGAAAAGAACTTTCATAGCTGAGTTTAACTCAAACATTTGTCTGCCATTTTATCTAGTTAATAATATTGACATTTTACTATATTGTTGCATTAGAGCATGAACTTTCTGTCTTATTTTTGAAAAGCTATTTTAGTACTTCATAAAAGTAACTCTATACCACTGGGACATGGTGAATGCAATGAAACGATCAACCACTCGGTGAGAAAGGAACCACTGCAAGCCCCTAATCATTATTTTAAATGGAGCACATTTTAGACCTCTCACCTCATAGAGGCAATCCATACTTTTTACAATAGGTTCCTCACAATATTTCTAATCAAAAACTCAGTGAAAGTAGTTTTTTTTTTTTCCTGTTTTGCTTTATTTGTAAGAGCTTTCTCTCCCTTCCCACAGGTCAAGGTAGATGTGTTGACTTTTCTAAAAGAATATCTACCTAACTGTGGCAGATTCTGTTTTTGTAAAGATGACCACAACTATATTTCCTACCCCACATGCACTTCTTAAATGTGTCTTAGGCTCTTCTCCCGTCAAAAGGTGGGAGTTTCCATTCCTTCATCTTGAACCTCAGTGGGCTTGTGACTGCCATGATTTCCAAGCCTGGTTATTTTAAGGATAGTAAGTCTTGGAATCCAAGCTCAAGCAGCCACACAGAGAGAGGCTACATGTAGTATTCTGGCCTCAGCCGGAATCACCTGCCAGACATATGAGTGAGTGAGCCTCGAAATGATTCTAGCCTCAGCTGTGGAGTCACCACCATCCCTGCTAATGCCCCCCAGTCTTTGAATCTTCCCAGCTGAGTCCTAGATATTGTGGAGTATGGATAAGCCATCCTTCTGTGCTATTTCCAAATTCTTGGCCCAAAGAATTGAGAACATAATAAAAGGATTGCTTTATAGCACTAAATTTAGCGTGGTTTGTTAGGCAGCATTAGTGACAAGGAACACTGACTTTCCCTTTGGTTGTCAATTTAATGACATTGGGGTATTGTCCTTTCAGTGCTTGAGTATATACTGAGCACCCACAATGTCCCAATCACTGTGCAGGTACTATACATGTAAAACATTACATTCCAGGACTTCAGTTTAGCCAGGAGATTGCTTGTAAATCAGATAGAGCAAGAATGGTTAAATGACATGATAAGTTTGCAGGGCCTAGGCAAGAGTTTAAATAGATGCCTGTCCAGAGCATAGCCTCTTCTCTTCCTGTCCCCAGCTCCATCACAAACTACAAGGGGCCTCAGACTCATAATGGACACCTTGTCTTACATATCCAAAATCCATCTGAACTCTAAATACTCTGCAAACTGCCATCCCCTTGGGCAACTCTCAGGAATGGGAGTATGCACAGCACCATAGCCTGTCCCCCATCCTTGAATAGACAAAGGACATCAGGAAGAATCCAAGTAGGCTCAGAAGTGGGCTTGGGACATTTGGGCAGTGAATTCTTACGTCTAGATTACAAGGAGTGTGTTCTAGAAGGGGATTCTTTATCTACTTAGGCCGACAGAATGCTCGGTTTGGAGAGAGGCGTGGACAGAGGAGGACCCTTGGAGCTTGAGGCCCAGGACTACAGCCTGTCTCCTGGGTCTAGGAGAGATACACTGAAGGTACAAAGCAGAAGTGTCATTCTCGCTTAGCCACTTAAGAAAGGTCTTACGGACTAGATGACGCTTGCATTACATTTTGAAAGATGCATTTGTCTGGAAGTGTGATTGCTTGGCCTTGATGTGGATGCTAGTGTTGGTATTATTCAGTTTAACTGGTTGACAGACAACCAGGTGGTTGACGAAATACATTCATTTTACAGTGGTTTTTGCACAAGGTAGAAGTCACACTGTAAACACAAATCATAATCACAGGAACCTGACTTTACAATTGTGTACCTGAAGTCTCCTCGGGGCTCTCACTACCATTTGTATGTGCAATTTTATGAAGGCCAATTAACCTCTCTGAATTTGGAAAAGGATCTTATGAGCCCTGTACCAGATATGCATATCCATAGGCAAACAGACTGAAAATTCTTTACGGGAAGGTATCACAAAAATGCACTAGAAAAGTACCAATTGCTTATTGCTCAAAAGGAAATCAGCATCATAAAACCAAATCAAATCAAATCAAAATTTAGACATTATTGACTGCCCTTCAGGTTAAGGAGTAGTGTCTACACTCTGTCAGAGGTCAGCAAATGCTTTCTGTAGAGGGCCAAAAAATATATTTTTGGCTCTTCTGGCTATATGGTCTCTGTGACAATTACTCAATACTGCTATTGTAGTGCAAAAGCAGCAAAAGACAATATATAAACAAATGGACATTGCAGTGTTTCAATAAAACTTTATTTACAGATATAAGCAGACGGTTGAATTTGGCCTAGGGGCTGTAGTTTGCCAACCCCTGCTCTATATTAAGCCATAATATCTGGGGTCATTCCATTCTGCTAAGCAGTGTGAAAAATTTCAGTCATTATGTTAAAAATAAGGCCAAGCTCAGCGGCTCATGCCTGTAATCCCAGCACTTTGGGAGGCTGAGGCCCATGAATCACAAGGTCAGGAGTTTGAGACCAACCTGGCCAAATGGTGAAACCCTGTCTATACTAAAAATAGAAAAAATTAGCTGGATGTAGTGGTGGGTGCCTGTAATCCCAGCTACTCAGGAGGCTGCGGCAGGAGAATCGCTTGAACCCGGGAGACGGAGGTTGCAGTGAGCTGAGATCGTGCCATTGCACTCCAGCCTGAGCAACAGAGTTGAGACTCTGTCTCAAAAAAAAAAAATAAAAACCTAAGTAATATGTCTCTAATATTGAGTAGGACCTCCAAAATGTGCTATAAATGATCAGCAATATTAATGGACACTTTTGCCTTTTTTTGTGAGATGATTTCTTTTTACCTGAAACAAAACATCCATCATCTTTAGTTACAGCACAGGTCATTATAATTATGTGCCTATTGAATGAATCATAAAGGATAAATATAAAAGAACAACATGAAAAGGAAACATTTTTTTCTAAAAATAAAATACTATTTTTATTTCTGAGATTACTTAATTCTCCTCAGAATATCTTTTTTCCTAAACTCGTTTTCATCTCCACAATAAGAGCTATCAAAGCAGTAAGCATGATATATTTTTTAAAAATTAAAAATATTTGTGTGCAAGAAACATAAAGTCATGGACATCAAAAAGATCACAATCTAAAAGAAGAAATAAAATAAGAATGAAAACTACTGTAATACAAGACAGACCAAGACGAGGAAACAGAGAGATACAGCTTCTCAGGATAGGAGGAGCCCTTAGAATCCATCTGGCCCTACCCTTTCCCTATGCTTGGATTGCTTTATTACATCCCTGAAAGGGAGAGCTTTCAGTTCTTTGAAGATGTATTGTCTTCAAGGGACCCTGCCTGGTCAGGAAAATGCAGTTCATGGCAAGAAAACCAGCACTGGCAGGCAAGCAGGCAGTGCTAACATCACAGGAGAAGAGGGGACCGGGGCAGCTGTTACAGAGACATTGCATTGTGTTAATGGCCCATACCTGGCATGCAAGACCTGGGGCAAGGAAAGCAAAACCAGTTCCAGATCCCATCACTAGTGGACTTGAGATAGGTGAGACAGCCTCGATCCTGATCAGGGCTGGTTCAGAAACCTCTCAGGAAATAACATATTATGGCAGCTTCATGAGCATGCTGGAGAAGAAAGGCAGGGCTGACAGTGGGTGACAATGACTTATTATTCCTGACAGTTTGGGGCCAATAAGTTTCCTTGATTCTTATAGCTCCTTGCGTGGCTGCTTGGAAGGATTAGCAGTTTGCATGGAGAAGGTTCCTGTTTAGTGTGGCACTTGAAATCTCCAAAATTGGAAATAAGTTCTCTGAGTATAATTTTAACTATGGAGAGACTAGGAAGCAATCATATTTCACACCACTTAAGGTTAAAATTTTCTCTGCCAATAGCCCATTCTACCCTCTTCATTCTCATTTTCATAGTGCTATTTTGACTCACTGTGTAATTTTTAGCTGGTTCTTTAATTTCTCTGTGCTTTAGTCTTCTCATCTTTAAAAAACGAGGGGAAAGCAATTCTTCCTCACCTCATAGGGTTGTTGGAAGGATTAGTAAACTCATGCCTATAATGTACTATTGTAGGCAGCTGTTGTTTGTGTTGCCCACACTTCAACTACTCTGTACCACCAAATTTTCATGAGCCACCGTATTAGTTATCTATTGCTGCATGACAAAGTACCAAAAAAATCCCAACATAAAACTCTACATTTATTAATGCACAGTTTCTTTAAGTCGGGAGTCTGGGTGTGGCTTAGCCAGATTCACTGTTTCATATTCTGTCATAAATCTGTAACCAAGTGACCAGCTTTGGCTGGGGTCTCATCTGAAGTCTTGGCTGAGGAAGGATCTGCTTCCAAGCTCACCTAGATGACTATTTTCCAGGATTTAGTTTTTTGAGAGTGGTTGTAATAGGGATCTCCATTCCTCAATGGCTATTGGCTGAAGACAACCCTCAGTTCCTGGCCATGTGGGTCCCTCCAGCACGGAAGCTTGCTTCATCAAAATGTGCCAACCAAGAAAGCAATAGAGAGAATCTTCTAGCAAGATGGAAGTCACTATCTCATGTGACCTAATCACAGAAGTGATATTCCATCATCTCTGCCATATTCCATTGGTTAAAAATGAGTCACTAGGCCCAGCACACACTCAAGGGGAGGGGATTATACAAAAGCATAAATATCAGGAGGCATGGATTTTTAGGAGCCATCATAGAAACTACCTACTACAGGGACCAATCCTCCTTCACTCTTGGCCCATAAGCTTTGGGTGGGACTGACTCCCCCGATTCAGAAGTGGGGCATGTGATCAGGCCTCAGCCAATCAGAACACCACATTCCCCAGACTTTGTGATTGGTGATTAGATCCAGGATAGGCACATCACCCATTAAGCATCAGTAAGATTCTGAAAAGGCACCTCTTACTCTTCCCTATGGGCTTGAACCTAAGAGGGTGCAAAGTCTGAACCTGCTGCCACCATCTTGCTATCATGCGAATTTTGAGGTGAAACCAACACAAAATAGATGGAGCTAAGAGATAGCAGGTGATAAAAGGAGGAGGCAACAGAGATTGCTGGAGAGCTAAATAATTCAATAGAGCTGGAAACATTCATCTAATTTGATAAGGCCAGATGTGCACCTTTCTGTCCTCAGCCCTTTTTAAAACCTGAGCTGAACACAAAATGTCTTATTTTTTATTTTAAAAAAGTACCAGATCTCCCATTTAACACATAAAAAAGCAGTGTACATTACTTGGCCAAAGTAGACACAGCCTAAGATATTTTGATTTCTAAAAATAAAGTTACATAAAATCCTCTGAGGTGTTTGCCAGTTGATATTTAGAACTGAGGATTTGAAAATAATCAGCAGCCATGAAAAGTAATTTCTCCCTCTTTTTTCTTAAAATGCTTTTTTGACCAAAAGTGTTTCATAGACTGAACTCTCTAATGAAGGAATATTTATATGACATACCAAAGCAGATGTGAGTCTCGTTTTATGAAATCTAAACCCAGATGGTCTTTTCTTTCCATTGTCTTATGTAATTTATATGAAAGCAGAACATGAAAAAAATTCAAATGTAATTTCTTTTCCACCATTTATGCTTAATGGCCCTGTAATCACTTTCATGGCCTCAGTTTCTCTGCTGAGTCTCAAGAGGTTCTGTGGATTAGTTTATGTCACAGAGGTGCTTTACAGCAATTGAAAATGCCCAGCAAGAGTGAAAATGTCTGTTATCATGAAACATGCATTTCCAATTTAGGTTATTCCACCATGTGTCCTCTGTAGAGTCGAAAATACTCTTCTAATTTGAATCAGCCCAGAGGGTATAAACTAAAAGAAAGACCCATAGATGGAAAAAAATAAAATAAAATAAGACTGACCCTGAACTCAACTTTTTAAAATGAGTTTTCTTGGGGAACATTCTATTTTGTTTGGTCATCTATGGGGAAATGGAAAAGAGGATTGAGGGATGAAAGAGAGGAGGACACAAAAGGCTCTGAGAGGTGTCTAGGAATTTCTTTTTGCTTGAGGATTCCTGGAATATGATGGAGGGAGGGTTTAATTTTTCCACTTGGCTTAGTGACAGTTTCTGCCACCTTCCCAGACATTACCTTGACAACCAATTCGTGCTACGTTCTTGAGAATTCGTTAGCAGGCTCTGAACAGAATAACTACACCCATTTAGTCATCCTCTATTTAAAATTGTATTTGTAATGTTGGCTTCAAACACTCTAAAGGGCATTTGGAGCTCCATGGATTACATGAAATTGTACTGTGTAATGTAGTATATTTGCCAGCACCTCATAAATTGTACAATATTCATATATTCACAATGTAGAGATACCTGGGATTCTTTTTGAAATTAAAAATTATTTTCTACTCATTTCTCCCACATTCCCAAGCATGGCTGAGTGAGTGAGGACTGAATTCAACATTGAGTTCCTCCACCAAATAGTCACCACATACTTTGAAGAGCTTTGGAAAGGAGAGAATCAGTGATTTGGGATCCTAAACAATGATAGGTAGGTACAGGAAATTCTGAGCAGCCGAAAGAAAATTAATATCAGGGCCCTGGGCACCTGGGGTCTGGAAATTTCCACAAGCCAAGTAGAGCTGGCATTTGGATGTTTTCCTGAGTATTAAATTCTCACTGCATTTCACTCAAGGCACTTAGTGCTTTGTATTTTCCTCATTGTGCTTCTAAAACTAAATGCAAAAAAAAAAAAAGAAAGAAAGAAAGAAAAAAGCTTTTCCACATTTGCAAGGAACAGCTAAGAGGCAACAAGAGAGTTAAAAAAAATTTTACACACCATTAAACTTCGAGCTCCTCATAGCACTGTGAGCCTTTATGACAGATGCTGAAAATATGTGCAGCCTGAATACTGCCGGAGGATTGGGTCAAGTCCTCCATCATTTCACTCTTTTTTAAGTTTATTTTTTCAGGAGATGGACCTTAAAATGTCTTATATTTCCCCTTCACCAAGTCTGTCCTTCCGACATCACCTTGATTCCCCTGACAGCATCCTGTCAGCAAATATAAGTCAGTAGAAGCCATTTCTACCCAGTAGGTCCTATGACTCCTTCCAGATCTGAGCACCAGCAGGGCTGCATTCACTTTCCCTGGCTTAGAGGCATTCCCATTGGATTTGACTGTGAACTCAGAGTCCCAGGGAAAAATTATGTGAATATTCCCAGTATGTGATTACTTTTCCTATGGGCTCACAATGGAATAAATGGGCCCAGGTCTCTGAGGAATCATGAAAATAAATGAAAAACACACGAAGTGTCAGAGGTCACTGGGTGGACTCTTATGCTTTGTAAATCTTGGTGAATTCGAAGCAAAATATTCATGCCTTTGGTCAACTGTCCATCCAACAGATCAGGATTTTCTGCCCAACTGTGATTTAACCGTAAACAACCAATATACCACTTTTTATATTTATTTAGATGCTACTGCATGCTGCAGTTTCCACATGGATGTCCTGATGTCACCACAGTGACTACTATACCCACCGGCCCACCATTAGAAAGAAACTTACCTCTTCTTCCAATTGCAGAAGAAACAAGGACATTTGGCAGTTGGATGATTTATATCTCATAGGCAGCTTCACATATTTTTGGAGTTACATCAGTGACTAAAACCACACAATAAATACCTCCAGATTCAGTGAACTCTTAATTTTTTTAAATCACAAACCTTCAAATCTAAGAAATATTTTGGTCATTTCCATAAAATACAATTGATTTTAATAACTAAATTACCCCCAAAGAGAGCCTTAATGAGTACCACTGCTCCCCCTAAATGGAAAGAGTATCATTCTGAATTTTAAGATCTTATAAAGGTATCTTCTTTAATCATTTTTCATGTTAATCATTTGCCTTGTATGTTTCAGCAGCTTGCCATTTCCATAGCAAATGCATGTCAGTAGTGAAACCATATTTTCCCCATTAAAAATTTTGTTTTAAACAAAGCCTCACCCATAAAAGAAAAGATAAGCATCTAATTGGATAACCCTGGGAGTTTCGAGCTAGAATTTTTATCACGCAGCTTATTGCCTTCTTTGGATAAAATGTCTGGATGTCTGCACACAAAAGCAGACTGCTCTCTGCTTGTCATGTTTTTAACTTTAATCTCTGCTATATAAAAAAATGCATTGTTGGCCCCTTGAAAAGCTTCCATTGTCAAAAGGGAATGTAATAACCTTTCCTGCTTAGAGGCCAGGTGTCCCGCAGTAACAAGCCATGGTGATAGAGTGGCTTGTCTCTGCGGCTATGCCTTCATGATATCGCTGGGTTGTAGTCAAGACACTAACAACCTTGGGATAGAGAATGGCTGAGCCAACCACACCATCTCACACAATGGAGCTGGGCTGTGGGGGAAACTGCTGGAATACTTGAGAAATACAATAAGCTTGATCTCTCATGTGGGAAAATCCATGGTGTTTAATAGCTTCATAAAGTGGCATGCTTTTGTCTCTGTATATAAAGTCCCCAGTAAATTCTTACATTACCACCATTATAAAACGCAGCAACGGAAACGTTGAGCTGTGCTATTTGATCCCCAGTGGCAAAGGTTAGGAAGAACCAAAATTCATAACGATTTCCAAGGAAACACTATTAGGGTGTAATTTAAGGAGGTTTTGTGGCCATAATTTTCAGTGTGGTGCAGAACGTGCTTTCGTGACATACACACCCCCACCAAAACGGTAATGCTTCACGATGAAAATTGACAAGAATAAAAAAGATGAAAGGTCAGTAGGGAAATGAAGAGTATAATCATTTGTGCCAATTGGCTCCACCACATGAGTTCAAGAAAGGAGACCACATGTTTTCAGATACGATTCTCATGCAAAAGGTTCCATTCTCCACTCTGAAAGAACGCTGCTTTCTGTGTAACTGTAATTTCAGTGTATATCTTCAGCCTGTGATTTGAGGCTGAGACAAGCATTTCCATTTAATCGTCATGGCTATTGCTTACCCGCAGTGGACATTTATCTTGATGTAGAGACCTGCTAGTCACTGACACATATATGAAAGTAGTAATCCAGATTTTCCCCAGGTTCAGTCCTTAATTCATGGATGGGCATTAACTGCACTGTGTGGCAGGGACAGTCAATGAGGAAGTGAGCACAAACTCTCATAAAGATACTGGCATGATAAAACGCAGGGAAATGTTCTGCTACCCACTAATTTGGGTAGCAAGGTGTTATGGTTATTTAACTACCCAGCTTAATGTAGGATTGCCTAAATGCATTCATTTTCTGCTAAATAAAATGCCATAATATATATTTAATATTGAACAAAAAGTATTCAGTAAGTTTCATAAGTTTAAAGTATACATTCTAGTCCAGACTCAGTGGCTCACACCTATAATCCCAGCACTTCGGGAGGCCTGAGCAGGTGGATCACCTGAGATTAGGAGTTTGAGACCAGCCTGGCCAACATGGTAAAATCCCGTCTCTACTAAAAATACAAAAAATTAGCCGGGTGTGGTGGCATGCACCTGTAGTTCCAGCTACTCAGGAGGCTGAGGCAGGAGAATCTCTTGAATCCGGGAGGTGGAGGTTGCAGTGAGCCAATGTCCAGTCACTGCTCTCCAGCCTGGGTGACAGAGCGAGACTGTGTCTAAAAAGAAAAAAAATACACATTTTATTTGATAGTCTGGAAGAGAGACCAACAAACCTTGTTTGCAAAAGACCAGATAATAAATATTTTGGGTTCTTCAGGCTTCTCTGTCTCAACTCCTCATTTTGGCCATTATAGCACAAAAGCTATCACAAACAATATGTAATCAAATTATGTGGCTGTGTTCCAATAAAACTTTATTTACACAAACAGTCCTGAAGCTGGTTGGGCCTGAATTGGCCATGGTTCTTCAACTCCTGATCTAGAACAGCCCTGTCCAATAGAAATATAATGTGAGTCATATAGTTAACATTACACTTTCTAGTAGCAGCTTTTAGAAACGTCAAAAAGAAACAGGCAGAATTTATTTCAATAATATATTTTATTTAACCCAAGATATCAAAAATCTTATCATTTGAACAAAGAATCATTACAGAAATTATTGAGATTTTTATGTTCTGTATTTATACTAAGTCTTTGGAATCGATATGTATTTTGCAATGACAGCACATTTCAATGTAGACTGGTCATGTTTCAAAAGGCTCAACAGCCACAAGGACTAGTGGCTACTATTTTGGACAGTGCAAGTTTTGAAGCTTTGCCACAATTGTCAACAGTTCCCTAATAAGAAGATGTTGTCCTCTGCTATTGCTGACTGATGAAATTAGAATCAGTGCTGTGAAATGCTGAGCGGGATCCTTCTCTGGAACTGGAAGTTAGGTCCCACTGCCTGGAAAGACATGAGTTCTCCTAGGCTAAGCTCAGAGGGCCACCAACTCGGGGAGCACACCAAGAGGGGCTCTGCTAGCAGAATGGGCATAACATCCCCTAATTCCAGAAGATATGAAAGAGGTCATTATGAGGGATGTAGGTTTAAAGACAAGCTACTCTTCTCTCTCCAGCAAAGGGTGGGGCCTCTAGACCAGATTTCTTCTCAAAGCCAAGGAGAAGTGCTCCCTGCAAAAGTCTCACAACTGCCTGCAAGATGGGAGCTAAACATTCTATTCCTAGGTGGAATAATTTCTTAACTACCAGACCTTCAGCTGTCTCCGCCCAGGTTCCAAGACTAAAATAAATGCCGGGCACAAAAGTCATGAAATTAGATTGAATTGAATATTTGGAGAGCCCACTGTCGGGGGAGAGCAGTACGCTGGTTAGCAGTTGTTATTACAAAGAATAAAATCATTTGATCTGTGTCCTATGGGGTAGGCCTTCTCCAATAACTTGGTCTCCACCAGGAGGGATTTTCGCTCATTGGATACGGGTAATTGGAAGTCTGCTATAATTATAAAGGCTTGAGAAACTGAAACCATTATGGAGAAACTTTTCCATATAAGTGAAAGCTGTGGCATTAAAGGCAAGACAAGTTGAGATTGCATTACTGCTGAGAAAGAGAAAAGCAGCCACCGACATTGTGGAGCAGATGGGCCCTCACAGTTGGGCCTGGGTGTTCTGTTGAATGTGAAAATTTTCACCAAGCATCAGCCTCAAACAAGGCCACTCTGTGACCATGACAAAGAAAGAATCCTCCGTAACCATGTGTGAACATAAACAAAACAAGAACATTATTTGAGCCACAAAATACACAATATTTCCCTACCCCAGCTAATGTAAGTGACTGCTGCTTCTTTGCCAATTACAGCTTTGGCCTTGTTCTAGTCCATGTCCTAGGCGTTCCTCCTCCTAGATAAGATTTATTGAGATACCCAATTACAGAATCACCACTGCTCCTTGAGATGATGTGATCCAGAGCAAAGTCTCTCGCACCCTTACATCTTCCCCAGAGTCACCCAAGGTGAGTTCACATCTTATAATAAGTGTGCCAGTGGTATCAGAAGATTCAACATGTTGGCAGACTCACAGCTAAGAGGTATTACTGTGAAAGAATACACAGCAAAATCAGCAAAGGGAAAAGTTACATAGGATGAATTTTGAAGGAAACCAGGCCCAAGCTCCCAGCAGAGTCACATAGGATGTGCTTAAATACTGCAGCATCGAGTTGTGACAATACTGTGAAATACTGTTATCAGGGAAGGTCATTAGAGACTCAGTGCCCAGTGTTTTATTGGGGGCTGATTACACAGACACTCTCTGCCTAGCACAAACCAAAATACCAGACTTCCAGAAGGAAAGTAGGTGTTAGCATAGACCATATTGTTTGTACAGACACTTTAGGCACAGTGGGCTGCTCTTATGAGTTAGGGAATGGTGGGAACATTCCCCAAATCCAACTTCCCAGATATGGGCCAAGGGCCAACCTAGCAAGCAGGCCTTTGAAAGCAGTCTCAGGCTTGCTATGTTAGCTCTTTTCTGCACAATAAGTCTTTTATAGCACCCTCTTCCTTAAATGTTCCACTGTTCCCCAAGGTGTGTGTTTTCCCTTGCTACAACAAGTAAGAAATTCAACTTGTTCAACTACAGATATGCTCTTAGAGGCCTTTGGCTTGAGAACATTGACACTGTCCAGAGTCAGTCTGCATGGGTCTGTACCAGGAAAACCCTGAAATCAGTTCTGATCTGTCCAGTGGAATATCTAGAAGACCTCCCAGAGTGGGAGAGCAAACCTGACCAGTCAGCAAGACCATGGGCAGCAGGCAGCATGATGTCAATGGATAAAGCAAAATAAGCCCACTCTGTGGCTGTGAATACACACCAATGAGCTGTCAATCAATAAATATATATAAACATATACATGTATATGTATGTACACACTGAGCACCTACTACAGATAGGACTTTGCAAAGGCTGGGGGGTGGAGTGAGAGTGGGGGCCTCAGGCTTTTTCCCTGTAGGGAGGGAAATAAGGCATTCAGTAATAAGAAGATAAATAATAAAAGATTTAAATAGTCACAATATACAAGATGCACATGGGAATGACTGCTAAATGAGGAATAGGGAAACTGGATAGTAAGTGTTGCCAGAGCTGCATGCCTAGGGTATATCATCTGCCTTGACCCTTGCAGATATTTCCTGAGGTAGACATTGCATTCACTTCATCCTGGCTAACTGTGTGCCCACAAGGACAAATCTCTTGCCCAAGGTCACACAGTAGGTGGCAGAGCTGGAATTTGATGCCAGAGCCAACCGACTGGAAATTCTGCACTCTGGAAATCTGCATCAGCTCTTTCCATTCTGCACCTCCTATCATGCCATGTCATAGGGAAAGTGGGTAATGGGAGCAGAGATATGGATGGAAGAAAAAGCTAGGTCTTTGTGGAAGAATGTCCCAGGCAACTCAAACTCAAGTCAGGGAACTTAAAGAGAAGAGGAATTTATCTGAAAGTTGCAAATGTTGCTTGCTGATAGGCTCAATGGGAAGGCTGTGGACATAAGCCCAGAAAACCGGGGGCTTAGGGGTAAGAACAAGGGGGGTCTGGTTAGCTGACAGCAAAGCCTGGTATTTCCATCCCACTTTTCTGATTTCCTTTAACCCCCTTCATATGCTCCTCCCCTTGTCAGGGAGGGCCCCTCAGCTCAGGAAGCACAGACCAGAGTGCTGAGGGCTGACGGCAATGGAGCTGGAGCAATGGAGTGCAGTCACTGCCCTCAAGGATGTTGCAAACTAACAGGGGAGCAGTAATCATGTAAGAACAATAACAAAGGCAGTAGCCATGTAACAGTGCTCATAAAATGCTCATGGGGGTAACAAGAGAGGAGCAATTAGTCCCACAAGAGGAGCACAGGAGAGCTTGATAGAAGTGTCAATATTGCCTGAGAAATGCTCTATTTCCTCACCTCTTTCGGTCTTAATTCGCAAACCATACTAAAAGCCATTCAAGCACAAGGAGTGTAATGTCTAGCTTCACAGAAAGGAATACTAGGAATTCCTTTCTGTGGGAATGCGTGCTGGTGCCAAGGGCAGACATCTTCAGTTTGATTAAAGCCCCCTTTCCCTGAGTGAGAGTGTGTCTCAGCGTCCTGCCCAGCACAGCCATGGAAGTCAACTATAATTGACACAAGACATAAAATGTATTCTTCATTGCTAGCCTAGGCACATTACAGAAAAAATTAAAGTTTGCTGCTTTGAATCACTGGCATCTCATACATTTTTCTTAAAACTCAGATTAATAAAATGCAAAATCTTTCTCTTCAAGTTAACTATTATATTTTTATTGGCAACAGTAATATCCTTCAGTAGTAGAACTGAATTTGGTGGAATTGTTTGATGTACACCAAAAAACTAGGAACTTTGGCATGTAGCCTGTAAGATGATTTCATTAGTCCATTTTAATCATTTAAATCATCATGTCCCTGTTTTAATTTCTTTAACTTTGGATTCGTATAAAAAGTTTCTTTTGGAAACCAGATACTTTGTGCTATTTCATGGAGTATTACTTTTACTGTTGTGAAAGTTAAAGCCCTTGCAATTAAGTTGGTGAGAAGTGTGATTCACAACCTGAAAAGTTAGCCTCTCCCAAGTAGGATGGGAGTCAGAATCATTTGGGGGATCTTGACATGGTACATATGTTTCCAGGAAATTCTGATTCTTCTGCTTCCAATGAGATTCCCTGCTAGAGTAAATCCCCGTTGCTTTGGGGGAGAGGGTAGTGTGGATATTCCCCAAAGAAAGGTGGGAATCTCTGGTTATACAGAGAGAGAACGGCTTGCAGCTGTGACAGTGTTTCCAGGTGTACATGCCTTGTTGGAGTGCCTTCCGTGAGGTCCAGGTCTTGACTTTCCTGAAGAAGGATGTCTGATGGGTGGTAAGAATATCATCTCATCCCAAAAGTACTGATGACATGATGCAAAATCCTTACAATTTTAATAGACAATCTCCACATAGCCCATCCCTTCTTCATTCTGGCAACATATCCTGGTTCTGCCACTGTAAATAAAAGCGCAGCTTAATTTTCTTGATGAGAGTTGGGGCAACTCATAGCATATCAGCAGCTCACTTGCAAGCTATCTCTTTGGCTTTACCAATCTTTTCCATTTTTTATTTTCATTAGCTTTGTTTTCAGAGATTTCCATTTCTCCATCTTATCCTGAATGCTGGATGAGCCTATCCCTGTCCTAGAGCTTTTTTCTACCAACTATGATAGCTGATCCCAATAGTCAATTTTGGTAGAGCAAATGGAATTGGCCATCACTGGTAAGTAATAATAATTGCCCTCTAAATGCAAAAAAACATTATTTCCTGTTGTTTCCAATACTTCAAAAACCATTTCTTACTATTTTTTTCCCTTTTATTTATTTTATTGCATTTTAGGTCTTGGGGTACATGTGAAGAATGTGCAAGATTGTTGCATAGGTACACACGTGGCAGTGTGATTTGCTGCCTTCCTCCCCATCACCTACATCTGGCATCTCTCCCCTTGCTATCTCTCCCCAACTCCCCACCCCCACTGTCCCTCCCCTATTTCCCCCCAACTGACCCCAGTGTGTAATGCTCCCCTCCCTGTGTCCATATGTTCTCATTG